>NC_039358.1:111981572-112306029 GCF_003573695.1 Papaver somniferum
AAAAAAAAAAAAAAAAATATTTGCTCCTTATTTCAAAAATCAAAATTTTCCCAAAAATCCAAACCCATTAAAACCAAATATTTTCCCCAAAAAATCCAAACCCATTAAAACCAAATAGTGGGATTTGTGTCTTTTCAATATGGGCCAACCTCGTGCTCTCCATGAATACATGTATCCGACAATAAAAATTCCATTATCATGTATTGTATTACCTCAAACCAATAACCCTTTTAAAATAAATGCAAGCATGATACAAATACTTCCTATATTTCGAGGGTTCGATTCTGAGAACCCCTATACTCATGTAAGAGAGTTTGAACAAATTTGTCGGACTATGCAACCTGATCATATGTCCGAAGACTCTTTGAAATTGCGTTTGTTTACATTTTCTCTAAAGGAAAGGGCCAAAACATGGTTTTACGGTTTGAGACCACAATCAATCAACACTTGGGACCAACTCACAGATCTATTTTTCAAAAAATTCTTTCCACATCATAGGACCATCGCTATTCGTCAAAGTATCAATTGTTTTGTCCAATTGGATGAGGAAACTGTTTTTGACTATTTTGAACGATTTAATGATTTGTTGTTTGAGTGTCCTCATCATGGCCTCGAGAAGTGGAGACTGGTCGCCATTCTTTATGAGGGACTAGACTTTAAGTCTCGAGCCTTGGTTGAATCTATGTGTAATGGTGAATTCATTGATAAAACTGTGGACGATGCATGGCTATTTCTAGCTGAAGTTGCAGAGAAAACCCATCAGTGGGAAACCTATAGGGAAACTAGGACCATGCCACATGATATGGGTAATCACCATGAGTCAGATGTTGATTTTCCCAATGAGCTTAATTCTGGATATAGTGTTTCATACCCTATTGCTGAAAATGTCAATCCATATTCACCTATTTTAGAGGCAGATGTATGGACGAAAAACACTAATGGTTTTGACAAAGTAGGATTTTCATGTATTTGTGATGATGATGATTATGATGATGTTATATTAGAAGAACATGTCTATGCTGAAAATGTTATGGAACCTTTGGGTTCAAATACATTAGGCTTTTCTGCCCCGACCTTCATGAATGATGTTTCTTCTAGTACTCCATATACATGTGATGAGGCTACTGATTTAGATATTGTGCAGTTATCCTGTGAAGAGCATGACTTAGGTAATGTTGAATCTTCTGTTGACACTAATGATCCTATGCATGAAAATATAGTTGATGTGTCTGATTCCATACTTAAGCCACAATATATTGCTTCTTTTGATGTTAATTTGGATATTTCGGATAACCATGATTCTGAATTTGGACTTGTGAAATTGTGTTGTGATGATGAGCATGCTACACAACTTGATTATGATTTAGAAAATGTTGATGTGACTGATAATATTGGTACTTTTGATCTCATGCATGTGAGAAACTTAGATGTCACCTTCTTGCCTAAGTCACAGATTGAGATCATTCCACCCAACCTAGATTTGGTTTGTAACAAAAATTTTAAACCAACTTTTCTGAAGATTCCCAACCTAGGATTGGAACTGTGTGCCTCTCAAGTCCTCTTGGACTATTTTGCATCTAAATACAATACTTTTAAGGAGCCACAGTTGGAATATGCATGTTTGTCCATCCCAAACAAAGTCCATTTTCAGTTAGACCTTGTGAATCCTGCACCCCTAAAATTGTTAGATTTTGTGCTTAAAAGTAAACCTGTTGAAAAATTTAGGTTTAGGGGTGATTCATTCGGTTTTTCACTCTCGCTCTCATTTCAGTCCAATTTTAGTGTTTTGAAACTGTCTATGTTTCAACACTTTGTCTTTTGATTTGATCCTCAACTCTTTAGATTGTTAGTGTATGGTGAATTTTTGTATATAATCCAGTAGATAAAAATTTTAAAAACCCTTTTATTCCTTTTGTATATATTTTGCTAATCCAATATGATCTCGGCTGACATATGTTGGATTCTTGCCCTGAATAACGGAGTTCTAATATTACTTTCGCCGAAATCGGGTATTCTCTTTCCTTTTTCTCTACTCAACATGATCCTCTTCATATGTTGTATTATAATTTTGTTCATATTTTGAAACATTGAGGACAATGTTTAGTTCAGGTTTGGGGGTATAGAGTAGATACCACGATAATATGCCATAATTGAAAACAAAACTCCATCTTTTTGAAAAAATTGAAAAATTCCAAAAAAAAATAAAAAAAAAAATTGAAAAATCAAAATTAAAAAATTAAAAATTGAAAAAACAAAACATAAAAATCGAGCTCATTTACCTTGAAATGTTGACTCTTGTGCAAATATGTAATTATTAGGAGTCTTAGTCTAGATATTTAGGCATCCTGATTCTAGCACAATTCACATAGTGATAAGAAATTTGCACGCGCACGATCTACCAATACATGTATGGCCTCGATCTTCAAGGTGTTTGATAGGAAGTTACGATTGCCAATCACTTTAGAATATTGAACGAAACTTGACTAGCTTGTTCTTTGGTTGGTTGGGATAGAAGGTGGAGGTTACATTAAGAAAGACAACCATCGAATTTAACTGGGTGCATCAAAAAGGGCTACCTCTTGCAAAGTGTCATGTAATCTTTTGTTTCCTTTTGTATATGTATCAAAAGTGTTTGTATGTCCAAATCAAAAAAAAAAAAAAAAAAAACGATGTATATATTCAGAAAAAAAAAATATATCAGAAAAATACAAAAAAATCAAGTATTTGTCAATTCCATCCTCTCTTGTTCCAAAAATAAAAGAGAGTAGTCAATGTAAATAAGAGTCATGTAAATAGTCATTTTGTTGTTTCATTGTAATAAGCAAGGAGGGTACAGCCATCGATGTATAACGCGGGTAAACTGAAATATCACCAACTCATTGGGTGAACATTCACAATTCTCGTAAAGCCGGACAGCTAGCTTGGCTTAGAATTCGGTTCTTAGCCTAAAAACTATCTCTTGGTGATTAGTAGTCATAACTTCAGATCTTTCTTTACACATGTGTAGATACACTTTACACTCTTATCACATGTCTTTTTTTTGTTATCAGTGCTAGGATTGTGCCTTTGATAGCTAGATTGACATCTCCATTTTGCTGTGAGCTTAAACTGACTTGCATATGTCACATTTGATGGAATCTGAGCTTATATTTTGACCTAGAACTTTGTAGGTACGTTCTAAGCAAACCTTCACGAGACTTAACTCGTCCACTAGGGACACTTAGTGGTTTAAAAGGCTTAGTGCATATGCTAAATGCATTCGAGAGACCAGCGACAGTGGTATAGTTAGGATTTCCTTAGTTTTGTTTTACTTGAGGACAAGTAAAATTCAGGTTTGGGGGTATTTGATGAGTGCTAAAAAATGCATATTTCTATATATTTTTCTTGGCATTTAACTCATCTTTTGTGCATTAATTCTACATTTTATCCCATATTCTGTATTTTCTTTGTTTTCAAGAATAAATATTTTTATTAATTAATTTTGCATTTTTAGGTTGTAAATAAAGTTTGGATGAATTGCGGAGCGGAAAAGAGCTGAAGAGTAGTGAAAAGCCGGAAGAATTACGCAAGGAAGCCGCAAAGAATGGAGCGCAAGACCAAAAAGCTAGGAATGGGCTCAAGAAGGAAGAATTGTTCTTAAAGAAGATATGGGCTTGGCATACCCAAGGCCCAAAACCCTTACCCAAACCCATTTTCTATATCCATACCCGCCTCCATTCTCAGCCGTTAGATCGGATCCATCTCATCATCCAATGGTCGCTTCTTCATCGTTCATCAAAATCTGAAGTCCCTGCAAAACACCATAGTACCTAAAGTCCAAGCCTTCAGATTAGATCACATTTAGATCCTACGGTCGCTTCTTTGCCTGCTCATCAAATCTCGATACTTCCGCTTAACACTACAACACCTAACCTCGATCTTCGCCGTCAGTTTTGATGTATCTCGTCATCCAACGGTCTCCCCTCATCCATTTCAATCGCGCCGTTGGATCATTCCATCATCCTATAATCCTACGGTCCAGCTTCGCGAAACATCAAAATCCTCTACACCTGCTCAACACCCTAGTACCTAATATCTATACCCGCAAAACAAACAGCCCCTTCCTCAAACCCCATCGACTCCATCTTCTCTTCCCCCCCTCTCTGCAACAGAACCACCATCCCCTGCCGTACCACCACCTACTCCACTTCCACAACCACCACTACCTACTCCTCTACCACCACCACACCTCCACCATCATCACCCCTACCTTCCTACAGCTATTACCATCTTTATAGCCCCCTAATTCGTCAATTTCTCCCCTGCCGAAACCCTAGGTGAGTGGTTGACGAATTAGTGAAGCTAGAAAAGCAATTGAAGGCATGGAGAGGAGCAGGAGACCGAGGAGAGGAATGGGTTGAAGAGGGAAGCGTCAAATCGCAGGTTTGGTAAGAAAAATCCCTAACCCTAATTTTTCTGATTTGGGAACTTTTTGGGGGAAATCAATTGTACGTCTAATTGAAGCATGGGTTGGTTGATTGGGTTGTTATCAGTGTGTTAGGTGAGTGAATTTTGGATTTTTGGGTACACCCTAGCTTCACTGATTTTTGGGGATTTTTCTTATATGTAACTATAAATAGAGTTGTGATGTGTGTGAAAGGGGTTATGCCTGGATTAGCCAGAGCACCACCTCAGAGGCCTGGACTAGCCAGTGCCCTCAATTATCCATGTTCTGTGAATTTCTATTATAGTTCTTAATTCAGTTAATTTCCATTTCAAATGTTAATTATGTTTATCATGTTTTTGTAATTGCTCACCATGTGTGTGTTGTTTGAATTACCTTGTATGATGTTTATTGTTGTTCACAAGATTAGCATGAGCTAAGTTGCACTGGCTAAGGCTCAAATGAAACCTAGTGCACTGTTAAATGATGAATTGTTAGGATAGTCGTCTTAATGCTTGTCTTGCTTGAGTAATGGGAAGAAGTCAGTGCTCTGATATGCCTGTGATTGGCTGTGCTGTCAAAAGACAGTCAATACTAGGGGCATATCAGTGAGCAAGCTGATTCTCCTCCCATTCTAATGTATGCTTAAGATCCTAATTTCAACCTAGAATTGCATTTCTTGATTAGGACACAAGGTGGATTCTAAGCCCTTAGCTTAACCACAAATCCCTTTTACAGTCACTTATAAATTCAATTCTATTTTGATCCCTGCTCAGCTAAATTTCTTAGCTATCTTGCTGTTTATTTCTTGTATTTTGAAGCTTGCTGTGCACTGAAATCAGTGCACTGCCTTCCCTGCCCTTGGCTCATAGCCTTGGTTCCTTGATGTTTTACCATCTCTGTTTCACTGTCACTGCAACCTTGTGACCTTGCATTTAGTTTTGCATCAATTATCAGCATAGTGAAACTTCATAACACCCCAAGTCCCTGTGGAATGACCCTGTTCTTTCACACAAGCTACAACTGACCCTGTGCACTTGCAGGTATCACTGTAGGCTGTCTTTTGCTCTTATTTTATACATATCCCAAAGCCTACCAAAAATCGTTTACTTCTCTTCAACAGAAGATCCCTAAAATGTCATGTGATCAAGGAGACTGATTTGTCAAGATCTTCATCCGAAAAATCATCCTCAGACTGATCATCCTCAGAGACATGAACATTTTTACCTTTGACAAGTAATTTGGTGTTCTTCTGTGATTTAAAGGAAACATCCTTACCGACTTTGGATGTATGCTCATGGTCAAAGATCTTTAGCTTTCCAACCAAGGTGTTTCTGGAAAGATTATCGAGGTTATTTCCCTCAACGATGGCATGCTTCTTAGACTCGTATCTAGATGGCAGCGATCTGAGAATTTTCATCACAATGTCCTTTTCAGGAATAGTCTTACCCAATGCAAAAGATGCATTAACAATTTTAGACACTTTGTGATTAAACTCATCAAATGATTCTTCATCTGACATACGAAGGATTTCCCAATCAGAATTAAGGTTTTGAATCCTAGCTTCCTTTTCACTGGACTTACCTTCAAATACGATTTCTAAGATATCCCAATCATCTTTAGACCTAGTGCAATTAGACAAATGGTGTTGAACACTTGGGGAAATGGCATGTATGATAGCATTTAACCCTTCAGAATTCTGCTTTGCAGCAAGAATCTCGGCAGCATTATATTCACCCATATTCTTGGGAACGTTTACGTCTCTGGATGCAACAACAGGCGCATCATAGCCATTGACAACATATACCCATGATTGAAAATCACGCGACTGGATGAAGGATCGCATAACAATTGGAGAACTCTCACGATCTTTCCTATTGGAGAACTCTCACGATCTCAATCCAAACAAAGATTGTACTCGTACGATAGAAGATGCAAGATCAGATCACACAACTACGATAAAAATAGTATCGGTCTGGCTTCACAATCCCAATGAAGTCTTTAAGTCGTTAACCTGGTTTTTGAGAAGAAAACCAAAGGTTAGAGGAGAATCGACTCTAGCGAGCACACTAGTATCACACAGACGTATGGGGATTAGTTTTGCCCAATGCTAGATGTCTCCTATATATAGTCTTCAAATCAGGGTTATTCCTTAGTTACAAAGCAATCAATATTCACCGTTAGATGAAAACCTGATTTAGATTCAAGCTAATATTTCTCAACCGTTATATCGAAAACTTAGCTTGTCACACACACTTGAGATATACGTTTAATGGGTTTGTGAAAACCGTTCCCAAACGTGTACGTGTATGTTGGTTCAACATAGTAACCCAAAAGGTCAACCATATGAGTATTTCATATTAACCTTGTTCATCTTCACCATAACTAGTTCAATTGACTCAAATGAACTAGTTAGAGAGTTGTTCAATTGTTATGAGATCTTATGTAACAACACAGGACACAATTGAAACAAAGATGATTCGATTCGATTGAATCGGCTCATGAACCTTATATCCACAGTTTGCATATTGCATTCCTTAGTAATTTAAGTTTCATGTTCAGAGCACATCTTTAGATCATAACCCACTCAAGTACGCAAACAAGTTCGCGGACTTAATACAACCGGCAGAGTTTTCCAAACTCAGCAGAAAATCTCGGCAAGGAGACTTCCGCTAATCGCGGACTAGGTTCGCGGACTAAAACCGCAAACGAGTTTTTGTAAAATCCCAGCAGAAATTCTCGGCAAAAGAACTTTCGTCAGTTCGCGGACTGAGTTCGCAAACTGAGTTCACGGACTTGGCAAAGCCACTTCCTCCGGTTTCTCTCAATCAACAAAGTTCGCAAACTTCGGATTAAGGAATAGGACTTATGCACATATGTGTTTCCACACAATGCTTATATCCATCATTGGTTATATAGACCTAAACTCTCATTCCAACCATTGAAACATTCTTAGAGGACGTTATATAGTTGTTACACTATTTCTCGTCAAAGCGATTTTCAAAGTAATTGAAACATTATGACTTTCGTCTTTAGGTGAAGATAAACCCGATCAAAGCGAAACTCTTTACCAACACATGATTTCGGGATATAGATAGGCGAGATATACTCGGCTCGAAATATCAAATGTGTATGATCCAGTCTATATAGCATACGACTTTTGTCTCATAAGAAGTAGGAGATAGAAGAGATAGACTTTTGAGTGATAGATAAATTCAAGTCTCCACATACCTTTTTGTTGATGAAGTTCCACGGTTCTTTGAGTAGATCTTCGTCGTTGTATGATGAATCTCCATGAAGTCCTTGAGCTCAACTACACTTTTCTATCCTAGTCCGAGACTTAGCTATGTAGAGTAGAAATCAAGACTCATAGTTTTGATCACTAACATTGACAAACATGCTTGAGATAGCAACGCATGCGAGGTCGACCGAGCTATGCTCTAACAATCTCCCCCTTTGTCAATTTTAGTGACAAAACTATTAATACATATGGAATACAAAAAAGATAAACTTTAGTGGCTCCTATTCCATAGTCTAATCTTCAACGTTCCCTGAAATCTTCGTCCTTCCAAGTACTCCAATGATCCCAAAGGTTGTAAGTTTAGCATCACCGTTGTTGAAGATCCGTAGCTATAACAATGAGAGAAATCGAGATTCTCGATCATCATTATACAGTGACATAGTATTATTA
This sequence comes from Papaver somniferum, assembly GCF_003573695.1. Lineage (NCBI taxonomy): Eukaryota > Viridiplantae > Streptophyta > Magnoliopsida > Ranunculales > Papaveraceae > Papaver > Papaver somniferum. The sequence goes on from NC_039358.1 coordinate 111,989,687, forward strand.
TGCAACATCAAAGTCCAATTGCATCACGACTTTAACAATAATACTACGGTGATATGTATCACTCCCCCTTAGTCAATACTCCATCTCACATGGAAACCACTCCCCCTCACAGAAATTCTGTTAACAAGAAAACCGCAAATGCAGAAAAACCCCGGGACCTAGTCCAGATTGAACACCAAACTATATTAAGCCGTTACAGACACTAGCGTACTACCAATTAAATTCGGACCAGGATATAGTTGAGCCTTAATCGAGTCTCCCATTGATTAAGGTACAATCGTGCTTCTTACGCCTCTTGAATCCCAGCAGGACTCCGCGCAATTGATTCCCTTAGCTGACATCACACCAACTAAGAATTGCTTCAACTCAATTGAAGACTTTAAACCAATCTTCCTCCCACAGATTAAGCCTATGCATGATTTCCTTTACAATCAAAAAGTTTGATCAAAGGTGATGGAAATTGATAGCATTAGACAAAGTCTAGCTACCCTCAAAATCCAGACCTATGCAACCCGAAGTGCAGCCTACATTATTATTCACCTCATAAGTATAAAACTTGTGGAATCAACAAAGTTTGAGATGAAGAGAACTTTGATGATTTCTATCTATCTTGATCGAGTGAGCAGCTCAACAATCGATCAAGATCAGGATACCCGAGTTATCAAGAAAAGATAACTGGACCTGGCTTCATGAATCCCTATGAAGTCTTTGTAGTCACTAAACCCTAAAAGGGTTAGGAAGAGGATGACTCTAATTACAACTAGGACACACTAAAGTAGTATCGGGATTCAAATATCCCAGTTGCTTGGAGTTCCTCTTTTATAGACATTCAAAGCATAGTTGTTTTAGGTTTAAGCTAAGATAGCTTTGGAACCAAGCAATCAATATCCACCGTTAGATGAATCTTTGAATTTGATTTACATAAACAAGATATACACTCTGGTCAGGTGAAACCGTAACCAAACCGTGTATAAAGATTATGTTCAAGGTGGTTTGACGGAACTAGCCGATTTGAACTTAAAAGCTTAACATTCATTTTCATGAATACTTAAGACATTAACCATGAAACACAATCATGTGATCAAACAAGTCTAGTGTTTTTAGAGAATTGATCAAATGCTAACTATCTCGTAGAAATAATTTATTCGCACTTGAAAATAGCCGACATGGTTATTAGGTGTACAAAGTACAAATACCATAGTCGTTCGTGAGTCAGGTCTGTCACAGTACGTGTACCGGTTTGTGAGATAATAAGTCAAACCAAGTTTCGGAGTTCACAGAACTATTTAAGTATGCGTACCGGTATGGATACCTTAAGACTATGACCGGTTCCGGAGACCACAATACTATTTTGGTACGTGTACCGGTTTGGATAAACAACCGAGTTCCGGAACACATAACTCTTCTAATACATGTATCGGTATGGATACTAACCCGGTTCTGTGACCACAATTCCTTTACGGTTTGCATACGAGTATGCGTACCGATACGGTTCATGATTTAAACAGATTTTTACATAATGTGCATAAGGATACGTGTACCACAAATCTGCAAGTCGATATATATCTAGTACACTACGTGTACGAGTACATGTAATACGGCTTCACACTTATAACAGTTTCCCCAGTTTGTAAGCTGATAACACTGTCTTTTATCCGAATATATAGTAGTTATATATTTTTCTCTAAATCGATTCGAAACATTCCCGAATAACATCAATGGCACATATCACTGTTCCAGGCTATTTTTGAATAATAAAACTTGAATCATGATTTTGATTGCGAACAATAAATTGTCCTTAACAGAAATTCATCAAGTATGAACAAATTTTCATTAAGCTAGTCATTATATTCCGAAAACTAATTATCAAGATAAACTTGACTCGAAATTCTTGTATATGCATAATAGTCTAATTAGTTATGCGACAGCGTCTCAAAGATAAAAAAGTGAATATAACTTGAGAAATATGTGGTTCAGTCTTCACTTACCTTTTGTTGATGAAGTTCTCCAAAAGCTTCGGCTGATCTTCACTTTAAAATGGTAGAATTGCAATGATGACTGCCGTAATCCACTGTTTCTCAACTACATTTATATCCAAGTCCGAGACTTAACTAATTGTAGACTAGAAATCAAGATATAGTTTTGACAACTAAATTTGATAACAACCTTGAGACAGTTACACTTGTGAGTTCGACCGAGCAATGCTCTAACAAGTATTACCCGTTTGGACCTGTTAAAATTCCAATCAGGTAATTACCCGTCGAGCCCTAAGTTGTTAATGGGCCTAACTTCGGGACCCGGAACAGGACCTGAATCTGACGGTTCTGGTTTCGATTCTGGGTAATGGGTACCCATTGACAGCTCTAATGTTAGTAAGATCAATTCAAACTTCTTCAGAGCATCACGAGTGAACATCCACATACGTCCATCACGTTGTTATAGATCATGTCCCCTCTGAAGATACAAGAGTCCAATGAGACTCATTAGTTCATCAATGCCTAAGCATGTCATGGACAATTTCCTAAAACATCTCGCACCACAGACTTAGTAGTAAAGATTTCTATGCATTGTAATACCTCTGATTTGGCATATAACGTTCGCCGATTATAGTGGTTTGTTATTTCCTAACACCGAGGCCTGGTGGGTGCTCTTGATTAAGTAGTGGAAAAAAAATTCTCAGTTAAGCATGCTCGTCGGGAGTAGTCACAGGATGAATGACCTCTCGGGAAGCCGTTGCTGGATAAAACAATAGTGTCATTAAAAATCTCTCACTGCTGGATAATCGAAGTGAGGAAATGGGAATAGTATCGATGGTAGTTGGGATACAACTAGTGACGGGTCGCTTGTGCTCGGGTGGAAGGGTATGCTGGAAGATTATGCCAGATACTGGTCTCGCAAGAGGTATGGAACATTTATATTATACTTTCAGCACAATTGGCTCTAAAATTGGCAAGAAGCTTTAAAGTTAAGCGTGATAGGGTGGGGGTAAACTAGGAATAGGTAACCTCATAAGAAGCTTTTGTTGAATGACACGCAACGATGCTGCTCAAAACCCCATATTATAGGATGATCGCGGTGGCTAAGTGGGAACAATATGGGTGGAGGGTCGGATCATTACAAATGGTATCAAAGAAAACAACGGGTCACCTGTCGAGGATGAGAGAGTGCGTTGGACAGGTTGGGTCAGCAACTGGACTTGAGACGACGGCTCCAATTTAAGGTGGTCGTATTGTAATACCACAACTTGGCAGGTAGGGTTCGCCGACTAAAATATAGGTAATAGTTTGTCATTTCCTATCACCAAGGTCTTTTCAGCACAATGGGCTCTAAAGTTGGAAAAAAGTTATGCAGTTAAGCGTGCTCAGCGGGAATAGTCCAGGGATGGATGACATCTCGAGAAGATGTTATCGGATGATTGCAGTGGTGCCCGTTGAAAGCTTCACACTGCCAGATAACCGTAATGGCAAAGTGGGAACAATATCGACAGAGAGTCGGTTCATTACAAATGGTATTAGAGACAACGACGGGTCACCTGTCGAGGATGAGAAAGTGTGTTGGACAAGTTGGGTCAGGTATTGGTCTTATAAGTGGCAGGAAACATCAGAGATCTGGGGTTAAATATATTTTAGGGCCGAGGACGACTACAATTTAAGGTGGTGGTATTATAATACCTCAATTCCTCGGGTAGAGTTCGTCGATTGGAATATAGGTAGTGGTTTGTCATTTCCTAATACCGAGGTCTGACGGGTACACCTGTGTGAGAAAAACTTCTCAGTGAAGCGTGCTCAGCCGAGCGTAATCACAAGATAGGTAAACTCTCGAGAAGCTGCTGCTGGTTGACCGCATTAGTGCCATTAAAAATATCACATTGTCGGATAACCGAAGTGGGTAAGTGGAACAATATCGATGATAGTTGGGACACAACTAGGGACAGGTTTCTTGTGCTCGGGTAAGAGAGTATGCTAGAATGGATAACCGAAGTGGGAAAGTAGGAACAATATCGGCTATAGTTGGAACACAACTAGGAACGGGTCTCTTGTGCTTGGATTGGATAGTATGCCGAAAAATTATGCCAGATACAGGTCTCGTAGGAGGTAAGGAACGTACCGAGACTGACATGAATTGGTTCAGATGCGTTATCATACCCACTCCTATACCGGTTCTGATTTTCATTCCCATTTCCTGTAACACCTTCACCGGTACTGGTTCGATTCCGATCCGGATTTTTCGGTTCCGGTCCGGGTCTTGTGCAGCCCTAGGTACTAGGTAGGATTCTTTCTTTTACACCTCGTATTCCTAATCTTAATCTTAAAGGGGATTTAAAAGCTGCAGAACCGGTTCCAGTTTCGACTAAACACAATCGAGTTCCCCCGTTTAAGTCTTGTATGCAGGGTTCTAAGCAAAAACCACAAAGACATTATTTTTGGAGTTAAAAGATATTCAATTTCATCTTCTGCCTGCACAAGTCTTGATCTTACCCTCCTTCTGATTATTTAGGGCGTTCGAATTCAGCACAGGAGCTTCCGGTTGCAATCATGACTGAGGTAAATTTCTTTTATCCATCTATCGATATATTTATCTCCTTTTATTCATAGAAGCTTTTAATTCGATATACATAAGTACGAAACGCATCAAACTCTGAGTTTTAGATCAAATTATAATTAATGATAGTTGGTAAAATGCAGAACACATAATGTCTAACAAATTTAGAAAACCCTAATTGATGAATAACCCTAAATCACATTGAGGAGATTTCATTGAAAAACACGGAATAACAAAACCTAACTAATATATGCTAGAAGATACACCTTATAGGATTATTGGTACTATTAGTATCCCATATCATAGATTGAGTAAACTAGATTTGTGACGCTCGTAAGTTAGGGAGAATTGGTTTGTTGTTGAAGCCGAAATTAGCATACCAGTGGCGTTGAAGTATAATAGTGCTTGGAACCTGTCATTAAAGCAAAAACAACTATTCTAGAGCTAGAAAATATGGAGATGGAAAGCACAGATAAAATGTCCTGTTTGATTGATAGATTTGTATTGATGTACTTTGTTTATATGCATTCTGATGTGCTCAAGTGGACATCTGGTTGCACTTTGATGTTGTATTCTTGTCTGTAGTTATGATTATTGTAAGACAAGCATGTAATGAACTATTAATTGTATGTTTTGCAGTATTGGGTTAGCCAGGGAAACAAATGGTGCGACTTCTGCAAGATTTATATTTCAAACAATCCTTCAAGTATAAGAACACATGAACTTGGTACGCGTCACAAGGATAGTGTCGCTAAGAGGCTCGATACTATGCGAAAAGACAATGTCGCCAAGGAGAAGGAACAAAATGAAGCAGCACGTGCTCTGGAGCAAATCGAAGCAGTAAGTTTACCAAATTTAAACTTTGCAGTTTTGTTTCTCATATATATTGTCATGTATGCTTTAGCGGATCATGAGTGATTTACCATTACTCAAATTCAAGTTTCAGCACTCAGTGACTTGTATTGATATCCAGTAGCATCATAGTAATGTTCCCAAGAATATAAGGTTTTGTTTGTGGCCTCTTTGGTAGAGTGAAGAACTATTACACTGCATGTGATATGGTCTATCACCTTGACCTAAAAGTCTAGCTATGTTTATCTCAAAAGCAGAAACAAAAGATTGCCCTATATGAGTCTGACTTTCATCTCTATCCACTCTCTTCCGAGAGAATATTCTTGTTGTATCTTTTATTTTGTGGTGCGCTTTCAGTTGAACTGATGTATGTCTTTCATTCCGACTTTTTTTTACCAGAAAGCTAAACGCAGCTATCAGAAGGATTTAGCCGCTGTTAAAGAGGTCAGGGATTCAAATACTCGTGCTGTAGAAGCTCAGGAGGAGAGTGTAGGCGCTGGTCGATTTTCTTCAGCTTCCAGAGGTGGTAAACATTGAAATTGTTGTATCAATTTACTCTTTTGTTACTAAGAAACCTTATTTATAGAGTAGCAAAGGTGTGGTGCACTGTGCATAACCCAAATAGATACCCTTAAAATTATGAAAGTCTTTACACAGTTGGATTCTTTATGGTGGTCAGGAAGTCCAAATGATTGGACACCAGCGGTTGGTTGCTCTCATTCCTCCTCAAGGATATGAATGATATGCCTTAAAAGGTCAACATGGTCGAGCTGTCTCATAGTGTGTGATGACTGGATATCTAATTCAAGGCACCATATGATTAACGGTATTACTGTAATATTGTTGTATTGCTTCCATGTAACTTAGCTCTTACCATGTAATTTAGTTTGTAGGTTGCATCAATGAACTTGGAGAGCTGCTCGACCGGGATGACCAGATTTAGGTAGTTCGCATACACCATGTTCACTTGCATTTTTAGTCACTTTGGATGTTACCATGTTCATTTGTTGACTATTGATGTGGTTTATTAAGTATTGATGTATGTTCTGTGAAATATTTTAGGTTTTATTTTGTATAGTTAACTGAAATAGCTTCAGATGATTGCAGACTGGGTGCTTGATAGTGTATCAGGCTATTACTACAATCAACTGAATGGATATTATTATGATCCGAACTCGGGCTTCTATTACTCGGACGCAATAGGTATTTCGCTCAATACATAGCTTCTACAGAATCTTCTTTTTGTCTCTTATTTTATTTTGTTTTCAGTGTTCGATTTTTTTCTGATATTGGGTTGAACCAGGTAAGTGGGTGACACAGGAAGAGGCGTTTGCTATAGGAGGCTCAGCCCAACCTAAACCGAAAGGTTCACTTTCAAAGAAGCCATTATCAGCAGCTTCAGAAGGTGGGAGCAAAAGTATTGGTGGACCGGCTCCTGGATTGGTTATTCAGGGGTCTTCTGTAAATCCATCGAGGTCAGATAAAAGTGCTTCGTCGTCAGTCGCTGTCAATAAAAGGAAGAGGCAAGAGGAAAAGAAACCAAAAGTGGTGTCTAAAGAGGAAGCAGCTGCACTTAAAGCCAGAGAAGATGCAAAGAAACGAATGGAAGAAAGAGAAAAACCCTTGCTGGGCCTTTACCAAAATTACCGACTTTAGATTGTGGTAGAACGGATAGAGTAGCAGTGTATCAAAATCAGTAACCGAACTGGAGTGCGCTTATCTGCACCAGTTCAGTCAAGTTCCTCCCCAAATCAACAACTGAGGACATTCAACCTAACTGTCTTTACGTTTGTAATTTGTTGAATATTCCAAAATAGACTAGCAAAGTGAATTCAGTGAAACTATCTATTGATAATTCTCTCTCTGCAGGTAAAGATTTGCATAATCGATTTTGCAATAAGTAAACTATTGAACGGAAGCTCTCTCTACAGAATTTACGTTGCAGTTGCACAACAGGTCCCGTTCTCTTTTATGCTTATGTCAAATGTTATGTTTAATATTCGCGCAGTTTTGGTATATTTTAAAGAAGTGTCGTTTTTCACATGAACTAGCCAAAAAAATTCACAGCCATTCTTGGCTTATCAAGAGTGAGATATAAAGAGGTCTGCCCATGTTTATAGAAGACTCTGGTCAGAGTAAACGGCAGTCATAAATTTAGTACCAACCCTCCCAGAAGGTTCAATGAAATAAACATGTAGATGTTTTGTTAGAGCGTACACAGTGGTGCGAGTATAACCAAAGACCAAAGACTAAAAAAAAAGATCAAATTTGAGTGTAGTCCGTCATGTGGCGTAGTGGGAAAAGAGTATATTTGATCGCGCGTTGATAAAGCTTACGCCTGGAATCAGGCGTTGATAAAGATAACACCTGACATGGGGCGTTTGTAAAGATTCCGCCCGACATATTCAAAAAGAAAAATAAAAATGGGGCGTTGATAAAGTTAACGCCCGAAGCAAAGTTTTCAAATGAAGTGAGTAAAGATCATGACTATATCAACGCCCCAAGAGAGGCGTTAACATTATGTACGCCTGGGTGCCCGGCTTAACTTTACGTACGCCCCATCCAGGCGGACATTATATCAATGCCCCATCCAGGCGGACATTATACCAACGTCCTGCACCAGGCGTTAACTTTACGAACGCGCGGCTACAAACAGACATTATACAACGCCCGTCGGGTAGGCGGACATTATATAAACGTCCGACTATATTTGGGTTTGGTCTTGATCGCCGACCAAATTTGGTCTGGGTTTTACTCTTTGATCAAATTTTGATCGATGGTCCGTCCCACTACGCCAGCCCACTCGACTAAAAATTTGGGTTTAGTCGTCCACTGCAGTTGCTCTTAGCCCACCTTTAAAACTAAACATGTATATCTTTTTACTAAATCAAGAGTTAGTAGCCAAGATAATATTAGAAATTAGATAAATATGGTGATTGTCAATTTCTTCATCATGATGATGCATACATTTTGTTGAGTTTTCTGAAATTATCAGACCCATTCATATTTGTGTTCACAATCTTATCTGTTTTATATTGTATCCAATAGCAAATTTTTGTTATTCTTTAAGAATGTTGTTGCTATCAATTAACTATCATTATGTGCAATGTATGATGCTTTCATTTTTGTTGCAAATTAAATTAATTTTTCTTTTTAATTAAACCAGCTCATAATCCCTCGCTATCATAATATAATGACACCCTAAAGTTGACATTTTGGTTCCATTTAGTACTTAGCCCTTCCCTCATTTCTGTTTTTTTCTGGGTAGAACTTTTGCGGTTTGTGTTGTTTTCAGTTAAACTAATTTGCATACACAACCGATATTATACTCGCAAATCTTTACTTTACAGGCAAGTACAGTGAAATTGTCACGGCGACGTGTTAGTAACTTGAAGGCACGTATTTGATCACGCGTATACCTACATATTCTTCGTCTTGGCAAAGGAAGAATGTCTTGACTAATTAATACCTGTTTATTTCAGACATATACTAGTTTAATTTGATTATTGTTATTAATCTGGGTTTATATTTCAGTTATATAATGCAAATTATTATTCATTCATTGCTAGGAATATTTTTATTTTCTTATATTATAAAGTACACGTTTCCGCAACTCTGCAATTAATAAAATCTGTTCCTTGGAGATTATACTCGCGAACACTTGATCTTAATATAGCTTTCAGAAGAAGAGAGGATATCCCAAATACAAGTTACATCGGATGATGTTCCATTGTAAGACAAGATCCAAGTTATTATTCTATTCTAAGAGAAAATCCAAGTTATTTCAAGGTTTTTGTTTTGTTTTGAAAGGAATTATTTCAAATATCTTGTCGTTCATAATTCAACTGCATATTAAAATTCCATGTCATTGGGTGATCATTTCACAATTTATCACCGTTGCCCTTCGTCTATCGAATAGGGTTTTTAGGTAGTAATTTTGTTTAAATGTTAGCACACAGCTCTTTAAAAGAGATGCACGGTAATAGTGTCAGTTGGATTAACATCAGCCGCAGGGTATCGCTACGTTTCACAAAAACAATTTTGACACTTGGCTAGTATGATACAGTAATAAATATCAGGCAAGATAGAAATCTTCTGATATTCTCTGTTCACGTAGTAGTGTAGGGAATTTGGGCTAATCCCTGGCCTGGAATATTAACAAACATAAAAAACAATGAAGGGACATGAACAGCGTGCGTTGCCACTAAAACAGGAGAAATAGTACAAGAAGATTAAAGGGTTGCCAACTTAAATCCATGAAAAGCAGAATGATGAATGATTAAGGCATTCTCGTGGGTCTCCTCTACATTAGACATATCTTACCTTTCCATTTAAATAAAACCTAACCTCTACTGTTTCTTTCAATAGTTCTCATCCATAAGAATCCAACTTTTCTCCCCCACACCATGAATAGAACAACCACAAATTTCCCACTTTACACCCTATTGAACCTCTATACAAATATGTCGCACTAAAGCATAACCAAATGCAATCATATTTCTCTCTTAATCATTTCATTTCCAAGTTAATTTCGGTTTACATCACAATGCAATGCTAGCTACTGCAGTCCCTCCCACAATTCACTTCCAGGAGGAAAAGAATATTTTTTGGCGATGTCAGTGTAGGACAGTGGTAAAGTCAATGAATACAATACCAGCGATCTGAATTCAGAATTCGCCAATACCAAATTCTTTACTGATAAAAGAAGGAGACTTCTTTTTTTTTTCTTACTGGAATGGGATTTCATCCTCCATTTTTACATCTTTAAAAGTTTCTTTGAGATTCAATCAATTATAATGGACAATTAAACACTGTATACACTCTAATTTGACCAAGGAAACAAAATTTAAGCTTCTAAAGTAAATATTAGACAGCACAACCAGCACATTCTCTCAATTGTCAACAAAGTTTTTATTTTCTTTTTCCTCTTTTTTGGATCTTTACAATAAAGAAAACAACAAACACAATGATAACTCAAGAATTCAATAACATTTCTGATTTTTCAAAAAAAAAAAAAAGAGATCACAGAGTAAAATGATCTGAAATTTTCATGCACTACAAATTAAATCCTTTAGCAATACGATTTGCGGCTGGATTAAATCCCAAACATCCAAAGAATCCTTGTCTGTATGGTAAAACAGTTTTCCTTTTCAACTCTTCTGAATTAGCCCGATTCATTGTGTAGTGTAACTCGTGAGCTGAAACATTTCCTCTTCTTCTCGATGATGTTGAACCAGCACTATCAGTAGACCTGAAACTTGAACTTTTTACATCTTCTTTCTTTGATAATACTGCAAATTTTCTAATGGTTTCTTTATCGTTAGCCCTCCCTTCTGACGCGCTTCGGAACAATAACAAATCCCTTAATCTCCATTTCTTATAACCTCCGAATGACCATTTTGATGAATTCGTTGGTACTTTTGGTTCTTGTTTCTCATCTTCTTCGAATTGATCAGAAACTCGAAATGGAGAAAGTGATCTAGTCCATCTCTGTGCCGAAGTTTTCTTCGAATTGGAACCTGTCCTTTTCTCGTTTCTGCCTCTCTTTTCATGTTCATGTTCTTGTTCTTGTTTTCGGCTTTCTTCCATTGCAACAGCAAAAGGATCGATATCTCTGTTTCTTTGCCTAGGCGAAAACGCGTCGCGAATAATCTTCTTTCCTTGTGAAATTGGTGATCTTGGTGATCTAGGTGAAGAAACTAAGCTTTTCCGATCATCATCGAAACCGATTTTTATCCCGGGTGGTGGTTCTAAAGGTCGGATTTTTCCACCATAAAATAATTCATCAGCTGCAGAAAGTGCTGAACTTTTCTCAAATTGACTATTGAAATCAAAAGCAAACTCACCATCATCGTCATCATCCTCATTTTCTTCTTCTTCTGATGATGGTTTGAGCCTGTGTTTGGGTGTACCTGGTTTTTCTTCCCAATTAAAAGGAACCATAGAATTAGAAACACCATTAATACTTGGGTTTTTGTTGAATTCTCGATAGATTGAAGTAAAACTAGTTGGACTAGCAGGAGCACTGAAATATAAATCATGATGAGTTATAAGTTTAGGACTTGAAGGAGCACTGATATATGGTGTTGAACAGGAACTATCATGGATGAATTCCATTAATGGTGGTGGTGATTGTGTGACCACTGCTGCCATCTCTCCGTTTAGCTATTTTTTTCTACTCTGCCTTTTCTTTTTTGTGAGGAGAAAGTGAAATTAGTTGGACTTTGTGGGTTTTGTAGAGAAATTTGAGAGAGAGGAAACCAGGAAAGAGAAGAGAGACAGGGCAAGCAGAGATGATTGACTAGAGTAAAATATACGGGGAGATGATTTCATTTCATTTTAGCCGCCAATTTTTAGTAGTCCCTTGTTTTTCTACCTTTCAGACTTTGTATACGTACGCTAACGTGGGTGATGAACTCAGAGTGTTACTATTATTTTGGTTACCTGCTTCTCGTCCTGACTTGAGAACCCTGTAGTTTAGACTGTAGTAGACTATACTTATGCTGTGTTTTCTTGTACTTGGCAGTGTGAGAGAGCGTGTTTTTTTTTTCTTTTGACGTTAATTTATACCTATACAAATGCAACATTAACTCCATATGACACCCGTTTTTATGATCCAATTTGGTAGTACAAGTTTCTCTAGTTACTCGAGTGTGATTGATAGAAACATGTTGCGTTGAACGAGTACGATTGATGTGGTCTGTTAATATGTCAACTCTACAGTTATGTTTAATCGGCCATGTGGGATGTTTTTATTTTCTTTTGATCGATGTTGTGGGATGTTTTATTAACCCACATTAAATTTGCAAGCTAATGAAACAAAACTCGTTAGTCGTTACTGATGCTCCGTTTTCTCGTAATTCTTTAATAAATGGATCAGTGTGGATTTGGTCTTGTGACTCTTGTCAGACTTTGACGTTGCCGACCCGACCTCATCCTGTCATTTCAATACTGCTTAGTGCTTGGGCAGCGTAGCTGAGCCTAGGAACGCACGAATTGTGTTTCCGTGCCGTGTCATGTTGTGATAAAGATTCAGGTGTGTTGTGTCGTGCTGCGTTAGAGAGCTATTATCCTGTGATGCGCTACTAAGCTGGCACAAACCCGTCATATAAGCTAACGTGTTGTGGTTCTGTCGTGCCAGATCACGTGAAGTGCTATGCTCGAAGTTTAGCGTCTTGTGGTGTGTTGTGCCATAAATGTGCTAGCACGACACATTTTACACATCTAAATTTGATTATCAGGCAGTGTAAATTAGTGAATAACAGGGTGCTCAACTAGCGCATTGGGGTCTCATGGAACATGTAAATTAACAAATTTATCATTTTGTTCCGCTATAGAATGGACAAATCCAGAAAAATATGTACGGATAAATGTTCAAATTTGAGCATTTTTTAATCATGGTAATTAATTTTATCGTTTGACAGCACTATTGCCGCGTGATATGACCTACTCCTCGTGGTAATGACAGTACTTCTGAGCGGCAATGCTTGAACCGTAGGGGAGTTTTATCCTTATTTACGACTATATTATCCAATGATTTTTGATTTTCTTCCTACTTATACCCTCTTCTTCCATTCAAAACATCCAGGAAAAGTGACAATAGGATCTCAACCAAGATAATCTCAACATGCCATTATAGAGTTCGAAGTGTAACATATTCAATGGAAAAAGATGAATATATTTATAGGTTACTGCATATTTTACAAACTCGATGTTACAATGGTGCATAACGACGATAATTATCATTTTAGTATAAACTTTTTGAGAAATTATCCGTTGATACCATGAACACCAAAAATCGTTATTAGGAAAGGTTTTTGAGTAGTAATCGTATTATCAAAAGAATAAGTGAGTGAATAAGTAGTTCAAGTCGTGCACATGAACAGAAACAGATGAAATTGGCGTTGATATGGTAAGAACGATTCAAAAGCTATAATGTCCAAAATTGAATTGCTTAAATTATAGTTGTGATCTTTAAACTAAATTGTTTATTCCAAATGCATCAACTGCTTATTCCACAACCCAATCCTTATTAGACATTAAACGTACAATCCTTTTACAAGATATTTCTTCATCAAATATTTAAAACCTCTTTACACCCTCCAGTAAGATCATTCAAGCATTAAATGTAAAAGAAATATTTATGGAATTGTCCATGTTATTCGAAAATCTTTAATATAATAAGACTCGTCTTCAAAGAATAAAGCTCAATAAAACATCGTAGGAACAGACTCGGGAGGGGTGTCGTAAATAACCAAACTTCGCGATGCCTCGGCATTGTTCGAGTAGGTAAGGAATTATGTAAAGTTACTCGTAACATAAAAATGATCTTTGGTGATATGTTCTTCTCCTGTAGATGTTTTTAAAAGTGGTAATAAAAAGTATCATGCCAGAATTCAGAAGATTTTCTAACGTTGAATTCACTCTTGTATCTCAATCCCTTACACAATAAGTATCATTCCAACTATACACTGACATTTAACCTCCTTTATAGAATTGCAGAACTGTGCTTATCTTGCATGATTGTACTATAAGCTTGTTTAACGTTACAAGCTTAATATATCGGCTATTCATTTGTCTTGCCAAAATATGACAGTATCTAGTTATTAAGTCTGAAATCATAATGATTTTATTATAGTGTTGGTGAAATTTTAATTACATCCACATACTGCGCTTTTAAACATCTGAATGCATAGTAATTCATGATTCAATTTAATGTTCAGTTGCACTATCTTTCTACAAAGATATTTCATCTTGAATATATATTTGCATACCCATTTACACAAATGAACTTTATTAATTCTTGAATTTTTTACACCCAAAATTTCTTTTTTTTTTTTGTTTTACAATTATTAGACCAAGTCACCCAATACATTTTAAATTTTCTATCGGTTGTACCCAACAAAAATGTTCCTCAATATTCTTTGTATTATATCCAGACTAATGTCAAAAGGATCCCATCTTATCTTATTGTATATAAAAAAAGGGTGAATGGAACAAAAAAGAAAGCACTCATTTCATCCGCTTTATTGAGGCATGATTTATGTTTTTCATTGTTCATCCATTTAGATAAATATATTTTAAATTCATGGAGATAATTTGTTTCCTTACTTATGAGTCGTCTTAAGAATTTTCAAAAATAAATAAATCAAACAAAGCAAATACTCATCTAAGCCATGTAAACATAAATTATGATAAGTTCGTTTTCAATTTCAAACACATATGCAAATCGGAAATGATTAATGTCCAATGAAATTTGTCCCGTGCGAGAGGGATGGTAAGACATTCTCCACCAATTAAAATCCCAATTGGTAGAGTAATTCCCCTCCCATCTCCATACGGGATAAATCCCGGTGAGTATCGAATTACTCAATGCAAACATTCCCCTAGGATATTGTCAGAAAACCTTACCCATTCTCATGCAGGTTTATCTCTAAACATGCCGAATTTTCCTTACAATCAAATAACATCCTCTTGCACCCCTTATATCAAAGACAAATGTACGAAAAAAAATATCTAATCTACCTAATATAAAGACAAATGTTCGAAAAGAATATCTAACTACCTAATATAAAGAAAAGAAGTCTTTTTGGATCGTGGACACCCTTTTTTACGGAACTACCCTCGTTTATTTCTTTATTATAACTATGCACCAAAAGATACCTCCGTAACTTGATCACTTCCGAATAGAAAAGTAGTTCTTTCGTTTTCTCTGTATCTATATTTTGTTAAAACACCTCCACCATGAAAGAAGCACAACGGCTATGAAAAATCTGAGACCTAACATAAGATTTCAATCAGGTTAGTCAATTATGCATTAAACTATAACCTAATTCTTCTTTAATTTTAGTAATTTCAATCACCAATTTTTGACCTAAATTTTGAGTTTTGTCGTCCCGATTTCAATAACCATTGTTTTGCATTTCTTATATTGTGGCACATTTGAATTTTGGTTAATCAAATTCCAAATTTCCTTCTAGTGAATCCATTATACTTGTAAATTTTATTTTATAATTTGTAAACCTCAGTTATTTGTTGATTTTCCTATCAGAAAAAACTTTTTAAAATTGCACCTTATAGACGCTCTGTACATTTGTGAACTTCAGTTTCTCTTTTGATGTTTGGTTCAGACTGTATATATTTATGGCACACAGAGCATGAGAAATAAAAGTTTTTCTTTTTAATTTTTGGGTTCAAGTTATATATCTTTATAGTAATGGAAGGAAAGGAATTTTTCGTTACCCGTCGTAGCCCTAGAAGTAAAGAGCAAACTCGACAGAAACATCAACGGAGTACAACACATTACCAGAACTTCGTAGAAGTCCTTGAATTGCAGAGAAATCTCGAATTCAAGAAAAGATGGTTATGGTAAATGCAACAAAAATAAAACATTGACATGATTTGGACCCACATCAAAGAGCTACAACGATGTCGAATTCTTGAGAGAGCCTAGAGAAACTCAATGACAATAGACGAAAGGAAACTTTCCTTGAAAAACGTCGTAATTAATACCGAATTCGGTCATCACAACGACCAAAAAATAAAATTGGGTAACAAGTGGGATGAGTAGTGGTAAGCCAAAATAATGTTTATTGTCAGTATTGTAAACTTTCCTTGAAAAACGTCGTAATTAATACCGAATTCGGTCATCACAACGACCAAAAAATAAAAATGGGTAACAAGTGGGATGAGTAGTGGTAAGCCAAAATAATGTTTATTGTCAGTATTGTTATATTTACTGTGAGCTTCTTCAAACAGCTGGTGATGGTGATTATGTACGCCGCGAAGCAGATGATTGTGGACTGGTGGTAGCGAGAAAATGGACTAGTGGCGTTGTGTTGTTGCTGGCTTGGTGTTATACTGTATGGAAAGGAGGTGATGTATGGAGATTGTAAGTAGTAAATATATGAGATGGAATTGGTAGTCGTTTTTGGAATGAGACCTGGTGGTGTGTTGTGAAGAGGAAATGTTGATGGAAACTGCAAGGTGAAATTTTTTTGTATGTGAGATGGGAATGTTGCAGTGAAGTGGAGATGGTTTGAAGAGGAACGAAGATTCTCTTTGCTGCCGAGCAGTTCAAAGTGTCTATTGCACCATTTAAAAAAAAGAAAAAACCTTAGTTCTACTTCGAAGAGTTGGGAATGGAATTGTGCTCTTGGTAATAGCATCCTTGGAAGGGGGATTTTATGCAAGGCATGCTTCCCTTGGTGTCACAACTTGTAATACCCCGATTGGGCAGGTAGGGTTCGCCAATTGGAATATTGGCCTTTCCTAACACCGATGCCTTTTCAGTACAATTATCTCTAGAGTTGGCAGAAAACTCTGCAGTCAAGCGCGTTCGGGTGGGAGTAATCCAGGGATGGGTCACCTCCCGTGAAGTTACGCAGGATAACCGCAGTGATGCCCGTTAAAATCCCCACACTGCCGAATAAACGCAGTGGTTAAGTAGGGACAATATCGGTCGAGGATTGGATCATTACACAACCGAACAAAAATGAAGACAAATATGCTAAATGATAATCAAGTTTTTAATGTCACTGACATACCAAGTATTTATTCCACTTGCTTAATTTTGCATTTGCATTTGCATTTGAATCATATTTTCTTTTCATATGTTTTCGAAACAAAGATGAAATCTTAAGTGAGGTACATAGCCAAATTTCTGAGATAATTCATCATTTTTCAGAGTTTATTTCCATTGTTGTCCTGAGGAATTGTAAATTTCGCACATGAGATGGTCAAATGTATTAATCTTTCAAAGGATGAGATTGATGGATTAATTTTGGTTTATTGTATTAGAACTAGGTATACGAGTGTAAAATAACGATTCCATATATATCCAATCTCAAGTGTACTGGCTCCCTTTAGGATATGTTTAATTAGTGAGAATTGAGCATGTTAGTTTTATTGACTTCAATCATGTATGTAATAAGGAAGTGCAGTTGCACATCATTACCTGCACTGTATGATAATCTCATAAAAAGTATGGATGGCCAACTGAAGATTTATTGTATTGGACAAGCTGCTTGAAGAAACTCACTACCATACACCATCACTCATCCACATCTTTAATCACTCGAGCACCATCATTCCACTGCCACCCGTTGTTGCTTTGATTTGACAGATTGGTTTCATATTCACATTTTCTATTTGCTTTAGTTTAGTCGTCATAATCGCGTTCACTGTCGATATTATTTTACTTGTTGTGCTAACTATATTAACATAGAAGACTAATAGTATTATGTTTTGTTATATATCAATTTTGGAAACTGGATGCCACTGGTACATAATGTACAGTAGAAGAAACATACACTTGAAATGGATCAAATACTGGACCATCGTGTTTTATTATATATATACTAGGTATCACCCCGGTCTGCGGCCTAGGCTCAACCTTTATCGATTTCTTTTAAGTTATTTGGTCGGCCGGTTTGTCTCTTTCTCACAATATTTTAGTCAACATGCAAGTTGGTCGGGGTGATATCAATAGCCATGTTATAATATTATTTTTAGTTATCCAGGTAATAGTCACCCCGGCTAATATGAACGGTCTAGTGCTAGCTAAAGGACCTACAGTTTTAGTTTTTTGCTGGTCGAACCAAATTAGTCGGGGTTTTACGGCCCCGGCCGTAGATTAGGAAATCAAGGGTCCAACATAGTATTCATTTTGGTTAAAATTCATAGGTTGAGTCGAGGCATGTAGCCCGGAAGTTGAGCTTATAGATTGATCAGGGGATGTCTCGCTGGTCGGGTTAAATAAGTCGGGGCCTACGGCCCCTACCGTGGATTAGCAATAGTGGAAAGTAATGTTTGCACGTTAAAATTAGTTGTGCTTAGGTAAAAATCTATGGCAATAGGCCTATAAATTAGCGGGGACCTGCGGCCTCGATGTGGTCGGGTGAAATAAGCCGAGGCTTACGGCCCCGTTGTTGGTTAGAAAATTTAGCATCAAAACTAATATTTAGCATTAAAGTTAAATGTTTTAAATTACAAAACTAAGTTAGATTAGAAACCTAATTATGGAAATTAAGCTATATTAGAAAAATTGAGTCACAACGAACATAACCCATTTGTATACACAACGGATAGATAGATTTATGCCTCACGAACTAACGATCACTACCACAAGGATACAGACACCACTTTTTTCAATAATATAGATGCACATAAACCACTTGATAAAACTTATTTATTATGCCAATTAATTACTAATCAAAAAATTCTAAGTTAATTAACTATTAAGCTGTAGAAGTGTCTTATTTTGAGGTCTAAAGCTTCACGCTGTTTAATTAGTTGTAGCAATTTTTACGCACCAACTGTGATCCTATTTTTTTTTTCTCTCACTAAAAACTTATAAATTGATCAACCAGCCCTTTTTTTCCCTTGATCAGCATCCGTTTTCTCCACAGCATCACCAACTATATAAGCTTCTCTTGTTTAACCTGAAAATTATTTTGTGAGTAGTGAATTTTTAAGTTTGCGATAGAGAGTTGTTATGATTGGAAATATGGTCATTAAGAAATTCAGCCAAATTATGAAATCGATAATTAACTTAAGAAATTTGGTCCGAATAGAAAATCGGTAATTAAATTATGCTAAGCTGGGCTTAGGTAAGTCCTAACTTCGGTAATCCTGATCGACAATGAAAAGTCCTCATCTTGGAGAAGAAAGATAATAAAATCCCTGACTTTTCTTTGTATTTTTCGGGAGATCTCGACTATCTCTAGTTTTGTAGACTTATGATATAAATAGATAGTTGGGATGTATCGTAATCTTTGTCGCATAGTCTAAATCTAAAATCGATTGGTAAAAGCGATGAGGAATCGATTCAAGGTTCGAAACTATAGGGTCAGCAAGAACTAACAGAGTTTAGTAATTTTAGGAATTAGAGATAATGTCGGGCATCTAGTTGGGCCAAAGCATGGTCACATTAGCTTCCTCGGTAAGTAAACGTGGTCCCCTGTTTGAAACTGCCTTTGTTTATTGTATTCGATAAGGCATATAGTCCTAAAATTTCAACTGTGAAGCGAACCACCTAGTGGTGTTAGTCCGATTTTTTATCCGGTGAAAACTTTTAAGGAATCAAAAGGTCTCTTTTTAGTTTGGTGGAGAAACTCTAATATGTCGGATAGAGCATGCAGCACTCCGTACCACCGGTATCCCAGTAAAGACCATATGTTTTACGTGTCAATTTTGATTGTAAAGAATTGAATTGGGGTTGGAGGGTTTGGAGAGAAGCTTGACGGTGGGAATGAAACTGTAGGAAACAATTATAAATAAAATCTATATCAACGTGTTTTTGGTAATTAAATGTTAGGAAACTGTTTTTTAGTTAGAAACATGGTTATACAAGAAAAATCTAGGAATCGCATGACGGATGTATGTCTCGCCAATGGACGGATGCATATCAAAAACGAATTCAAGTAAGGAAAATTTATGGAGACAAAGTCAAATCAGGAAACCCAACGATCGGACGGACGTCTATATACAACATATAACGAATCGATCCGCGTCGTGGGATAACGAAATCAAGGGTCGGATTTATACTTCTACACACACCACTTCTTTTTACAATATAGATAGCAATCTCGACATGCATATAGCATGTGCATCTTAAACTAGTTTGATATATACTCCCTCCGTACCACATATATAGGCAGATGGTTAAAATCTCTTAGATTAAGAATATGTGTCTTGATTTTATAAATATCCATGTTTTTTCTTGTCTTACCCTTTATTATATTTCCTTTTTTTTTTTTTTTGATAAGCAAAAAAAAGGATTACAAGGTATGGACCTGACGCTGCCTATTGACAGAAGATCTATCAGATATTTCCTATGTTAGAGATATAAACTCAATTGTGAGGATAACCAAGCAACATAAATAGGGATAAAATGGTTAAAAGTCATTTTGAAATTACCACTCCGCCTATCTAATGGTATGTGGAAAAGTCAATATTCCGTCCATATAAAAGATACCTAGGGAGTAAAAAAAATAGGAAAAAAAGAACTTTATTTATTACCATCCATCTACGCCACAACCCACCGAGAGAGTATTTAAAGGAGTTTGTAAACTCGATTGTCATCTTAGTGTAGGGGACATTATTTTTTTCTTTCTTTTTCTTTAAGCAGTATATACTATCCTTTCCTAGTTTTTTCTTGGTTGGATTTCTGAAAAACATTTATTCATTAGCGGACAGCCACAATCTCTATCAGAATTATTTTGTAAAATAAGAAATATTTATTGCTAAATTTTTACGAGCTTCAACGATTATATATGGACAGCTTGTCCGTTGAAAATTTGGCAGTCAGAGACCAATTAAACTGAAAAGTTTGCCAAACAATCTCATTTCATTCGTACGTCGCTGTTATGGTCAAGGTCGCCCCTATATCAAGAATCAAGTCATTGACCGACCAATATAACTGACTATTTGATGGATGGTAATCATTGTCGTTATCAATTATCATCATCATCCATTCATCATTAGTGTTCTTTCTTTCTTGTTAGGTAAGATAATCTTATACGCAATACCGTACATCCTCTCCTTCTAGTGACTACAATGGCCGATCTAGTTGAGCCCCTAACTAACTTGATTAATTAGACCCGCACATATAAAAAGTGAACCCTACTTAGTGGCAGAAATGGGAATTTAGATTAAATTTTTGATCACAATATAATGTGTGTGAAGCAGTACTTAATATACAAAAAATTCATTGCTCACCGAAGTCGTATTTCTTCGGGCTGAGCAGTTTGTGATTCCGACCACAAAATTAAATCCAGTCAGACTTGGACTTGTGGACGCTATTAATACGACTCATGTACGGATGTACCACAACCAGTAACTACTTCCCAATCCCCATGTGAAGTGTGAATGCAAGGACCACGACCGCTGTTGGTCGGATGTTGACTGAAACCACCAGTTGGTCCTTGGTCCCTGAACCCCATTTTGGGAGTGTGAGCCGTAGCCGCGGGGCAGTGATTTTTCTTTTCCTTTTTTATTTTTTTTGAAGCATGCATTGGGTTCTACTTCATACACGCTGTTGAAGGGTCATTTTTGTTTGCCTCGTAAAAAAGTACTAGCTTGTTGAATTTTTTTATGGGATAGGGTATTTAATGGGCTGTGTGAAGCTTCAAAGTCGTAACCAAAGTCTCATTCAAGGCTGACTCTTTGGCCCTGACTCCATAGTCTCCAAATCTCTTCTTCTCGTATATTCAAAAGCAAAAAAAAAAAAGAAAAAAAACTTAATAAATAGCCAAATACTCCCTCCATGTCTGAAAAAGTAACATTTTTCCAGAAACGGAGGGAGTAATATATTTTTTTCTTCGTTCGAAAAGAATTTTGGAAAAGTTTGAAATCAAAAAGTCGCTAAGTAGTACTTATATTAGAGTACAAACTTTATCGTATTATAATGAAATAGCAGTAATACGATATTTCAACTGTCATTAAAGTACCAATTTTATTGTAATTTATCATGTGTTGGAGATGGTTGTGGCTATCTTGTTACAACTAATGGTTGAAAGGAGTA
Organism: Papaver somniferum; assembly: GCF_003573695.1. Lineage (NCBI taxonomy): Eukaryota > Viridiplantae > Streptophyta > Magnoliopsida > Ranunculales > Papaveraceae > Papaver > Papaver somniferum. The sequence continues at coordinate 112,011,606 of NC_039358.1, forward strand.
CAGTGCCTAAAGGTATTGTCCCTGAGGGATTTCTCGAAGAATGAGAGTACTTGGTGACGTCACTTGAGAATTCGATATTTAGTGCTACGTGTCTTGAACAACAGAATAGTGTAGTTGAAGTGAGTAGCATCAGCAGGGATGCAGTCCGCACTCTAGACGTGATCAAGTAAGAGGACGAAGCTTCTTAGTCGTATGAGAGTTCTGATGTTGTAAGGTTCTGTTGATTATGCTTCACTTCCTTCAACGTTAGCATAAGTATTCATTGTCTTGGCTCTAAAGGTCTTCTGTAAGTTACATTGGTGCATATAATGTGTTAGAGCATTGCTCGGTCGAACTCGCATGCGTTGCTATCTCAAGCATGTTTGTCAATATTAGTGATCAAAACTATATGTCTTGATTTCTAGTATACTTATGACTAAGTCTCGGTTTATGATAGTTAAGAATAGTTGAGCTCCAGACTCCATGGTGATTATATTGCAAAGACGAAGAACTACTCAAGGAACCAGTGGAACTTCATCCGACCAAAAGGTATGTGGAGACTTGAACTCATCTTGTCACTCAAAAGTCTATCTACTCTATCTCCTACTCTTGAGACAAAAGTCGTATAAGTATGATAGTTTTCATGCATACACATTTGTTATTTCGAGCCGAGTTTACTCACCTATCTTTTTCTCGAAATACGTGTTGGTAAGCTTTTGCTTTAACCATCTTCATCTTTACCCGTGACGAAAGTCATGATGACGTTTCAATCTTGAAAATAGATTTGATGACGATAGTCGATTCTTTATGTCTAACGACTGTTATAACATTATAGAAGAATGTTTCAACGATTGAAATGTAGAGTTGAGAATATGTAACCACCTATGGATGTAAGCATATAGTGTGTTCGCACATTAGTGTATAAATCCATGTGCCGGAAACCAAGTGCGTGCATATGTGTGCATGCGGTATTGGTGAAGGAGGCAGGTTGGGTACGCGTACCCGTACACGTACTGGCGGAAATTCACGTCCGTGAAATTCTGCTGAGTTTGAAGTTTACGAACTCAAAAACCAGTCACCTTAGGTACGCGTACCTATACGCGCACTGGCGGAACTTTTTCACCTGAAAAAGTTTGCTGAGTTTGGAAACTAAAACCAACTCAAAATCCGGTAGCTAAGGTACGCATACCCGCACGCATACCCAAGCTAGTTATTTCTCAAATCGGTAGTTCATGGACTTAAAACAATAAATTATAAGGAATGCAATCTTTGCAAACCATGGATATATTGTTCATGAATTGATTCAAATGAATCAAACCGATTTTGTTTCAATTGTGTCTATGTATAAAGACCTAAGCAATTGAACAACTCTTGAACTAGTTCTTATGAGTCATTTGAACTAGTTATGAGAAAGATGAATACAGTTAATATGAAAGCACTCATATGGCTAACCATTGGTCAACCATTTGTGAATCAACCAATGTACATCTTTAGGTACGGTTACTCAAACCTAAATGAATACTTTTCATTTGTGTGTGACAAGTTTCGATCTAACGGTTGAAAGATATTAGCTTGGATAAATCAGGTTTTTCATTTAACGGTGATTATTGAATGCTTTGTTACCAAGGTAACTTAGATTTCAAACCCTGATTTGAAAACTATATAAGGAGACGTCTAGCAACTGTGCAAAACTAATCCCCACGCCTCCTGTGTGATACTAGTTGGTTTGCTAGAGTCGACTCTCCTTTAATCGTAGGTTTCTTCTCGAGACCCTGTCAATTAACGACTGAAAGACTTCATTGGGATTGTGAAGCCAGACGAAACTACTTCTCTTGTAGTTGAGCGATCTTATCTTGCCATTTTCTATCGTACGAGTTCAATTGAATAATTGACTTGAGATTATATCTCCGATAGGGCAAGATAAAAAGAAATCACAAACATCTTCGTCTCATCGTTTGTGATTCCACAATATCTAGTTTCGCTACCATATGATTTAGATTATTGTGAGGTGATTGATAATACTAGGTTGTTCTTCGGGAATATAAGTCTAGTTTATCATTGGTTCTTGTTCACCTTGATTTTTATCAAAAGACAGAACAAAACTTTTAGGTTTATCTGTGGGAGACAGATTTATCTATCCTTGTAGACTTTTCTGTGTGATACAGATTTGTTTACTAAAGTCTTCGACTTTGGGTCGTAGCAACTCTTGGTTGTGGGTGAGATCAGCTAAGGGAATCAAGTGCGTAGTATCCTGCTGGGATCAGAGACGTAAGGAGCGCAACTGTACCTTGAATCAGTGTGAGATTGATTAGGGTTCAACTACAGTCCAGACCGAAGTTAGTTTGTAGTAGGCTAGTATCTGTAGCGGCTTAATACAGTGTTGTGTTCAATCTGGACTAGGTCCCGGGGTTTTTCTGCATTTGCAGTTTCCTCGTTAACAAAATTTCTGGTGTCTGTGTTATTTCTATTCCGCATTATATTTTGTTATATAATTGAAATATCACGGGTTGTGCGTTTGTGACGAGATGTCGAACTCGCAAAAATAAATTCCTTACTTCTCTTACACTAACTAGTAGTATACGGACAAGCAGGTTCGTTCCTAAGGGAGAGTTGAGTCTAAAGTTGTCAATTCAATTTCTGAATATTAATGCAAATATGAGTATGAGAATGATCAATGACTCTTTCTCAGTCACGAAACTTGAATCTTATCAATATAGCTATGTTTCTACAAAATACCCATTACTAATAACCCTAGAATATTTAGTACGCTCAAATATCCCGCAATCTCTTAATTCACCGAACACGGAAGCGCTCGACTACTGGATTCTACTTGCCAAGTTTCCTAGAAGTACGCTCTCTAGGTGTGACTTAAACAAATGCATTAAGTTCCATGAGAAAGGCTATTCCTAGTGATAAAATGAAAGGCTTGAATTACCTACTAGTGTCATTCAATACATATGAATATTTAACAAAATCCCATCGTCAATACCCACATATTGCTACTTGTATTAAGACTCTCTAGACAATTACGGGTCGAAGAGGTCTCAACTAGCATTAGAATCATCCATAAACCAATTTAATTCGCAACTTAAACGATTTAAGAATAATTCATAACCACTATTAGCACGGTATAGAATGAACAATAACAAATAAGTAGCAAGAAACAGGCAGTTTAAATATCAAATTGATTTCATGTTCGGACGTTGAAATCGTCCCTAATCAAGATGCAATTAGCTACTGGAGTTCATGGTAAAGAGATAAAATCCAGAAATACAAAACCAAGACAGCAAACCAAAGCAACCCAGCTTGTGAAGCGATATTGGTGGATTGGTGATAGATGAAACAACAGCTGGTGGTGTAAACAGTGGTCTGGTGGTAGAATGTTTTTGTCGAGATGGATATGGACTGAACTGGTATTGTTGTGCTGTTGTCGTAGCTGCAAACTGGTCTCGATGCAAAGGATCGATGTTGTTCAGTAGACTGCAGGTGATGGATGTATGCAGTGGCTTGAGATGCAGGTGGTTATGCAAGATGGCGATGAATATGCAGGTAGAGATGCAAACTGATGGTGATAGAGATGATGGTTGTTCAGCGAGCAAAAGCTCGCTGAAACTAGGGTTGCGGCACTTGGTAATGGAGTATGTGATCTCCTCTGTAGGTTTAGGTTTTACCCCTTTTTATAGCTTCTTTTCTTGCTCCTTATTCCAGTTGTGCCATGTCTCTCCTAACCTCGCACCAGAACCATATGACCATGGAGATGAGCCGCGGCAGAACTTCACATCTTGGCTGGATTCTCGCTTCAAAACATACCTCTTCATCTCATGACTCTAGTTCCGTGTACTTCTTAACAGAGTCAGCGAACTCATAGTTCGAACTTACTCTTTAGCTGAATTTTCGGCCAAGTGAACTCGTACAAAACTTTGACTAACTCGAACCCCTGACTCATTTCCTTACTGCCTTCGATATTCTCTCTCGACCCTTCGCAACTACCCATCAGTACCAGCAGCAAAGAGAGGGACGTGACTGACTGCTATGAGACCTGACATGTGGTTCAGGCCTTTTGTCGAACACCTTGTGTGTATGCTGCAAACTGCTAATGGATGTATGATTGCTGCACCTTGGAGATAACACAAATCGATTCCTTCCCTGTAATACACGAGTTTGATACAAACCCATAACTCAAAATCATTTCAGAACACTAAATCTTTATCAATCAACATCATTCATAGCTTAGAACAATGGCAACAATCTTCAGTTGCACAGACAGATAATGGAAGAGCTCATTTGGCCTTCTCTCTTGCTGAGATTCGAACTGGAAAACCCAACTCCAATTCCTTCTCTGATATTTTAAAACTTCATTAAATCAATGGCAGTAGCAGCAAGTTCTTCGCTCTTCAATTTCTGTCAAGAACCCAGCCATATCTCGGCAAAAAACCCACTTGGTCTTGGTAGTGAACTTGTTTGCCTGAATTTATACAACCACTCGAACCCACAACTAACACCCTCAGAGCTATAGCACGGACGATGGCAGACTTGGAACTGAGCTGGTCTCAGTTGTGAACGAGAGTGGCTAGGTCGAGCGTGCATAAGCTGGGTGAACTGAATTAATAAAAGTAACTTCTCTGTAGCTTCTCTGTAGTGTTCATATGTATGTGAATCTAGAAATAGGTGGCCCTGAGTAATCAGCGTCTGGTGCTTCAGAAAATTGCTTTCTTGGCATATTAGAGCCTTCTGTCCACGCACGCTTCGACTCCGTAAATTCTAAATTTGCCAAATAATGAATTAAGCTCTTATTCGCCTTCTTTCACGTCACATGACTCCAAAACACCTACAAAATGAAAACAAAGCATAATATACAAAAAATACAAGAGAAATAGTTAAGAAAAGCATAGGAAATCGATATTCAAAAGATATATTTTATGCTCCGATCAGTTTGTATCGATCAATTGTGAAATCCAACCTTTGGTTGTTGATTGGTAATTGATTGATCCTTGGATATTGGTCTTTGGCACCATCCAAGTTTATTATCCTTGTATTTGATAAAGACTCGCAGATTTCTATTTGCTTGAGTAAAATCAAATCAAGAGAGAGATATTAACTCCTCAATATACTTTTCTCTAGATTGAGCCTGTCTGTCTAGTTCATTCTCTAGAAAGTATATTGGAGTTAGTCCATACGATTTCTAATCGAAATATTGGGTGAGGTTGTTATACCCCCACATTTTCAATTGGTATCAGAGCAGGCAAACACCTTAAGCCTTATAAGTTTGTGTTTGTCTGATCCTCAAAAGTCTATTCCTATGGGAAACCTTTTTGGGAGACTTGCTCATGGCATCTGTAACGCACACCAGAGTCCCTTAAAGACTGTTCAGAGATTATTATTTTCTAGACCTATGGTCACTCATAATAATCATATTCCATCTAAAATCCTAGATGGTGAAAAACAGTCCAAAGGAAAAACTACATGTTCTTCTAAGAAAAGATGGTTAAAAAAACGTAGTCAACGCTCAAAGGAATGGAATCTCACTAGATTTACTCTTAATCTTTTTGAGGAATATTTTCTGAATGGATCAACTGACAAAGATCTATCTAGAGCGTTTGAAAGTGTTTTTAAACTCTTAGAAAAACTCCACTCGATTGAGGAAAAGAATTGGTCTGACAAAAGTTATGTACCCATCAAATCATGTGCACATGATGTACATACTTTCTCCTCTACCAACTCATTAGAAGCTAATAACAAAACTTCCAGAGTTAAATGTAGACTCTAAGTGTCAGAAAAGGTCACTCCTTAAGAAAAGGATACGAAATAATTATAGTAACCCTGAGTATCATCATTACTATGATTATATATCTGGTACATGGCATAAATATCAACCCGGAGAAATGCATGAGAATTTCTCTGCATACCCTTCCACTTGATTAAAGAAAGGCTCCTCCCCATGTGTATATAACTTGAAATGGGGAAAGTAATGTATTGATATGATGTGTATCCAGGGTAATCTATAATCTATTTCAGTAAAAAGTTTGTAGTTTTCATCTACTACTCCTTTCCTTCTTAAATCATGTGTTTCCAGTATGTTCTTCGGGAAGTTTGAATGATGTGAATCATGTTTCATGTGAAGAGAGCAAATGAATGACAACCTAAAGTTGTTTATTAAAGGTTATAAAGAAATCGTCAACAGGCTTTCAACCTTCTTCATCCCAAAATCTTCCGGTACGAATCAATACTATGAGTCTTGTCTTGATAGCAGTAATGACAATTGTTCACATCATAATGGGTGCCCTCTAAAGTCTTGAAGAAAGAAGGATAACCAAAGACAATTTTCATTTAATGAGCGGAAGACTCATACTTGTGCCAATTAATCACAAGGTTGAAATCTCTCACACAAAAATCCTGGTTGAGAGATATGTTCAGGTATACTTGTTGTCAATGGTGTTTTTCGGATTCCCATGCTGACTTCTTATCGTCTTTAGCATGTGTATCCTGCAAAAATGCTTGCACAAGTATTTGTTTGTTATGATCTAAATTTCTAATTGTTTGATTGGTTAAACAAGGTGCTACTTTTGTACTCTAAAAAGTTGCTTCTTTATGAGACTTTTTTTTTAGTTATTTTTTATTGCAAGAGCCTTCAACAAGGTTGTGTACGCAAGACTTTTTGTCTCGGGTTGATATTGCTCTCGTACAGGTTCCCATGTAACTGGCACGAGTCAATTAAGGAAACCTTAAAAATCCCTTCCCTAAGAAACCCTTTAAGTGCCCGACCTATTGAGTTACGCATCACGTACGCATACTCTAGGTTATTCCTTGGGTTAGCAAGAATGTGTTCTTCTTCATCTTGCTATGGTGATTTTGCAAAGGGATTTCTTGAAAAAGATTTCGATGTTGAATCGAAAGGGAGGAAGAAAAGAACTCTTGTAGAAGAAGGTGCACCTAATGCTTCGTGCTACTATGCCTACTCACACCAAGATGTTGAGAATGTGGATATGGTTTCGGCTGAAGTGGTTCATGACTTTCTCAAGTATTTTGAGGAAGCAAAACTGCAACTTGTTGATACAATGAAGGATCTTTATGTGATCAGAACTGAAGTGAAAAAGGTTACTACTGACCTTGGTCTCATAAAGTCACGGTCTAAAGAAATTCTCAACAAGGATATCTTCTCCCAAGACACAGTTGATAATATGAATCACAAGCTCAAAAGCCTTGAAACCCGCGAAGCTTCCGAACGCGAACTTTGATTTAGCTTGTGATCTGTTTTAAAGTAGATGTTTTACTTTATTAATGTCTAGAAAGTCTTCTTATGAGAATTTATTTCTTATTTCTTAGGAAGAATAACTAAAGTTTGGAATAGCCATTAGTGTGAGTACACATATCTATGTCCATCGCTTTTCATCTTTATTTTTTAGGTTTATTTATTTAAATTCTAAAAAATTGTTTGGAAGATGATTTTTGCAGTATTAATCTTTATGGTTTTATATATTGCAATATGTTATGGGATATGTGTGTTTGCGTCGGTGAACTATTATTGTACCATATGATGTCAAAATTTATCTCTTTTATATGTCGATATGTGAGTATTCATACAAGATCGATGAACTTTTGACAAACAAAAGTTAAGCCTATTATGTCGATTATTGATGGAAGATAGGTTAAAATATTTTGTTTACAAGGATTATGTCTATTGTATGTCATTGTGCAAATAATGATGGAAAATAGAATGAATCCTTGTATATGCCGCAGTATTGATCATTCCCTGATCCATATTTTATGTGTATACTGCAACGCTCCATAAGTTTTTCTTGTGTTGAGCATAAGACGATTGAGTTAATCATTCTTTTATGGTGAACTTAGTCGTAGCTCCGTAAGCTCTCTTATGTCGAGCATTTACAACTAGATTAATCATAATTTCGTTTGTGGTTATTTTGGTTGTGTATTCCGATTAAATTAATCATGGGTTTTCTTGTGGTTAGTTTAATTGAGAATTTTGGATATAGAAAATCATTTCTTTATGGTTTTTGGTGTCCAATAAAATCCTTCTTTTCTTGTAAAAGTAAGGTTGCTCTTGTTGTTTTCTTGGGAATAACATCAAATGGGGGAGAGTTCTTTTGAACTTGCGCTTAATTTCCATATCTTTGTGGGGAGTGCGGTTGTGGAATTATTTAGGGGTTATCTTGTATCTTTATAAACTCCTTGATGAATGCATTTAGCCTCGGCTTTATGATTGCATCTAAACAAGTTGATATGCACTTTTCTTTGGTCTTGAAGCGTCTTCGTGGAAATTTCATTAGGATCCCGTTTCCGTACCTTTGCCAATTTTATTGACAAAAATGGGGAGAATTAATGTGTAGTTCACACTACAAATACACATGATTTACGTGCTTTACGGATCATTATGTAAGGGGGAGTGGTTTTCATGTTGAGACGAAAGTATTGACTAAGGGGGAGCGATACATATCACCATAGTATTGTTGTCGAAGTTGTGATATGAGAACTTTGATGCTGTGTAATAATACTATGACACTGTATAACAATGATCGAGAGCTTTTGTTTTCTCATTGTTATGGCTACGGAACTTCAACAACTATGATGCTGAATTGAACATCTATGGAATCATGGGAGTACTTGGAAAAGACGAAGTTTTCAAGTAACGTTGAAGTACCAAGGAGATCAAGCATGTGGACGAGAATCTACAAAGTTTTATTTATTTTGTAATCCATATGTATTGATAGTTTTGTCATTAAAATTGACAAAGGGGGAGATTGTTAGAGCATTGCTCGGTCGAACTCGCATGCGTTGCTATCTCAAGCATGTTTGACAATATTAGTGATCAAAACTATATGTCTTGATTTCTAGTATACTTATGACTAAGTCTCGGTCTAGGATAGTTAGGAATAGTTGAGCTCCATACTCCATGGCGATTATCTTGCAAAGACGAAGAACTACTCAAGGAACCAGTGGAACTTCATCCGACCAAAAGGTATGTGGATACTTGAACTCATCTTGTCACTCAAAAGTCTATCTACTCTATCTCCTACTGTTGAGACAAAAGTCGTATAAGTATGATAGTTTTCATACATACACATTTGATATTTCGAGCCGAGTTTACTCGCCTATCTTTTTCTCGAAATATGTGTTGGTAAGCTGTTGCTTTAACCATCTTCATCTTTACCCGTGAAGAAAGTCATGATGACGTTTCAATCATGAAAATAGATTTGATGACGATAGTCGATTCTTTATGCCTAACGACTGTTATAACATTATAGAAGAATGTTTCAACGATTGAAACGTAGAGTTGAGAATATGTAACCACCTATGGATGTAAGCATATAGTGTGTTCGCACATTAGTGTATAAATCCATGTGTCGGAAACCAAGTGCGTGCATATGTGTGCATGTGGTATTGATGAAGGAGACAGGTTGGGTACGCGTACGGGCGGAAATTCACGTCCGTGAAATTCTGCTGAGTTTTTACGAACTTAAAAACCAATCACCTTAGGTACGTGTACCCGTACGCGTACTGGCAGAACTTTTTCACCCGAAAAAGTCTGCTGAGTTTGGAAATTAAAACCAACTCAAAATCCGGTAGCTAAGATACGCATACCCGTACGCGTACCCAAGCTAGTTATTTCTCAAATCGGTAGTTCATGGACTTAAAATAATAAATTATAAGGAATCCAATCTTTGCAAACCGTGAATATATTGTTCATGAATTGATTCAAATGAATCGAACCGATTTTGTTTCAATTGTGTCTATGTATAGAGACCTAAGAAATTGAACAACTCTTGAACTAGTTCTTATGAGTCATTTGAACTAGTTATGAGAAAGATGAATACGGTTAATATGAAAGCACTCATATGGCTAACCATTGGTCAACCATTTGTGAATCAACCAATGTACACGTTTAGGTACGGTTACTCAAACCTAAATGAATACATTTCATTTATGTGTGACAAGCTAAGTTTCGATCTAACGGTTGAAAGATATTATCTTGGATAAATCAGGTTTTTCATCTAACGGTGATTATTGAATGTTTTGTTACCAAGGTAACTTAGATTGCAAACCCTGATTTGAAAACTATACAAGGAGACGTCTAGCAACTGTGGAAAACTAATCCCCACACCTCTTGTGTGATACTAGTTGGTTTGATAGATTTGATTCTCCTTTAATCGTAGGTTTCTTCTCGAGACCCTGTCGATTAAAGACTGAAAGACTTCATTGGGATTGTGAAGCCAGACGAAACTACTTCTCTTGTAGTTGAGCGATCTGATCTTGCCATTTTCTATCGTACGAGTTCAATTGAATAATTCACTTAAGATTATATCTCCGATAGGGCAAGATAAAAATAAATCACAAACATCTTCGTATCGTCGTTTGTGATTCCACAATATCTAGTTTCGCTACCATACAATTTAGATTATTGTGAGGTGATTGATAATACTAGGTTGTTCTTCGGGAATATAAGTCCGGTTTATCATTGGTTCTTGTTCACCTTGATTTTTATCAAAAGACAGAACAAAAAATTTATGTCTATCTGTGAGAGACAGATTTATCTATCCTTGTATATTTTTCTGTGTGGTACAGATTTTTTTACTAAAGTCTTCGACTTTGTGTCGTAGCAACTCTTGGTTGTGGGTGAGATCAGCTAAGGGAATCAAGTGTGTAGTATCCTGTTGGGATCAGAGACGTAAGGAGCGCAACTGTATCTTGAATCAATGTGAGTGATTAGGGTTCAACTACAGTCCAGACCGAAGTTAGTTTGTAGTAGGCTAGTATCTGTAGCGGCTTAATACAGTGTGGTGTTCGATCTCGACTAGGTCCCGGGGTTTTTCTGCATTTGCGGTTTCCTCGTTAACAAAATTTCTGGTGTCTTTGTTATTTCTATTCCGCATTACATTTTGTTATATAATTGAAATATCACAGTTTGTGCATTTGTATCGATCAATTGTGAAATCCAACCTTTGGTTGTTGATTGGAAATTGACTGATCCTTGGATATTGTCTTTGGTACCATCCAAGTTTATTATCCTTGTATTTGATAAAGACTCACAGATTTCTATTTGCTTGAGTAAAATCAAATCAAGAGAGAGATATTAACTCCTCGATATACTTTTCTCTAGATTGAGTCTGACAGTCTAGTTGATTCTCTATAAAGTATATTGGAGTTAGTCCATACAGATTGCTAATCGAAATATTGGGTGAGGTTGTTAGACCCCCGCATTTTCATAATGGTCAGCCATTGTTTGGATAATAGATACCCTTTCCGTCCTGCTAGTCTCTGGTCATTTTTCTAGGAGAAATGAATTCTACCCACTTATTGAATGAAGTAGATATACGCTTAGATAAAGTTGTGTTGATCTTTAACGATATGAACTCCTCAAGTGTAGTGAAGCCATGAAGCATTTGTGTAGTCAGAGAGACACATGTTGAATGAGGTTCATGACATTCATGGATGAATGATGTTGCATCTTCTTTAGAAGTCTGGTTCAAGGCTCTTAGGGCTCCGTACTCCCCTAGGAATTGCACAACAAACCAGTCCCCAACCTCTATTTTCCCAAAAGAAATAAGACTTTATTACGGAGAATGTGAAGACTATAGTACGTTCCAACTAACAGACATTTATATTTTGCTTGAGATTTTTTTGTTTGTTTTCTAGATATATTCTACACGTCCACCTAAAAAATAAAAATAAATCTAACTTACAATTTTTCTTAAGCAAACAACCAGCTTAGGTAAAGAAAGGCAAAACAGAAAATGGAAAAACCTAATTTCTCCTAGAAAATTTGACTTATCGCACTTAAATCAAACTTATTACGTCCCAGGCAAAAATTATTAAATTATTAGATAGTAGGATCATAATATTTTTTCAATCCAGTCATGTATGTCCCCAATATATTAGGTATAAAATCGTATATGAACCAAATACCTTCGAGTCAGATATACATAATGAGTCAGATCTCGAGTCATATCTCAACAAAATGGAAAATAAATGACCTAACAATTTACTTGGTCGAGTCAGATTTAAACCCCAAATGAAAATTCAAACTAACAAGGTATTAGAATCAGTTTTCTACTTTACTTACATACATATCAATATAATACTAGTAATTAGATGTTAGAATGTTGCAACAACAAACAACAACATTAAATATATCAAAGTAATATATAAAGAACTGAATCAAACCAACTCTACCACAAACAACTTGACGAGTGCAGAATAACAGGTTCAACAAGTTGTCCTTAACACATTCGTTCATGGGTATACTCAAGAATGAGCAATGCTAAACCCCTAACGTGCGAAGATGTGTCCAGGACAAGACTGCCCAATATATAGCTCGTGCTAGCATAATGCGAGCTACCCATTCTTGAACTTAACAACGGGGATTGGAAGTAAATAAACACGCAGTGTGCAAAACAAAGCAAGAAGATGTGAAAAGAAGACGGGATAGTATCCGCTTCTAGATGCAAGTTTTCTGCAAAACTCGAGTTCTTATTTATATGAGAGAAGTAAATCTAGGTTTCAAATTTCTTGTAAAACAAGTTTTAGGTTTCTTGTAAACAAATAAACATAAATGCGGAAATGAATTTTCTAATAATTAAACACTTAAAGAAAATATTTTTGGAATTTCCTAAAGAGAAACTTGAAAAATAATTTCGAGTAGACACAAAACTTGGTTCATGGTATACACGCATATATGTGAGTTGATAGAACCGATCTTAACTCAGGTTATGTATCTTAGTATAACTGATCACAATGCCTAGACTCATGATTTCGTATGACCGGTCTTGGTAATTGGTGTAACCGATCCTAAGTAATCACCATGAGATGGTATGATCGATCCTTGTAATTAGTGTGACCGATCCTAGTAATTGGTGTGACGACCATAAGAGTTGTGTGACCGTTCCTAGTAATTGGTGTAACCAGTCCTGGTAACTGGTGTGACCGATCACAAGTAGATACCATGTGTAGATGAAACCGATCCTTGTAATTGGTGTAACCGATCCTAGTGACTGGTGTTAGAGCACTGCTCGGTCGAACTCGTAAGCGTTGCTATCTCAAGCTTGTTTGTCAAGTTTAGTTGTCAAAACTATAAGTCTTGATTTCTAGTCTACTTATAGCTATGTCTCGGATTAGGATAAAATGTGTAGTTGAGCTTTAGACTTCACGGCGTTCATCGATTGAAGACGACGAACTACTAAGGGGAGCTCGTGGAACTTCATCAATAAAAGGTATGTGAAGACTTGAACTCATCTATCACTCAGAAGTCTATTCTATTCTATCTCCTATTGAGACAAAAGTCGTATAGCTATATAGACATTACATTATACACATTTGATATTTCGAGCTGAGTTTAAATCGCTTACATATTTCTCGAAATATGTGTTGGTAAGCTTTCGCTTTAACCAAGTTCATCTTTTATTCTTGAAGGAAGTCAAAATATGATCATGTGAAAATCGCCTTGTAACATATTACATGATTTGTGTGAGGCGGTCATTTGATGTAGACTCAGAATGTTTCGTATTGATCATTTGAACAATGAAAATTTCTTTGAAGCTAATAGTTTGTTTGAGACAGCTATTCTCATCTTCTAAGAATTTTTCCATGATTAAAATTGGAGTTTAAAACAATTAACCTTTGATTGCATATAGCACAGTATGCGTACTTGTATGCTAACTGTTGCAAGTGTATTCAAGTCCGGGAATTTAGTATGCATACCCGTATGCGTACTGATTCAACAGTTGAAGTCCGGGAACTATAATATGCATACCCGTATGCATACTATTTCAACCGAGTTTGGTCATGAACGACAGTATGCGTACCCGTTTGCATACTGGCGAACAAGACCAAGTCCGGGAACTTAGGTATGTGTACCCGTTTGCATACATGAGTGGGTTAAGTTCTAAAATCGGTTATGTATGTTTACATACTCATGAACAAATACATTTATACAATAAGGAACGCAATCTTTGCAAACCGTGGCTATAATGTTCATGAATTGATTCGAGTGAATCAAAACCGATTTTGCTTCAATTGTGTCTTGTATACTTCTATGAGAATATAAACAATTGAACAACTCTATAGCTAGTTTCATTTGAGTCATTTGAACTAATTGTGATTAAGATGAACAAGGTTGATATGAGAGTGTTCATACGGATAACTTTGGTTAACTATTGTTGAGCCAACTACGTGTACACGTTTAGGTACGGTTACCCATATCTAAATGAAGGTACATTTCATTTGTGTGTAACAAGCTAAGACAATCTAACGGTTCAAAAATATTAGCTTGATTCCAATCAGGTTTTCATATAATAGTGAATATTGAGTGCTTTGTTACCAAGGTAGCATTGATTGCAAACCCTGATTTGAAGACTATATAAGGGAGAACTCTAGAAACTGGGAAACCTAATCCCCACACCTCATGTGTGATACTAGTTGTGAATAGAGACGATTCTCCTTTAACCTAGGTTTTTCTAAAACCATATAGGTTAACGACTTAAAGACTTTATTGGGATTATGAAGCCAGACTCAACTATTTTCTCCGTAGTTGTGTGTTCTGATCTTACTTTGTTCTATCGTATTGAGTATTATCTTCTCTAAGATTTGCTCTTGGTTAACTATTGTTGAGCCAACTATGTGTACACGTTTAGGTACGGTTACCCATATCTAAATGAAGGTATATTGCATTTGTGTGTAACAAGCTAAGAGAATCTAACGGTTCAAAGATATTAGCTTGACTCCAATCAGGTTTTCATCTAATAGTGAATATTGAATGCTTTGTTACCAAGGTAGCATTGATTGCAAACCCTGATTTGAAGACTATATAAGGGAGAAATCTAGAAACCTAATCCCCACACCTCATGTGTGATACTAGTTGTGAATAGAGTCGATTCTCCTTTAACCTAGGTTTTTCTAAAACCATTATAGGTTAACGACTAAAGACTTTATTGGGATTATGAAGCCATACCCAACTATTTTCTCTGTAGTTGTGTGTTCTGATCTTACTCTATTCTATCGTATTGAGTATTATCTTCTCTAAGATTTGCTCGAGATTTAATCTCTGATATGTAAGATAAAAAAAATAATCACAAAGCTTTTCGTCTCATTCTTTTTGATTCCACAATATCTTGTTCCGCTACCATACAATTAAGATTATTGTGAGGTGATTTATATTACTAGGTTGTTCTTCGGTAATATAAGTCCGGCGTATCAATTGGTTCTTGTTCACCTTGATTTATCAAAAGACGGAACAAAAACTCGTAGGTATTTCTGTGGGAGACAGATTTATCTATTCAATAGACTTTTCTGTGTGAGACAGATTTGTTTATCAAGTCTTCGACTTTGGGTCGTTGCAACTCTTAGTTGTGGGTGAGATCGACTAAGGGAATCAAGTGCATAGAGTCTGCTGGGATTCAGAGGCGTAAGGAACGCGAATATACCTTAATCAGTGTGATATTGGTTAGGTCTCAACTACATTCCAGTCCGAAGTTAACTTGTAGTAGGCTAGAGTCTCTAGCGACTTAATACAGTGTGGTGTTCAAATCTAGACTAGGTCCCGGAGGTTTTCTGCATTTGCGGTTTCCTCGTTAACAAAATTTCTGGTGTTTGTGTTATTTCTTTTCCACATTATATTTTATATGTAATTGAAATATCACAGGTTGTGCGTAGTTCAATCAATTGGTGAATCCAACCTTCGGTTGTTGATTGAAATTGATTGACGCTTGGATATTGGTCTTTGGTACCATCCAAGTTATTTCTCATATTAATTCGGCTCACAGATTTCTATCTGTTTGATTGCAGATTGATTTGAGAAATTGAGATATAACTCTTGGATGTATTTTCCTTGATCGAGTTTGACTGTCTAGTTGATTCTCTTGGAATTATATTGGAGTTAGTCCATACAGATTGCCTAAACGAAACATTGGGTGTGGTTGTTAGACCCCCGCTTTTTTAACTGGTGTGATTGATCACATGTAGGTACCATATTTAGGTATAACTGATCCTAGTGATTGGTATAACTAATCCGAACCCATGTGTGTGATTTGGAAGGACCAATCACAACTAAACATTGTGTCACATAGTAGTCTTGGAATACTGGAAAACCAATTCTAAACTTGTTTGGAAGTGTGGTGTAACCGATTCCAAGAAAGTAAATCCATGTACATATGAAATAAGGATTTGCAGTGAAAAGATGTCAACATACTTTGAACACGAGCCATAACTCTTATCATTTATTGTTCAAAGATATTCCGTGGTACTCAAGGTGATCCTGTGCCGAAATAAATTAATAATCTTTAAATTAAGGTTTTTGATTTTATGTGCTTTAATTACCAGCAATTGATGCATACCTTTAGAGAATAAAAATCAGTAATGTGTATTTACTAATTGGAAATTTTCTATTGTGATATTTCATAAATATTGGACCATTATTTATTGGAATTATGAAAACCGAATTTTTCCATTCATTGCATATCTCGAGAATATTTTTCGATACTGGAAATTCCTTGGTGTCCAAACATCCTTGGTCTATAAATACCTAAGTTTGCATTTCTAGCAAACTATTCATGTTTATTGTTTCTGGTGGAGCCATCTATTCGGAGAGAAAAGTATCCTAATTAGGTGAAATCTCTTACGACCGCTCGTTTAAAGACTTCTATGGGATCAAGAAGCTCTACGAGTACCGTTGGTGGGAAACTATATAATTGCAGTGTTATTAGTTTTCGATTTGATTTGATTGACTAACGGTTGTAGAAACTTTGATTGCACCTAGTTTGTTTATGCTTGATATAAGATTCACTCAAACTAGATCGAAGTATCGACGGGATCTTTAGAACTATTGTTATATCTAAATACATCTTGTGATAATCAATTGTTAACAGACTCCGTCTGTACGTGATTGATCACAAGAGATTCAAGTGGTGTTGTGCAGGTTTTGAAGATAAAAGAAGATTTGAAGAAGAAAAAGATTTCTTATTAGTTTCGTATCTTGTGAATTGTGTGCACAAACCTTGATCAGTTGGGATCCAACTAGAATCAGTTTATCTGATTTATTAGTTGCGTGAGATCGACATTCTCTGTATTTCTCTTTGAGATCTATATCTATTGAGTGCGAATCTAAACTTGACTACTTTAGTAGTTATTGGATAGATTGACCTAACCAGACAAAGGAGTTTATTAGATTAAACGAAAGAGCCTTTGTCAACAACTCATCTATATCTTGTAGCAATATTGATTAGAGTGGTTACCAAACAGATTCTTCCTTTGTTGTTTGGAATACGATCCAAATGACTTGTTATTCACGTGCGTGACTCTAGAAGTCGAAGGTGCAGGGATACTGAGGGAACTAAGTAGCTAGAGGTAGTCTGCTTGGTCTCAACTATACGAAGTTGGTATTAGATTTTGTATAGCGGCTTAATTTTGAGAGTATTCAAAACTGGACTAGGTCCGGGGGGTTTTCTGCAATTATAATTGTTTTTATTATAATTAAAAGTAAATTACACTTGTACGTTAAATCTGCAATACTTGATAGTGATCCTATAGAGTTTGGTGATTTTCGAACCTATTATCAGGTATAGTCAATCACACAAGTTATCTTGTTGTCGTATTGTCTCGATCTCGTATCCATAAAAGATCACACGAAGTGTGAACCGAATTGTCGTATTGTCTCGACTTTGTCCATAGACGATCACATTCGGTTGAGGACTTATAGGTTGAAACAAAAAGATTATGGTGTATTTGGTGAAAAAGCGGGGGTCTAACAACCACACCCAATATTTCACTTAGCAATCTGTATGGACTAACTCCAATATACTTTCAAGAGAATCAACTAGACAGTCAGACTCAATCTTAAGAAAAATATATCAAAGAGTTATATCTCAATTTCTCAATTCAATCCTCAATCAAACAAATAGGAATTTGCGAGCCTGATTGAATATAAGAAATAACTTGGACGGTATCAAAAACCAATATCCAAGTGTCAATCCATTTAATCAACAACCAAAGGTTGGATTCACAATTGATTGAACTTAACGAACAACCTGTGATACTTAAATTATATAAACAATGAGGAAAAGAAATAACACAAACACCAGAAATTTTGTTAACGAGGAAACCGCAAATGAAAAAAAAAAACGGGACCTAGTCCAGATTTGAACACCACGCTGTATTAAGCTGCTACAGACACTATCCTACTACCAGTTAACTTCAGACTGGAATGTAGTTGATCTCTAACCAATCTCACACTAATCACGGTACAGTCACGTTCCTTACGCCTCTTGAACCACGCCGGATTCTGCGCACTTGATTCCCTTAGCTGATCTCATCCACAACTAAGAGTTGCTACGACCCAAAGTCGAAGACTTGATAAACAAATCTGTATCACACAGAAAAGTCTTTTGAACAGATAAATCTGTCTCCCACAGATATACCTACGAGTTTTGTTCCGTCTTTTGATAAATCAAGGTGAACAGGAACCAATTGATAAACCAGACTTATATTCCCGAAGAACAGCCTAGTATTATCAAACACCTAACAATAATCTTAATCGATTAATGAAACAAGATATTGTGGAATCACAGACGATGAGACGAAGATGTTTGTGACTACTTTTCAATCTTGCCTATCGGAGAATAAATCTCGAGCAAATCTTAAAGAAGATAATATTCAATCACAATAGAAAACAGCAAGATCAGAACACGCAACTACAGAGAAAATAGTTGGGTCTAGCCTCACAATCCCAATGAAGTCTTCAAGTCGTTAACCTACAGGGTTTCGTGAAAAACCTAAGGTTAAAGGAGAATCGACTCTAGTCGCAACTAGTATCACACAGGAGGTGTGGGGATTAGGTTTACCAGTTGCTAGAGTTCTCCTTTATATAGTCTCCAAATCAGGGTTTGCAATAAATGTTACCTTGGTAACAAAGCATTCAATACTCATCGTTAGATGAAAATCTGATTAAATTCAAGGTAATATCATTCAACCGTTAGATCGAACTTAGCTTGTTATACACAAATGAAATGTACCATCATTTAGATAAAGGTGACCGTACCTAAACGTGTACACTTAGTTGGTTCAACATTATATCCAAGGTTTTCAAAAGATTGCATTCCTTATTATATAAATGTATTAGTTCATGAACAAACTGATTTTAGAACATAACCTACGTAATCATGCAAACGGGTACGCATACCTAAGTAGCCGGACTGAGTTTGGTTACGCCAATACACTTCCAAACTCCAGCAGAAATTCACGGAATTTGAACTTCCGCCAGTATGCGTACGGGTACGCATACTTAGTTCTCGGACTTCCAACAACCAACCAGTACGCGTACGGGTACGCATACCATGGTTCCCGGTTTTGGGCTTTACACAAATGTGAATATACACTATGTTTATATCCAATCATGGTTACATGTTCTAAACCCTCATTTCAATCATTGAAACATTCTTGGAAGACGACAATAGCTGTCTAACACAAACTATTAGCTTCAAAGCAATTTTCAAGTGATCGAATGATCAATACGAAACATTCCGAGTCTACATCAAATGACTATCTCACACAAATCATGTAAGATGTTACAAGGCGATTTTCACATGATCATCTTTTGACTTTCGTCAAGAATGAAAGATGAACTTGATTAAAGAGAAAGCTTACCAACACATATTTCGAGAAATAGATAAGCGAGATAAACTCGGCTCGAAATATCAAATGTGTATAATTGAAGTTTATATAGCAATACGACTTTTGTCTCAAATAGGAGATAAAGTATATAGACTTTTGAGTGATAGATGAGTTCAAGTCTCCATATACCTTTTGTTGATGAAGTTCCACAAGTTCCCTTGAGTAGTTCTTCGTCTTCATTCGATGAACGCCGTGAAGTCTAAAGCTCAACTACACTTTCTATCCTAATCCGTGACTTAGCTATAAGTAGAATAGAAATCAAGACTTATAGTTTTGGAAACTAAACTTGACAAACAAGCTTGAGATAGCAATGCTTGCGAGTTCGACCGAGCAGTGCTCTAACAATCTCCCCCTTTGTCAATTTTAGTGACAAACCTATCAATACATATGGATTACAAAATAAATAAACTTTGTAGCTTCTCATCCATATGCTTTATCTCCTTGGTTCTTCAACATTACTTGAAATCTTTGTCACTTCCAAGTACTCCAATGATTCTAAATGTGTTCAACTCAGCATCATAGTTGTTGAAGATCCGTAGCTATAACAATGAGAAAACAATAGCTCTCAGTCATTGTTATACAGTGTCATAGTATTATTACACAACATCAAAGTTCAATTGTATCACAAATTTCACAACAATACTATGATGATATGTATCACTCCCCCTTAGTCAATACTTCATTTCCATGAAAACTACTCCTCCTTACATAATGATCTGTAAACCATATGTATTTGTAGTATGAACTACACATTGATTCTCCCCCTTTTTGTCAATATAAATTGGCAAAGGTACGAAAACTAGTGGGATCCTAATGAAATTTCCATAGAGATATTTCATGACCAAAAGAGAACCACATATCAACTTTGTTTAGATGCAATCATATAGCCGAAACTAAATGCATTCATCAAGGAGTTTATAAAGATACAAGATAACCCCTATAATATTCCACAGCCACACTCCCCACAAAGATTTGACAATTAAGCACAAGTTCAATTAAGAACTCTACACCATAAAATGTCATCCCCAAAGGAACAACAAGAGCGATCTTACTTTTACAAGAAAAGAAGGATTTCTTTGGACATTAACAAATCACATGAAACATGAATTTGTATCCAACATTCTCAATTAAATTAACCACAAGAGAACCCGTGATTAATTTAATTGTAAATGCTCCATAAGAAAACTTACGGAGCCACACAGTATTTACACAAAGATGTGGATCATGACAACCAATACTGCGGAATATTCAAAGATTCATTCTATTTTTTATCAATATTTGCATAGAGACGTATAATAGACTTAATCTTTGTAAACAAAAGTTCATCCTATCTTCCATTAATATTTGCATAATAACATAATAGGCTTAACTTTTGTTTGTCAAAAGTTCATTCAATCTTTTATCAATATTTGCATATGAAAGACTTAACTTTTGACCACGTATGGGATAATCATAGTTCACGGACGCAAACATACATATCCCATAACAAGTTGCAATATATAGAACCATAAAGATTAATACTACAAAATCATCTTATTTTGCAATATAATCATTGGGAAAAGCAAAGAGGCAAGGAAGAGAAGGATTTCTATTGATTAGAGATCTTAGGTTACATGGATATATTACATGTATATACATGGAGATGGGAAAACTAAAAGACATCTGTTTTGGGCCGCACACCTATGGGATCTAAGCCCTACAACACTCCCTCTTGTGCGGTCCAATAAAACTCGGTATACAGTGCTTCATATAAAGTGCTTCGAATATAATTCTTCAAATATTTTCCTCTCCTTGATGACTTGTGCTGAAATAAATCGCCTCATTAAGACTTTGACAAGGAAAAAAACCAGTGGGATAAAACCTTGGTAAAACTCTTCACATATAGTACTTCACATGTTATCTCGTACTTTACATGTAGTTCATCACATGCAATACGATTTTCAAAGACCGACAAGTCTAAGTTAATGGCCTCATTAAAACTTCGTCAGGAAAAACCCAGAGGGACATAACCTGAACTAAAGAAAAAGAGTACAATATTAAGTAAACTTATAACATAGTTGGATGTGTATACGTTGCCTCATTAAAACCTTGACAAGGAAAACCCAGTGGGACAAAACCTTTGACGAAAGGAAAAGAATGCAACGTGACAGATGCAAGTAAAGGTGATCTGTTGCAGATGATAATTTTGCTCCGTTGAAGTTGACTAGTTGCTTCACAACTCCCAAGGCAGAAAATCCTCGTGGGAAAGATAATAGCCTTAGCTGGGAAATTACATTCCCGGTGTTTGTTGTTATCTCATTAAAAACGTTGTCGAGTAACAAAACCCTGAAGGAAAAAGCAACCTCGGTGAAGGAAAATAGTTCAACACACTATTAGATGCTCCCCCTGATGTCAGACAATTTTCATTAGTCTAATGCAGTGAGAAGAAGTTTATCACACTTTACTTTGGTGACTCGAATGTTTAGACCTTGTTGTTGATTCTGGAAGTTACGTTGCTTAACAGACTATCGCGTTTCATTTATTTGATTCAGATATTTTAGTAATATCAACGTGATCTTTATGTCTTCAACGTTCAACATAC
Source organism: Papaver somniferum (assembly GCF_003573695.1). NCBI lineage: Eukaryota > Viridiplantae > Streptophyta > Magnoliopsida > Ranunculales > Papaveraceae > Papaver > Papaver somniferum. The sequence goes on from NC_039358.1 coordinate 112,033,837, forward strand.
TTGATGCTTTTAGTGTTGTCTCGCTAACAACCTTGTCGAGTAACAAAACCCTTTGGGAAAAACTATTCTCGATCGAAGGGAAAAAGAGTACAACACAAATTTCGAAGTGAAATATGTCAACATCATATCCTTGGATCCTCCCCCTGATGTCGGCATCTCCCCTTGATTACTTTCAGAGTTTTTCCAGACAATTCCTTTAGTCATGTACTTTTCGAAACTGAATATCAGTAATGACTTACAAAATAGTATACCGTATCTCCCCCTGATTACTTTCGTTGGAGAAGAGATTATTGTTCCTTCATAATCAACAATTTTTGGATTGGACTTTCGTTAGCGTTCCTTTTTTATGTATTTGCATGGATAAAACAAAATTATGTCAATGGTTACTTTTAAGCATTTCAATGACGTTGCGTTGGCGCTGAGCTATATCTAGCTAACAAGTTCATTGAGGATGTAACATTTGGTCGAGTACATTATGCTAAGTATAATAATGCGTATATTATACTTAGATAAAGAAATTTCATCTCCTGACCCAACTTCGTCATCTTCCTTTAGACGAATTGGTTATTTACGTACATTTGAAACTCGACTAATCATGGGAGTGCTAGAAGCATTCACGTCCTTGTTAAATTTCCTGAAAATGGACATATGCAAACTGGTGGAATAATATACCACAATCTCGGTCTTCTAGTTTGAAACATAGATAAGATCGAGATTTCCCAGGATTTTCATCAAAATTCATATTTTAAATAGCTTGTAAGATCTCTTATTCCATTAAGAGTACTTATCATGTCTATACCGTCGACATAGATAGCTATAATTATGAATCAGGAACTTATTTAATATGCATGGCACGAAACCTTACTTGTTTATCCCTTCCCAATCAAATAGTCACTTAGACGGGTATACCAGATCCGCCTGATTGCTTCAATCTATAAGTGAACGTTCCATCTAATTGTAAACGCACTCTGTGGTTTAGAGTTACTTGATTCGGGAAACAAAAGTCTAACAAGTACTTTTGTAAATATCTTCTATCTCTTGATTCTTTCAGAGATACGAAACAACCACATACATATGCTGCATTTCAAGTCCTTTTGAAATTACCAAGCTAATTAAGTAGCGAAACTCTATAACGTTCATTACAAGTGAACAATTCCAGGGCTTTGTGAGAAACCTCGCACCACAAGGCAAGTCTTTGTACTTGACTACTTTCTTCTCATTATGCTTTATGACAAATTAATTATGTATGTCCAATAGGATTTACACTTGGTTGGTTAGCACTACCACACTAAGTACTGTATATTTGCCAAAGAACTAAGTTCTACCTGGATTGTGTAGGACAAATATGTTATTTATTTGAAATTAATCAAAATAAAGCATCGTTCGATCTCATTGTGCTCTACTTCTGGAGCAACTATTTATGGATTATATCATCATTGTGCACGCATGATCCTTCCATTGACTCATGTGCATTCTCATAATCTGTCGGGATTTCATTGTTCTCTAGAATCATTTAAAACTTCGGAGCATCCTCCAGTTTGATTCATGGATATATTCAGAGACAATCAAATGAGATGATTTCATTAATGATACAAACTAGGTTGTGCCTTACTCATATACTTCCATTCTAGGTGAGCATTGATCGAACCTGATGGTCTCTTCATCTTCCTTTATGGAGCCATGGCCTCAACCACACTTCCACTATGTGTAGTTGCAACACCTTAGTCTATGGTGTATATCCCTTATTGGAGATTCGTAACCTTGCAGGTAGGTTTGCAACTGGTATGTGTGATCTCATCAGTTTATCGACATAAGTGTATATTTTGAAATTTGATTATTCTTTGTCACTTCACATTTACATTTGTGGAGTACAAGAATCAATATGAGACACAGTGGGAACACACCACGACAATTCTTGTCGTTCCCTAAGAAAATACTTTTTCTTATCTCCCCCTAACGACGGGAAGACTGTCTCATTAAAATGACAACCGACAAATCTAGTGGTAAGAGATCTCCTGCCAAAGGTTTTAAAATGCGGATAATTGTTGGAAATTCTTGTCCAACATAATCACTTAATCATTTTGATGACCCATCATAGTACGATGTGGAGTCGTAAGGGCACATATATAGTGCAACCAAAAACACAAAATGTCAGGCTTATATCCAGTTACTAACTGGTACGCATAAAAGGTTGACTAATATTGGGTTCTAAAATGAATTAAGTAAAGAAGCGTTAATATTGCATATTCCCCAAGCAATTAAAGGTAGGTTTGTTCGCATAACCATGCCTTAGGCACCATCCGTAACCTTTGATGATAGCCTTTGAGAGACCATGGGGTATAAAATGCTCTGCATTGATCCTATTAAACATGCAATAACCATCAAATCCTTTTGATGTACATTCACTCGCATTTACAAGGGGTGGTGAGCCCTTACATGTAAAATATGTGCTAGTAGTTTTCCAAACGCGAATTTCTTGGGAACTGTAACTAGTCCAAAATGTCAAAACATTCACCAGAGCCATAAGTCACTTTTATGGTCTGCATTTTGCATGAATATTTTTCTAAATTTCACCTTGTTTTCTTTGTAATATGAAATTTTTACCATTTGCATCTTAGGATAGTCTCGATCCTGTTTTACTGAAGACTTTGTAAAAATGAGTGATATGCTTTCTTACCTAAAATCATAATGGGAAGGGGGGTTGTGCATCTAGTAATTTAGAAAACACTTATTGAGAGATATGTCGTCACTTTGCATTCTGTCAATCTTTTTCCCATTTTCGTTCACTCAAATAAAGTGAAATTTGTATGAGTTCTTTCAAAACAATCATCATGTCACAACCAAAGTTTCTTTATGGTTATACCCAAAGCCTGTATGAGTCAGTTTCCAACATTTCATCGTCGGAGTCAATATGGATTCAATAATCCAAATATTATAGTGAATTATATTGCACTAGATTGACTCATTCATTTCTCTAAAATATATTTCCTTCCAAATATATTAGAGACTATAAAAGATGCAATCAATTACATTCTCAACATGTTGATGTTCCACATGATATCAATTTTCACGGATTACTTGGAAATTAAACAAGGTGTGATTATCTCTTGGTACATCTAGAGATTTTGTGACGTCTTTGTTCTATCTTGAAAAAAATGAGCAGTGCTGCGCTCGATAAGATAGTCAATTGGCCAGGCAAAATTCTTGTTGCCATTAAAGTTGATGTGAAAATTGGTTGCTACTATGATACATGTACATATTACATTGTATATACCAACAGCTATGACCAGGTGCATTTCCAACTCTTTTATTTATGATGGGAGCTAGCATTACATTTTAGTTGATCCCATATTTAATTGATACCTATACTTTGGTGTCATTACTGCTGGAAAAAAAAATACATTTTTGTCTCATGATATATAAGTCCCTTTTCACACGCTTTATATGAGTCATTACGTCTAACCCTTATTACTTCGGGGTACTTTTCATTTTCAATTTTGCTACATTTAGCTTTATTTGAGAAATTTCTTTATCTCAATAGGCCAAGAGAATCTCACTACAAATGTCAACCGCTTACTTTAGGTTGAATATATTACTAAAAATAATTAATTCTATTGTTGTCATACTTCAACATATACCGGTTTGTTAGTATTATAGATGAAGTAGATAATTGAATTTTTTTTGACTCGTATCATCTTTTGTGAGTTCTTCCACAAAATTTGGAATACATTTGATTTTATTTGCAACGTATCTTTTGAAAATAGCGACTCTTAATAGTCGAGCCAGTGGATTGTATCCCACATAATATTTCAAATTTGGGAAGAAAATATCAAGTACCCAATAATGGTGCTCAAGTACTTTTAAACCCCAAATAAATACATTGGAATTGGGTTGGTACAACCAATTAAACAAAATACACCATTCAACATAGCAAATATCATATTCAAGAGAACAGATACCATTAAGACCAAAATTCTTAATGATTGAGATCAATAAAAATAATTTAAATTGACCGTTTATATGTTGTTGACTTATTTTAAGACAAAAATAAACAAAACTACGCATATTCTAGAAACAAATAAATAAGCCTAGCATATAAAAACTCGCGCTATAGTTACATACCTCAAAATTTTGGTTCCCACCGTATATAGACAAGACCGGAACAATCTTATTAGTCACGCACATCCCAGAAAAACCAGAACTGAACAAACAGGACAGGACAGACCGGGTTGACTGGCTGGAGGACCGGGTTGACTGGCTGGATTGAACCGGACTAGGTTGAGCTGGACCGAGTTGGACTTCACTTCCAAGTATCAGATCAGAACACGATCAGTTTTTCCTTCTCCTCGGATTCTCAGAAGGATTCAAAGCCGCGGATTAATATCGCCCAATTCGACCACAATACAAACATACACATAATCAATAATAAATTCATTAAAAAATGAATACACTGAATTGATTGGTTATAAAATATAGGTTTTTAATGATTATTAAAGATTGAACAGTAAAAGGACATTAATGATTTAAAAAAACGTATGACAAAAAAAAACGGACATTCTATTTTAATAGGACGGAGACCTATTGGGAACATAGAAAATTAATGACAATCACAATCACCTCACTTACCAAAAGAAAATTTTTGATTAAATATTGAAAGAAAACAAATAATCGCGTGATAGTAAGAACCACTACAGACATTGTGAGAATAATTATCAATGCTAATGGAAGACAAGCACATATTTGATACTGGTAGCGACAGTGATAGGTGATGGACAATTCATGTATGTGCAATCCCCTAAATATAATCATGCATAAGCATTATAAAGTCTGGTATACATCCTATTAGTGGTTAATCAATTATATACAAAGAAACCTAGAACAACTACCAAAACAGACAAAATCAAGAGCCACATGGATACAAAACTCATAGGATAAAGATGGCATACGAAGGGCATCACGTCTACATCGAAGATTTAATAAAAAATTTAAACATGGCAGACAAAATAAAAAGCAACATACCGTAGTTTGATCAATATCATACTCAATCGAATACGGTGGAGATCTAACCTTGAGATACCGTAAAAAAAGTGAAGAATGAGGCGGAACCCGGCACAATCAAAACTCCCATCATGTTGCACTTCTGATGTATTGATTGGTGTTTTTGATTCGCAAGGGATTGCAAAAACAAATCAAATCCAATTTTTAGCTTTGTGGTACAACATCGTGCTGATAACGTTTTGCAGTATAATCATTGGGAAAAGCAAAGAGGCAAGGAAGAGAAGGATTTCTATTGATTAGAGATCTTAGGTTACATGGATATATTACATGTATACACATGGAGATGGAAAAACCAAAAGACATATGTTTTGGGCCGCACACCTATGGGCTCTAAGCCCTACAACATCTTCCAAATGAACTTTATAATTTAAATAAATCTAAAAACATTGCAAGATGAAAATCGTTGGAATTAGCTATGTATACTCAAAATAATGGCTATTCCAAACCCTAGTTGTTCTTCTTAAAACACAAAAATAAATTCTCATAAGAAGTTTCCTAGACAAATAAAAATTAGATTTCTTTGATAACTTCATACCTTTGAAAAGGTCCATCATAGAAGGTATCACTGATATCCTTGATTCTTTTGACAGTAGAAACTCCATGTTCATGAGTTAGAACATTGACTTTTTGATCAACAACGAGCAAGATGTCTAGTTTTGACACAGTCCATGGTGAGTTTCTCCTGATTCTGAATCAAGATATTTTGATTTTCAAGGATTTTGGTCTGACCATCAATGAGATGATTTATTTGCAGTTGAAGATTCGCAAATTCAACCTTTGAGTCATTATGAAAAAGAACTAACTCCTTAACAGATTCACCAATCCAGGAGTTGTACTCCTTCCTTTCAATCATCTTTTTCAAGACACGTTCTTGAACAAAATCGCATCCTTTAACGTCTTCTTCCATCTCAAGATTTACCACTTCCTGAGGTCTTAAAGAGTTCTCCACCCCACCCCCCTTTTATACATATAGGGAAGGAACAACAATATATATATATATATATATATATATGTTCACAAACCGGAGTGGACAACCCTTGTTATGGAAACCCTGAAACCTCCCAAGCAAGGACAAGGGCGTTCGTGGACCGGTCAAGGAAGGTTAATGGATCAAAGGGATCCAATAAAAAGGAAACATACTTTTTGGCATCTCTTTCCTTTTTGCGCCCCCATGTCGCCTGCTTACATAGCTCAATAATCAAAAGAATCAATTAGAGCACAAAAAGGAGATACATTAAAAACCGGGAGTCAAGAATTGGCTCTTCACAAAAAAGACAGATCAAACGCGAGACTAATAATAATTTACAGTATACTTGAGCAACTCTCATAAATCATCCTTGCAACTCTCAAGTTAGATACAAGGATGAAGTTACCTAGAGTTAAATAACATAGTGAGATGTAATTCCACCAATGAGAGATGAATTGTAAATACCCATCAGAAGGTTTGATCCTTGTATTCCTTACCTTCCTTCTGTTATTTCTTATTCCAAAAGAATTCGAAATAACATATTCAGAAAATTTATTAGAAGGAATTTTCTGAGGATTAAGTCTAGGACCTCTAGAAACTAGTTCCAGAGGATTAGAGAAGAGAGGTCTCCACTTTCTAGACTTAGATCTACCAGACTTATTCTCATAAACACTATGAATGCGTATTTTTGTGGTGTAAGAGTTGGCACCATGAGGGTAACCACGATCCCTGTAGAGATTTCGAAATGAGTGACCATTGAAGTCTCTTTTATGATAGTTGTGGCTTTCTATAGGTATGAAATCCATTATAGATGTCGTCAGACAATTTACTCTGTCGACAGTAAAAAGAAGTAGACTTTGAAGATCAGAAATATGTTTCTTTCTAGCAAAACAATGTAGAATATAGTGATTCTTTTTCCCACATAAAGAACAGGTTCGTGGAAGATAAACATTGGACGGAACCTGCTTTAAATTCATAGCACTAATAGAAGACTGCAAATTATGTAAACACTTCTTGGCAGGAACTTCCTTTGGAGAACTTTTCTTCATGTACTGTAATTTTGTCTGAGAATCAGTGAATATCACAGAATAATTTCTCATTAAAACAAAGTTTTCCTCTTTCAAGGATTTGCACTGTTTTTGGGTTAGAAGAAGGGACGCAACCAGTTTCTCTTTTTCAAAACGAAGGTTGTGTCAGATCAGATGAATGCGTCTCGATCAAACGTTTTTCTATAATTGAATCTTCTTTAACAATATCCTCAAGGACACTAATCCTTTCACGTTGTAGGGTAGTTTCTTGAAAAAGTTTTTCGATATTGTTAGAGAAGGACTCAATGATACTATAGAGTTCCGGTTCTCGACTAAGAGACTTTTCAAGTTCATCAATGAGTTGAGCATGATTTTGAAAATCAATAGTCTCACTGTATTTTTTTGAAATCCTGGTGAGTTCCATTTCAGCTTCTGACATGGTGTCAATTGTCTTATTTGAGGGAATGTTATCAAAATTTGATATCACAAACTTTCTACTTCGGGATTCGGAAGAATCAGCTAAGGAGTTATCCTTTGAGGTAAGCCCAAGACATTTGGCATAATTAAAAGCTTTGGAAGACATTTTAGTATGCGTAGAAACAAGAGATATAATTTTGTCCATAGATTCAGATTGTTACAAACACAGACTTTTAAGGTCTTAAGCGTGTTTTCCTGCTCTGATACCAATTGAAAAAGCGGGGGTCTAACAACCAAACCCAATATTTCGCTTAGGAATTTGTATGGACTAACTCCAATATACTTTCAAGAGAATCAACTAGACAGTCAGACTCAATCTTAAGAAAAGTATATCAAAGAGTTATATCTCAATTTCTTAATTCAATCTGCAATCAAACAAATAAAAATTTGCGAGTCTAATTGAATATAAGAAATACCTTGGACGGTATCAAAAACCAACATCCAAGTATCAATCAATTTAATCAACAACCAAAGGTTGGATTCACAATTGATTGAACTTAACGCACAACCTGTGATATTTCAATTATATAAACAAATACAATGCGGAAAAAAAATAACACAAACACCAGAAATTTTGTTGACGAGGAAACCGCAAATACAGAAAACCCCCGGGACCTAGTCCAGATTTGAACACCACATTGTATTAAGCCGCTACAGACACTAGCCTACTACCAGTTAACTTCGAAATGGAATGTAGTTGAGCCCTAACCAATCTCACACTGATCAAGGTACAGTCGCGTTCCTGACGCCTCTTGAACCGCGCCAGATTTTGCGCACTTGATTCCCTTAGGTGATCTCACCCACAACTAAGAGTTTCTACGACCCAAAGTCGAAGACTTGATAAACAAATCTGTATCACAGAGAAAAGTCTACTGAATAGATAAATCTGTCTCCCACATAAATACCTACGAGTTTTGTTCCGTCTTTTGATAAATCAAGGTGAACATGAACCAATTGATAAACCGGACTTATATTCCCGAAGAACAGCCTAGTATTATCAATCACCTCATAATAATCTTAATCGATTAACGAAACAAGATATTGTGGAATCACAAACGATGAGACGAAGATGTTTGTGACCACTTTTCAATCTTGCCTATTGGAGAATAAATCTCGAGCAAATCTTAAAGAAGATAGTACTAAATCACAATAGAAAACAACAAGATCAGAATAATTGGGTTTGGCTTCACAATTCCAATGAATTCTTCAAGTCGTTAACCTACAGGGTTTCGTGAAAAATCTAAGGTTAAATGAGAATCGACTCTAGTTGCAACTAGTATCACACAGGAGGTGTGGGGATTGGGTTTCTCAGTTGCTAGAGTTCTCCTTTATATAGTCTCCAAATCAGGATTTGCAATCAATGTTACCTTGGTAACAAAGCATTAAATATTCATCGTTAGATGAAAACCTGATTAGATTCAAGCTAATATCTTTCAACCGTTAGATCGAACTTAGCTTGTTATACACAAATGAAATGTACCATCATTTAGATAAAGGCGACCGTACCTAAACGTGTACACTTAGTTGGTTCAACAATAGTTAACCAATGGTTAGCCATATGAGCACTTTCATATCAACCTTATTCATCTTCATCACAACTAGTTCAAATGACTCAAATGAAACTAGTTAGAGAGTTGTTTAATTGTTTGTATTCTCATAGAAGTATACAAGACGCAATTGAAGCAAAATCAATTTTGATTCATTCGAATCATTTCATGAACATTATAGCCATGGTTTACAAAAGATTGCATTCCTTATTATATAAATGTTTAGTTCATGAAAAAACCGGTTTTAGAACATAACCTACTTAAGTGTGCAAACGGGTACGCATAACTAAGTAGCCGAACTGAGTTTGGTTACGCTAGTACGCGTACAGATACACATACCATACTATACTTCCAAACTCCAGCAGAAATTCACGGAACTTGAACTTCCGCCAGTATGTGTACGGGTACGCATACTTAGTTCCCGAACTTCCAACAACCAACCAGTACGCTTACGGGTACGCATACCATGGTTTCCGGTTTTGGACTTTACACAAATGTGAATACACACTATGTTTATATCCAATCATGGTTACATGTTCTAAACCCTCATTTTAATCATTGAAATATTCTTGGAAGACGACAATAACTGTCTCACACAAACTATTAGCTTCAAAGCAATTTTCAAGTGATCGAATGATCAATACGAAACACTCTGAGTCTACATCAAATGACTGTCTCACACAAATCATGTAAGATGTTACGAGGCGATTTTCACATGATCATCTTTTGACTTTCGTCAAGAATAAAAGATGAACTTGGTTAAAACGAAAGCTCACCAACACATATTTCGAGAAATAGATAAGCGAGATAAACTCGGCTCGAAATATCAAATGTGTATAATTGAAGGCTATATAGCAATATGACTTTTGTCTCAAATAGGAGATAAAATAGATAGACTTTTGAGTGATACATGAGTTCAAGTCTCCATGTACCTTTTGTTGATGAAGTTCCACAAGTTCCCTTGAGTACTTCTTCGTCTTCATTCGATGAACGCCGTGAAGTCTAAATTTCAACTACACTTACTATCCTAATCCGAGACTTAGCTATAAGTAGACTAGAAGTCAAGACTTATAGTTTTGGAAACTAAACTTGACAAACAAGCTTGAGATAGCAATGCTTGCGAGTTCGACCGAGCAGTGCTCTAACAAGACAAGTACTAGGTTAGTTAACTAGCATTTCTTGTTAAGGCATTCGATTAGACTTGAATAACCGAAACTTCCACTTTGATAAGTCTAATTAAGAACAAAATTAACTTAGTTTCTCTTATCCGGAATCGAATTGGACTAAACAATTCATCCCAAAAACCTTTTCTTTTGTTAAGCCATAAACAATTCATACAAACTGAATAAATCAACTTGCATAATTATTTACCTCAACCGGAAGCAATTGAAACAACATAGACATTAAAGCACCGCAATTGCACCGAAATTTTGTAAGCTTAAACGATTGATACCAAACAATAAAGCAAGATAACAATAGTTTTTCTTAACCGGAAATAATTGAATCACACACACATCCATACACAAATATTGGAATAAAACATCAATTGTACCGAAATTTTGTTAAGCAAAAGCAATATATATACGCAATAAAATCAGGTTTTTCTTAAACAGGAAAACGATTAACTAACAAAGTCGTTACCTCAAATTTCGCATCCTCTTCTCCAATAATGTTCACATCTTCTTTCCAGAGAGAATTGATACCGAAATATCATTATGTTGTCATCCTTATGCAAGACAAAAAGAATAACAACAACCAACCTTTACCAGAGAAAAGATGAAAACCGATTTTTAACTATTGCAAGCAAAAGTTGAAAACCCTGAAACACATATGCTTATATGCTAAACCAAACGATTCAACATATTGTGACTTTTTCACATATTGTTTCAATCAGAACCCCTCATGATCCTTTGATAAAGCCTACCAACATGGGCTAGAACTTAATCCTGCTAAACCAAAAAGTCACCCAAACCATAAGGGTTCACAACATATGAGATCGAATAATAAGGTTATGAAAACTGAAATCAAACATCCCATACAGATACATAGCAATAAGATAAAGCATTCAAACACATGCTATGTACTCACATCGTTCCACTTACGGCTATACAGAATGGCAAGCGCGAGCTTACTTCCCTGTAATTCTGTTGTTGCCTGGTGGCATAATGCCTTGAGCAGCCAGTTCATTTAGACAATGCGAGGACAAACAAGCTATACTAACGATAAAGTTAGATTCAATTGCAGCCGTGGGATCGAATTAATACACATCTCTATAACTTCGAAGGTTAAAAAATAAAAAAGTAAAAAAAATAAAAGTAACAGCAACAAAATCTCTGGCAAAACTCCCATCATTTTTCATCTCAATTTCTAAGCTAATTTAATTTTGCCATCATCATTATTAAAAATCAGTTCCATTCTTTTTTCCCCACTCGACTTTACCCAATTTCTTGTATAGTATCATCTTCAGATCTCTCATCGGTTCCTCACTTTCATGCCCTAATTACACAGGTGAAGATGATTTCCTTATTAAAATCGTTGTTCGATCTTTCAATCTCTCTCTATACATCTCGTTTTGATCTGATTTAGGGTTTTATAATACCAATTGTGGATTGCAGATTTGTAGGGCAAGTTCTCAAAGGGGGAGTAGTAATGGAGTGGGGAACGGTACAGCATTTAGATCTTCGTCATGTTGATCGTGGACTCACACCTTTACAACCTCATGCTGCTGCATTTCATCCTACTCAAGCACTTATTGCTGCTGCCATTGGAAAATATTTAATTGGTTAGTAATTCACCCTACGAACTTCAAAAGAATTAAGTGAAGTTTGATTTCTGAAAACTAGATTCGTCACTGGATCATAAACTTCAGATCTCCTCAATGTTTAGGTTACGCATATAAATTGTTTCCACAATTAAGTTTGACGATATGAGGATCTTCAATTCAGATTAAATTGAACTGTATTGTATTCATTCTAGTAAAGTTAGTGTAGTTCTATTGTTGGAGGTTCAGAATGATTTAAATATAGAAGATGAAGTTTGAAGATTTGTACTATGTCATGTTAGCTTGTTACTATGCAAGTAACAAGTTGCACTTGCTGGAGTAATTTTCTGATGTAACCTTTGCTTTTCTCAGAATTTGATGCACTTACTGGAAGTAAGATTTCCACAATTGACATTGGTGCGCCTGTTGTACGTATGCTATATAGTCCTACAACTGGGCATTCTGTAATTGCTATACTCGAGGTTGGCTAACTTTCTCTCTTTTTTACATAAGCAACTCCGACTTAGACATCACATTACATTTTTGCAAGGCAAGAATTTGATATTAGTTGGGCAATCAGGATATAGGTCTGCCCATCTTGACCTCAAAATGTAGGTTCCAGCTCCCATTTGCCCTGCAATTTGGTGGGCTGTCCTATCCAGAGTCCCAACATCAGATAACGACAAGGGATGCTGAGCAATCTCTTGATATATAGTTTTTGCTTTTGAACTGTGCATTTCTCAGATAGTCTATGTTTCTTTTTTTGGTTCTAGGACTGTACAATTCGGTCATGTGACTTTGACACTGAGCAGACTTGTGTTTTACATTCACCTGAAAAGAAATCAGAACGCATTTCTTCTGATACAGAAGTCCATCTTGCCTTAACACCTCTCCAACCCGTTGTATTCTTTGGTTTCCACAAAAGGATGAGTGTAACAGGTTCTTCTTCTGTAATATCCTTTTCCTTTTATTCTTATTTCTATTTCTATTATAAGATTAGTAGTGGATGTTTCTAAATGTTTTATTGCTTCTTTTGCATGAAGTTGTTGGAACTGTTGAAGGAGGAAGACCACCAACCAAAATTAAGACAGACTTAAAAAAACCAGTTGTCAATCTTGCTTGTCATCCCCGACTTCCGGTTCTGGTAATATGCACCATATCACTTGAGTTAGTGCAGTCTACTCTTCAGTGAATCAGTACAGCCGAGTTCTTCTATTTGTGAAAAACATTTAACAGGCGTTTTGCTTTTTGCTTCCAGTACGTCGCTTATGCAGATGGTTTGATACGAGCTTACAACATACATACATATGCTGTTCATTACACCCTGCAACGTAAGATGTTTAACATTTATTTAGTGGTTGATGACACGTCAGTTGAAAGACTCTACCCCGTTTCTTTCTCTCTTTTTTCTTCCTTGCAAGTGATCTCGTAATTGTAATATTTCCATTTGCTCCCTAAACAGTTGATAATACTATTAAGCTTATCGGTGCTGGCGCATTTGCTTTTCACCCAACCTTGGAGTGGATTTTTGTTGGTGATAGACGTGGTACCCTTTTGGCATGGGATGTTTCAACAGAGAGACCAAATATGATAGGAATGTAAGTTTCTTGCGGTTAAGTTGGTAATTGATAGTTTTGTTGATAGTAAGAGTGCATGCAGTTGGTGCTACTGTTTGTATAATTTTTGTGATTGCTTTGACATTTCACTGCACTGACAATTGCTACTTCAGTACACAGGTGGGTTCACAGCCAATCTCATCAGTTGCATGGCTTCCTATGTGCCGGCTGTTAGTCACACTTTCCAAGGATGGAACACTTCAAGTTTGGAAAACACGAGTTATAATTAATCCGAATAGGCCACCTGTGCAAGCAGGCTTTTTCGAGCCTGCTGGTTAGTCACTTCTTTCCACCAAATTACTCCTCACTGTAACATTGTCCTGAAACTTGATATCTTGTGCTGACTGAGGTTGGTCAAGCTAGTTATTATGTGTCTGCATCATCATGGAAATGTTTATCTGATTTCAAGTCTTTTAGTAGGCAGAAGTCTCTTGAGTACATGCTGAAGTAATGAATATTATTTTTTTGCTTTGCGTTATTTCTGTTGCATATAGTTACTGGTGTATGTATGGAAGTGTAAGATGATATTTCTTTTCTATTTTGCAGTCATTGAGTCGATTGACATCACTAAGATACTGTCTCAGCATGGGGGAGAAGCTGTATATCCATTACCACGAATCAGAAATATAGTAGTTCATCCCAAATTGAATTTAGCAGCATTACTGTTTGCAGTTAAGTCCATAACGATATTTCATATACTCATTATCAAGATTAATAAAATAACATGACCAGTTGATATTTAAGGAATGGCTTTTGCTTTCTTTTTTCTTTACAGCATGTAGGTTCAGACACGCCAAAAAATAGGGCAGCATACACTAGAGAAGGCCGTAAGCAGCTTTTCGCAGTTCTTCAGAACGCGAGGGGATCATCAGGTGCTTGTTTGGATATTATTGCATTATTTCTACAATGAATCCAGCCAACTACAAATCTATTTGAGATGTGAAATATCTGCTTATTGCTAGATGTTCTGTGCAGCTTCTGCTTTGAAGGAAAAGCTTTCATTATTAGGTTCTTCTGGAGTTTTAGCTGACCATCAGCTTCAGGTTCAGCTTCAGGAGCATCATTCAAAAGGGTGCGCTGATATTTGACAAGGATCATTTTATCGCATCTTATTGTTTTCTTTAAAAGAAGGTGACCTTGGATTACCTTCCTGCAAAATATGTATTGCATATGGTAACAGCGAGTTCTTTTTTCTGCCAGCCAAAGTCAGCTTACCATATCAGATATTGCACGGAAGGCGTTTCTTCACAGTGTATGTTTCCTTCTTTTACATACCATTGTTTTTGTTCGATAACTTAATTGCAGTTGTTGTGACGTGGATATGGACCATATTGACATGGGTTCTAAATCCGTTATAAAACTAAACAGGGTATTCAAAATGAAAATTTCTAGGTTCCTGCATGAATACATCCAAATGAACAACCGCAGAGGAGAACTTTAATGACTTTGATATTCCTAGTCAGTAAGCTGTGCAAGTACTATTACATATTGGTAGTGGCTAGTGCTCTATTTAGTACAACATACTGGAAATAGACAAATTATTACACTTGAATTTGTACTTAGGTCAGAGATTTTCGTGGCAGCACAATCATAGATACTCTCACTCTTGGCAGTGGATCATACCCATTCCTTGTCTGGATTCAAGCAACTTTTTTCCATTGTTTGTTCTTTTCACTAAAATAGTTCTCTTGTGTTTTGTGTTCTTTCCTTATATAGCATTTCATGGAAGGTCACTCCAAAAGTGCTCCAATATCTCGGTTGCCTCTCATCACAGTAGTGGATGCTAACCATCATCTCAAGAACATCCCTGTCTGTCAGGTACTTTTTGTAGTAGGTTTATAACCTAATTGTTGTGTAGGTTGCTTTCGTATCTTAACTCATTCCACCAAATCATGCAGCCATTTCAGTTGGAGCTCAATTTTTTTAATAAAGAGAACAGGGTTCTTCACTACCCAGTAAGGGCGTTTTATGTAGATGGAGTCAACCTTATGGCACATAACCTTTCCACTGGAGCTGATAACATATACAAGAAGCTCTACCCCTCGGTACTGGTGACACTTTATTTCCCTTATAGAACTCAATGTCATATCTATCATCATTAGTAACAATACTCAATTGCCTTTTGGTTTCAGATTCCAGGGCATATAGAGTGCTACTCAAAGTCCATTCACTACAGTATCAAACAGCATCTATTTCTTGTTGTCTTTGAGTTCAGTGGTGGTACTAAGGATGTCGTAGTTTATTGGGAAAAGACTAATTTCCATTCAGCTACTAGTAAAGAAAGCACCATTAAAGGTTTGTTACCCCAGTGAACTTTCTTATTTTTTATCTTTTGGTTTAAGTTTTTGCCTTAATCTTTTCTGTTTGTAATGTAGGTCGAGATGCAGCATTTATTGGCCCTAATGAAAACCAGTTTGCCATCCTGGACGATGAGAAAACTGGTCTGAATTTGTATATCCTGCCAGGGGCTCAAAAGGAAGCTGTTGGCAAAAATGAAGTTCCTAATGTTGATGCTTCTGCGGATGTTAACGCTTCTGCTGATGTTGATGGTGGTTCAATCCGGGGACCGGTTCAATTTACCTTTGAAACCGAAGTTGATCGCATCTTTTCAGCACCAATAGGTTTTCTATGGAAAAAAACCCACGCATTTTACAGTCTATTTATTGACAAACATTATATAATGCTATAATTATTTCTTATTGTAGAATCAACTATCATTTATGCAATTCATGGGAATCATATTGGTTTGGCAAAGCTTATCCAGGGATATCTTTTGTCAACTAATGATGGCCAACAAGGACCAGCAAAAGCGGAAGGGAAAAACTTAATCAAATTGAAAGTGGATGAGATTGTATTGAAGGTAATTGGCGCTGCTCTACCCCAATATACGGTTATATGAATCCCGAGGCTCTATTTATCATATTTAGGAGGTCGCACATACTTAAAGCTTAATTTAATTGTTAATCTTGCACATAAGCTGGATCTCTCCGACAAGTGATATATATGGTCCTTCTGCATTTTACAGATTCAATGGCAAGAAACTCTTAGAGGTTATGTTGCAGGACTATTGACTAGCCACAGGGTGCTGATTGTTTCGGCAGATCTGCAAATACTGGCAACCACTTCTGCGAAATTCGACAAGGGAATGCCTCCAATATCCTTCAAAAATAGGTTTTACTGTGAATGACACTAAACAATGAAAACAAAATTTTGAATTGTAGGATCAACATATTATATATTTGTTTAAACCTTAATTCCATTTTACTTTAGATCCCTTTTATGGGTTGGTCCATCACTTCTCTTTTCAACTTCAACTGCCATTAGTGTGCTTGGCTGGGACAGCAAAGTCAGGACGATTCTCTCTATCAGTATGCCATACTCAGGTAATCTTCTTGTGAAGTGTCCTGTCTCAACGTATTTTGTGGACTGGTTTGCCCCAAAACACTTTCTTTCTCTGACCCATCAGCATTACCTTTTTCCATGCAGTGTTAGTTGGTGCTTTGAACGATCGTATACTGCTTGCTAACCCAACAGATATAAATCCCAGACAAAAGAAAGGGATCGAGATAAGGAGCTGTCTTGTTGGGCTTCTTGAACCTCTTCTTATTGGGTTTTCCACAATGCAACAATATTTTGAGCAAAAGCTTGATTTATCTGAAATCCTTTACCAGATAACATCTAGGTTCTTGTTCACCTTTTCAGTCTCGTGTTTCCCTTATCCGGCTATTTACTGAATGTGATTCTGGTTACTACATGGTTTTCTCAAGTTATAGCTGAGGGTTGTTTTTATTTAAAAACAAAACAAAATGATCCTAATAATAACGTTTGAATGTTTCTCGGCCTTGTTGTAATGTAGGTTCGACAGTTTGCGTATTACTCCAAGGTCCCTTGATATTCTTACCGGAGGTTCTCCTGTTTGTGGAGATCTTGCAGTGTCACTATCCCAATCAGGACCTCAGTTTACTCAGGTGTCATACAACATATTTCTTACGCACATTTTTTTTTTATATATAGTTCTATGCATTTTTTGTCCATTTTGTTTATGAAAATAAATCTTGCAGAAAGTTTTAATTTCAGATGTGGTTAATATTATGCATGCATTCTTAGTTTTTTTACGCTCAACCCTCATTTTAACCCACTTGAGCGTGTTTTCGTTGTAGGTTTTGCGGTGCATCTATGCAATCAAAGCTCTCCGTTTTTCTACTGCTTTGTCAGTATTGAAAGATGAGTTCTTGCGATCAAGAGATTATCCGCAATGCCCTCCAACTTCCCATTTGTTCCACCGCTTTCGCCAGTTGGGATATGCCTGTATCAAGTATGGATGTTTAATCTAACATTGTTAAAACCCTGGTGTTAAACATCTTTGATGAATGCTGTTTGAACCTATGTTTAACACCAACTTTATCGAATTCCTTCGTTTAATAACTGCATTTCTTTGAGTTATAACCTGCTAGATGAAATTGCAGATATGGTCAGTTCGACAGTGCGAAAGAAACATTTGAAGTTATTGCGGACTTTGAAAGTATGCTTGACTTATTTATATGCCACCTGAATCCTAGCGCCATGAGGCGTCTTGCTCAGAAGTTGGAAGATGCCGGAACTGATTCAGAACTAAGGCGATACTGTGAAAGGATTTTGAGAGTTCGTTCAACAGGATGGACGCAAGGTATTTTTGCCAATTTTGCTGCTGAAAGTATGGTTCCCAAAGGCCCTGAGTGGGGAGGGGGAAACTGGGAAATCAAGACACCTACAGAAACAAAGGGCATACCGCAGTGGGAATTGGCAGCAGAGGTGATGCCATATATGAAGACTGATGATGGTCCCATACCAGCCGTCGTCGTGGACCACATTGGTGTGTACTTGGGTGTAATTAAAGGAAGGGGAAATGTGGTAGAAGTAAGGGAGGATAGTTTAGTTAAAGCTTTTACTGCGGCAGGAGCTGACATAAAGACAAATGGTATTCACGCATCTGCAGCTAATCTTATATCGGATAAGCCGAACGGAGTTGGTGGTAGTAACGCTATGAACTTAGCAGGTCTCGAAACACTGGGTAAAGCAGGTTCAACTGCTGCTGATGAACAGGCAAGAGCAGAAGAGGAATTTAAAAGATCGCTTTATGGTGCTGCTGGGGGTGATAGCAGCAGCGATGAAGATGGAGTATCAAAGACCAAAAAGATACGCATAAGAATACGAGATAAACCGGCTGCAGCTACGGCGGTGGATGTTAATAAGATCAAAGAAGCAACGAGGCAATTTAAACTTGGTGAGGGGTTAGGCCCACCAATGAGTAGGACAAAGTCGTTATCTGGAGGATCTCCAGATCTGTCACAGATGATGTCCCAACCAGGTCTTCCAGCCACAACAAACATGACAACACCTGGATTTTCTGCTCCTCCTGGTGATATGTTTGGAACCAACACTTTGGCACTACCTGCACCACCAGGGGCAACTGCGCCTGGCCCTGGAACACCAGCGCCTATCCCTGAGGATTTTTTCCAAAATACCATATCGTCCTTCCAGGTTGCAGCTTCTTTACCTCCTCCTGGAAGGTATACCTCAATGGATCAGAGTTCTCAAGGGGTTAATAGTAACCAGACAGCTTTGAACCAGGCAAATGTGGCATCTGATATCGGTCTTCCAGGAGGTGGTGTTCCGCCTCAACAACCTCAACAACCGACTATCCCCATGGAGTCCATTGGACTTCCTGATGGTGGTGTCCCTCCCCAACAACCTATGGGTCCTGTTGGTGCGCCTACGCTGCCACAGGCTCAGTTGTCTCAGGCAACGTCACAACCCATCGATCTGACCTCACTTGAAGGTCCTGGTGCTGTTAACACTGGAAAGCCTCCAGCACCTGCTTCACCGCCATCAACTGTGCGCCCTGGACAGGTATCCCAATTAGTCTATTATCTCATCCGTACGATTGCGAAATAAGTTCGTAAAGTCTCTAATACTGTGATAGTAATCTGGTGACTAATATCCTTTTTCATTTTTTTGTAGGTTCCCCGTGGAGCAGGTGCTGCAATATGTTACAAAACTGGACTTGTTCATTTGGAGCAGAATCAACTTTCAGATGCATTATCCTGTTTCGATGAAGCTTTCCTGGCTCTGGCAAAAGACCAGTCTCGTGGAGCTGACATCAAAGCTCAAGCCACAATCTGTGCTCAGTACAAGATTGCAGTTGCATTACTTCAGGTATCGTTGGCCTATCAAAAACACAAACATAGCGTCTTGTCCTCAAATCTACAGAACAAGACATAAGAGGCTTACATGTCCTGATCCAGCAGTAGAAATGAAAGTCAAAACACCTTTTACTCCTGGGTAACACGATTATTTTGGTGTCATGACAGGAAATTGGACGGCTGCAAAAGGTTCAAGGCACCAGTGCAGCAATTAGTGCTAAAGATGAGATGGGAAGGCTTTCCCGTCATCTGGGTTCTTTGCCTCTCCAAGCAAAACATCGAATAAGCTGCATCAGGACCGCCATCAAACGGAACATGGAGGTGCAGAACTATTCTTACGCCAAGCAGATGCTCGATCTTCTCCTTTCTAAAGCACCTCCTAGCAAACAAGATGAATTGAGAAGCTTGATCGACATGTGTGTCCAAAGGGGATTGACTAACAAGTCTATCGATCCACTAGAAGATCCTTCACAGTTCTGTGCTGCCACACTCAGCCGCCTTTCCACCATTGGGTATGATGTTTGTGATCTCTGTGGAGCAAAATTCTCTGCCCTAACGGCTCCTGGATGCATCATATGTGGTATGGGAAGCATTAAAAGATCAGATGCAGTTGTTGGGCCTATTGCTGCTACTCCATTTGGATGAGTCGAAGTTGTATTATATGTTGATTTTGTGTTCATAAAGGAGGTTTTCATTTTCTTTCTTCTTTGTAGGTCTCTTTATCTATGTATTTCTCTCATATTTTTTCTTCTTTTGCTGGCAAGTTACTTAGATTAGCTAATGTTGAGGCGTTACATAGATATATATTCTGTCTGTGTGTAATTTTCTGTAGTTCCTTCCTCGAAGGGATTATAAACACTTGTACCAAAAAGTAATTGATTTTAATGAATAGAGCTAGGTGTGAGAAATGGTTTATGTATTTTCAGTCATGTCAAAACCCTTATGATACGACTCCCATATCTCCATACACTGTTAGTTTATATCTTTCAGTGCTATTTTATTCATGCAAACTTAATGTTCATGTGCTTTGCCATCATATGATTATTGGTTTCAAATGATGATAATGTTTTATTCCTGGAAGAAGATAATCTGACCAAACGTAGATAATGGGTATATCAAGTGTGCATGAGGAGGACTGCTGCGGTGTGTTCAGATTTTCATCCTTCATAACTACTCTCTGACTCCAAGCTTGGGACTAACTCTGTAACATCTCTCTTCTTCCCAACTTTGTAAAAAGAGAGAGTGCTTTGTTCCTTGCTTCAACCTTATATTAATGGTATAAGCAAGGACCACCACCCGACCTGTTTTGTCCTACCAATTACGCATTCACTATGCTCTCTCTTCCCAGAATATATTTTACTTTCCGACATTGAGACAAAGTTAGATTCGAAGTTTGATCGATAGTTACACAGTTTGTTGTCAGTTCAACAGATATTCAAGAAAACAATACCCTTCTTATTTTGTTCGTCTTTTGGCCTGAGAGATTCTTTTTAGTTCTCGACTTTGTTTGGCAAAGGATGCAAGTTGTTTCAAATCATACAATATATAATACAAATCCCTGAATTCAGCCAAAGAACTCATCGACACAAAGTTCGTTAACGCAAGTGCCTCCAAAAAAAAGAATAATCAATCATCTAGCGAAAAAGAAAATATAATGAATTGAAGCTCAATCCAAAAAAAGCCCTTGTGGTAAGACAACAACATTTCTATTACAATTACAGATGGATAGATAACATTATATAGACATATTTATTTTTATTCTTTTGTAATATGTTTGCTATAAGCTGTGTAGACTCTTTGATATGAAATCCCTGCCATGCATGCGCGCAGCATTCTAGGCCAATGATAAGAGGATTAAAGGAGAGAAGCGAGATTTTTATTGATGTAAAAGGTACCGGAAATTAAATTCATATGGTGTAACTTGTACCATTTGCGAAAGAGGTTCATTTCTTCCCCTCTCTAAGCATTTAACGGCTTTAGTCCTCAGCTCATTGGGTAACTGAAGGGCGACCCAATCCAGCAAGGATTTCATATCCTTCGCGAAGTCTAACAGATACCAGTCTAGCAACTTTGGAATCACTAACTTGTTGGAGCTCGTAATACTGACTGCGGCTTGTAAATAATCTCTCTTTGCAGTTTCGAGCTCATTTTCGACTTCAGACGCTGAATAAACTCTTACCTTCAATATAGCAACATGTGCTGATTAGATTTCAAATACTTACACCTTAAAGTGTAATAGAAAAATGAGGCTCATAAGCAGATGCTTAGGCTTAACATAAGCTTAAAGGAACAGTAAACTTACTGCAGGCGAAGACCAGCTTCCACATGAGAGTGCAAATGTGACCAATGGTTCAGACCACTCAAGTCCAAAGGCAGTCCTCGATATAAGCTCATTACATTTAGCATCTTTTGAGTAGGTCTGATGGACATCAAATGACAAAACGTTTTGTGAACATGTCAGCAATTTGAATGAGAAGAAGATTGGTGAGATGAAACTTTGATAGTTTTGAAGATAGAGCCAACATACGTGTTTTGAGTGATAAGGTAGTCTCAAGATGAAATGCTCAATTATCATTGCGTTAAGTGACTGCCCGCCTACATTTATCTTCGCCTGGAAGACAGAAACTGATATGCATGAGCAATGCATCCTCGGGTTATAAGAATTGAACAACAAATGGCGATGGATCATACCTTCTGCATCATTGCAATGACCATCTGAGGACTTTCTGGTATTCCATGCTCTATAAATGCCTAAAGCAAAAGAGCACAAAATCAGAAAGGAATCTTTTTGCCTAAATCATTGAGCTTGGATACCTCCAATAGAAAGAGTAAACAGGAAATAGTAAATTCAACTGAGAGCTATTATAAGGTGGTAGAAGGGTCTCAGTCATACATTCATCATGCATGAATTATAGACATTGATCCAGAATGCAAGCTTCTGTTGATGACTGAGGCCACGCAAGTCAGCCGACCTAAGTTTCCCTAGAAGGAGCCTACAAAATTGAGAAACTTCATGAGTAAACAATTAGCATTGTCATGGCATTGCTTAAATGAGGGAGGCAATGTAATTGTAAGGCTCAAGTAACTTACTTCAGTCTCTGTGTCAGAATAGAAGAGTCTGGCGTTGGATTGGGATCGACTGAGCTAGCTTCGATTGCCCGTAAGTGCTTATATGGGCCTACGTCCCATTTCTCAAATTCTTTACAGATACCATAAGGATCTCTAAACTCAGCTTCGAAGGAATCAGATCCCTTAACCTTCTGTGTCCTCATCCTCAAGAGAATGGCGGAGAGACATTTCACAATATCCTCGGATATCTTGTTTGGACACCTATTTTTTTCTCCTAAATTCTTTTGGTCCGGAAGAACCGAACAGCTTTCTTTTGCACTATCTCGGTCTATTGTTCTGCATTCTAGCTGGATTTTCACGAAATCCATTTTAGATGACCCACAAAGAAGTAACCTGAAAGGAACCAAATGGTTACAGTAAGCTGTCAATTCACTGAACATACCTGTAACTTGAGAGGAACCAAATGTTTCTCCTGTGACGTACTCTCCACTGGTGCACTTCTTCCAGTGGTTCTGATTCTTTGAATTGGTTGACTTGGGAGACTTTTGTTGTTCTTCGAAGAATTGATGGAGGAGTGATTCTCTTTGCCCCGCTCTTCTTCTGCAACTGATAATACAGCTGGTGCAAACCTTCGCGAGGGTTGTTTCACTAGTGCAGGCTGATTATGAGAATGCCCGGATTTAACATTTGACGCCAAGTGCGTTGAACTCGACGCCTTGCTTCCGCTTTGTGTGTACAATGTTGGCGAATTGCCATCTCCTCCTTGAGAGATTGTTTTTGGCTGCTCCTTTTTGTATTTTCTACTTGAATTGCATAACTCTGCTGGAGCATCCACGTTTCTCTTGGAGGATGCAACGTAAACAGCTTCTTCATACAAGCCTTGTCTGAAATTCACAACTTGTTCCTCGAGTCGGACAACCTCCTCCTCCAAAACAGCTACTTCAGCTAATAGCTCCAATGTCTTCAATGAAATCAAACCAAAATTCAATATGGTAGCTAATTCTAATTGGACACCTTTCACAATGTTTCCTTCTCATTTGGACTATTCATCATTTAGAAACAGCTGCAGAGACTAAGAAAATAAGAAATTGGAATCGAAAGCACGAATCAGAACTCACATTTTGAGGGAGATAAGGAGGCAAACGAGGTAAAGCTCCCAAGGGTCTAGTGAAAGCTCTTTCCAAAGCTCTATGCACATTTTCTTCATGTCTCAACTTCTTTTTAAGCTTATCAACCTGTAAAAATTGGTACAACGCTACAGTAATTCAATTGATCGAAAAACAATTCAAAATTTAAAATCACAATTCGAATGAAATTGATGGATATAAAATTTGTTAAAGTTTTACATCTTGTTGTAAGGCAATTTTTCTCTCTTTGCGAGAGAGTCGTCGATTCAAGGTTGGTTTTTCGGCCTCCATTAGTCTTTTCCCCTGTTTTTCCTTCATACCAAAAGAAGAAAAGAAAATGAATTAGACTGAAATAATGACATTTCTTTTCCAAAGAAATCAACAACCCATTTCAGAACATGATCTGTACACATAATCAAAGTTTTTTTTTTTTTTTTTTTTTTTCCAAATCCACTTTCTTGAATTAATGGGAACCCCATTAATGAAAATTCAATTGTAATTGGAGCCATTTCCTAAATTCTCTTAAAACAATAAAAAACCCAGATTGAATTTGATAAGAAGAATCCTACATTTTCAATTTTGACAAAAGGTTTGGTGATCTTTACTGTAGTTCTAGCTCTTGAGTTGATCATCTTTTCTAATCACTTGATATTAATTCCCTGGCAAACCCATGAAGAAATAGAATAGAATCAGAGGATAAAAATTCAAAACAGAATGTTTTTGTTATTATTCAAAATGAAGACTGGAACACTAGTACTGACTTAAAATCAGTACCTTGATTGAAATTTCTAACTTCATATTCCTTTGACAGAGTGGGAATCTTGAATGAATGTTACCTCAAAAAGAAAAAAGAATACTTGTACAGGAATGGGTAGGTATACTGTGAATTAAGAATAACGGTGAAAGAAAATTCTCGATCAGCGTGAATACAAAAGAGTAAGAAAAACTAAGAAGCAACAAAATCCCAGAGAAGAAGACGACGATATTTCGAGCTAATTAAACATTATTGAACAGTGTGAGCAAGTGCCTGTGGGTATGTCATGAGTGAGCGAGCGAGGAAAAAAAAAAAGAAAAGAAAGAAACTAGGAGGCTATATCCAAATTCCAAACTCCTAATTCTTTTCAATTTTTTAATCAGAGTGAGAGAGAAAGTGAATAAATAAAGAAATTACTAGCTAGTGAGAGACAGATAGACTAGTATTACGACTCTCTCTTTTAATCATCTTCATCATCACTCTCCGTCCTGATCATCATCGCTCAGCTCTCTACTAGTAATTCTCAAAATCACTGTTTCCATCTTCTTCAGCTCCTTCCAATTCCATATATATATATATATATATATATATAGTGGAGCGTGACAGTCATACTTATTCATGATCAGCTAATAAAACATGCGCTCCCTCCTACTCTGTTTTTTTTTTTACTTGCATTTACTATAACATTATTACCAGATTCTCTTCTTTTCAAATAATGGGTCTGGGTAATTTCTTCTGGGTAAAATCATCATCCATAATGTAGACAGAAAGAGAGAAAAGGATGGCGATGGGGGATGATTCGGTTATATATCCATCTTCCTCAGTTATCACTCATTCTCTCACGCTAGTCATGTTTCCTCCATGGGTGAGAAAAAGAGATGACTAAAGCTGCCCAAATTCACATGCTCTCTCTCTATCCATCTAAAAATTGATAATTCCCTTTCCTTTTTCTCTTTTGGCAAAATAATTCACCTAACATAATAATTTATTAGTGTGTAATTCTAGCTTCTTGTACTTCCAGATACTTTGATGACACACAAAAATAAAATTTTATTTATTTATTTAAAAAGTTGTTCTTCGCCATGAGATGAGATGAGATGAGATCAGATTAGATCCTGTATTAGCAAAACTAGACTTTACACCGGATGGTCAATCAACAGTTTGATATTGATCCTTCACCTACATGTCGTATAAGCAAAATTCAAACCCGGACTGTGGTGTAAGGATTGCAACACATATTACTAACCTGTCATGCAGATTGCAACACATTCTACTTACCTGTCATTGATGGAGGTGTCGTAGAATTATTTGCGAAGAAAAATACAAGTAGTTTGATTAATATAAGCACCACTGGGTGTAAACACTAGCAGTGAGCGTGCAATTCACGTGGACAGGATGATCCCAAACCAACTGTCGTCTCTAATCTCACTTTATCTTATCTTTAAATATAACTTAGATCTAATCTAATCTACACATGCAAATATTATATATACTCTATTATGCTACTAATCAACAATATTTACATCGAGTTCTTGACACATCATAATGTTGCCAAGCTAGCTTAATTCGCGGATGGGCTATTTAATCTTCCTTAATCATTTCATCCTAATTCCAAAACCTTTTGCATTATTCCAATCAAAGCCAAACAAAATGATTAAAAAAGCAGTCGTAAACTGGAAATTTGAATAGAAATAGAGAATTTACATCCTTACACTTAGTTCTTGTTTGAATATGGTTCTTCGAAGATTCCCATTTTACTTTTAACAAAACACTGGAAGAACTCGTATTAACACCAAAAGATTTACCACTGTACATGGACGTCTTCTTCTTCTTTCCGCCCATAGTTGAAAACTTGAAATGATAGTTATGTTAAACATGTATCCAACAATAATAATAAGTCTCCTTAATTAACAGTGGTAATGAGTCTACTCATGAATGCTCGCTTAATGAGAGACCTCTAGGTGGATGATGGCTGTCTCCCCATATGGCCCTGTCCTTGTAGTTGGATAAACATGACGGAAGCTAGGCTTTTAGGTAAACAATGACGTTGTATTATTGCATGTGATTTAAAGACTATACTTCAAAATTAATCATCTTAAGTTAAATAATCTTATCTTAACCTCTCCTTTTCCTTTAGTTAATCATTTTTCACTGTAAGTTTAATCTCCTGATGCACACACAAAAGAGAAAACAAATAGGACCCAGCATAAAGGCTATCCCTGTATTTTATTCTATTTCCCGCAATCAAAATCTTCAGCTGTGGGGACTTTCCTTTTTCTACCTTTACTGGTTAGTAACAAGATCGACCAGCTCGTGGATTTCTTTTTTTTGAGAAATTTTTTTGATGGGGGCAAATATTGATGAGGGCATTGGGGACGAATAGAAATTCGACATTTGTCCCTCTTTTTCTTATCATTTTCAGCTAATTAATATTTTTACTTTGTAAAGCGGAACTGCCCTTCGCAAAATCTGATCGAATCTGATTAGTTACTTATAAATGTTAACCAACCTTAAGTAGAGTTTAATCCTAATAAATGCTAAAATATTCTTGTTACTCTGATTCATCAACCTATTTACCCGATTCAAAATTCCAGATGTCGTTATTATTAACGAAGATTTTTTTGATGAAAATTATAAATCAAAGATTTTGAAGAAATAAAGCCCTAACTTTTCATTTATTTATGATGAATATATCATTGTGTCCATTAAGCTTCGTTCATCAACAATCGTTAGATTGCACAATCACTGCTACATTGTTTCAACTTTTAAAGTTCAAAAAGTCTGATTTGCATTTCAAACTCTCTCTGCAGAAAAAAAAAAACTGTGAATTTTAAGATTATACATACATCAATTGTCCATTGATCAAGTGCTAGAGTAGTAGAGCTAGCTATTACATCTCTCGATAGATTTATGTTTTGATCCTTAACTGCACGTTGATAATCTCAATAATAACTAATCAACCATGAAGCCATCTGTTGCAAACTTCTTCTTTCTTCCCTCCTTCTCTTCTTCTTCAATCTGATTGTCATATTAACGTCCCCGACATATAAAGCTATGGTTCATTATTTTGATAATAATCATCACTTTGAAAACCTTGATAATCATACAACAAAACCATTTCAAAGCAGGAGGGGGCGGAGGTTCCAGTGATGGTGGTGGTCATGGAGGCGGTGGAAGTTCCATATTTAGTTCGGTTTATAGATATAGCACATAACATTAAAAGATTTGCAGAAGGGTAAATCCGGTGTAAAATATGAAGACTCTAATTAGCTAAAAATGATAAGAAAAATAAAGACAAATATAGAAATCCTATTCGTCCCCCATGCCCCCATCGGTATTTGCCCCCATCAAAAATTTACTCCTTTTTTTATGGGTAGAGAAGCTATTGTTGGAATCAGATCACTTGTATCATCGCCTAATGTTTTTATCACTATATTATAGTATCATCGGTGATCGTGGATACTATTAATGCACGTTATTTAACATTTTTACTCTCATTCATTTTTCCAATATTAGGGCAGTTCCGGTAGAATGGAGAATGAGCAGATTTCTCCATTTCCATCCCACAGTAAGATTAGCGCCAAACCAAGAAAATAGATGGGAAAAGGCTCAAATATAAGAATTTGCCCATCCCATCTCAAACTGAACCGACAGTCTCAACAAAAGACGGTCGGTTTAATCATGGACGATCGTCCCAGACAAGTTCGTGCCTCGGTTAATGTGGAGACGAGCCATGTCTCAAAGTGAGATATTCGGTCTTATTTAAGTCGATAACGTATATTTTCATCCAACAACCATAATTTTATTCCCTGTAAATTCTATCAATTTCAACTTCAAAATCACACCGTATTCACCCAAAATCTTCTACAATTTCTCTTTCGTTTCTAGCTAATCTCACTCTAATCAATACCAATTCCTCCCAGAGTTTGTGGCCGTTAGTATATTCAAAAAAAGGATTTAGTTCTTTGTAGAGCTTATGATTTTAGAACAAGAGAAAGTGGTTATGGTCATCAAAATATGTCGATTGTTAGTATTTAGTAGAATATTTAGGCGACGTTCTTTGAAGAAATGGGAAACCTGATGGGGCGTGATGTTCATGGGTTATCCATCGCTTAGGAGTAATAAATCACGATGTCAATCAATTCTTAGGAATCGTATAGTGCAACTTAACCTCAATAGACAGAATGGTGAAACTGAAATTGATCAGATACAAAGAACTCTAGGGACATGGCAGTCAACTAACGGAAAACCTTTCGCTTACGAAGCTTGTTTCAACATCCTTAGACAGCTTCATAAGTACAACCCCTTTTGCTGCCTGGATGCTCCACAACCAAACCAGAAAATGAGGATGTTAATGAACGAATTTTATAATTTAGTTTTAATTGAATGATAGATTAGTTTAATTCAATGTAATTTTTTTAATCCAATGTAGTTTGCTCTAATCAAATGTAGTTTGCTTTAAAATAAGAAAGTTCTAATTAATTACATAACACCGAACTAAAAAATAAAGAACCTCGGATACCAAATGAAAATACAGGGGTACCAAGTACACCACCAATTTTTTTGTTTTGATAGGAGTATGAATTTGTATAGTATCAATCAAAAGATGCGGAAAATTAAAAGCGCGCACATACAAGAATTTTGTTAACAAGGAAACCGCAATAACAGAAAAAACCTCGGGACCTCGTCCAGATTTGAACACCAAACTGTATTAAGACGCTACAGACACTAGCCTACTCTTAGACTTCAGACCGAAATGTAGTTGAGAGCGATTCCACCCCCCAAGTTATTCAGTTACAGTCGTACTCATAACGTATCTTGAACCTCACAAAGCTCTACACAATTGATTCCCTAGATGACGTCCTTTACAGCCCAAGAGTTTCTTAGCCGAAGTGAAGACTTTTTTATAGCAGTCTGCCTCTAACATATACGCCTATTCGATTTCCATTTAGATCAAAGATCAAGTTGAAGATATCTGTTTGCAATATATAAAGCTAGCAAACCTCAAAAATCCGGAACTTACGGCTCCCAAAGAGCAGTCTAAATTCTTAACCACCTCTCAAGAACAATTTTCAAAAGATCAATTAAGATTAGTTTTCAGATATCTATATTGAGGAATCACAAAGTCTGAGACGGAGAGAACTGTGTGATTACTATCTATCTTGCCTGAAAGAGATCACGAAAACCTCAATAACAGATAAGCAAGATCAGGATTCACGAACTATCAAGGTAAAGATAGTCGGACTTGGCTTCACGAATCCCCAAAGCGAAGTCTTTTAGTCGTAGACCTAATTATGTTTCTTAGAGGGAATCTTGGTCTATAGCTAGAGGACGACCCTAGAATCAATTAGGACACAAAGTGTGAGGGATTGATTTTTCCAGTTGAAAAAACATCTTTATTTACAGTTTTCAAAGACCAGGGATTACTTAAGATTCAAGCTATAATAACTTGAGAATCAAGCAAACACTCTTAGGTCTTGAAAATACAATAGAAGAATATACACTAGGAACCGGTTATGGAACCGTGTATAATGATTGTTCGGTTTGGCAAGTATGCCAAAGAACTAAATAAAATTGATGTTCATTTAAACACCTAAGAATTTAATCATGCACACACATAAGTGTGTGAGTGATCAATGAAGTCTTAGAAGTGTTTGAGAGAGTTCTAGCAATACTAAACATATTTAAAAAATAAGTCTTTGAGCATCTGCTAAAATCTTAAACTAGGACAGTCGGTACAACGGTTCGTGAACCGCTAGGCTTGTTCATCAGTCAGGGTACAATGGTTGAACCGGGTTCGCCAACCCTACAGGACTACCGAACTCAGTTGACCATATGGTTTTTGAACCGAGTTCGTCAGCTGCTAGCCTATAATACCAACCTTAATAAATCAGTTCACAACGGTTTGGGAACTGGTTCGCTAACCTTCCTGTATTTATGAAACTCAGATATCTATGGTTTGTGAACTGGTTCGCCAACCTACCCTGAGCAGGAATATCATATAGTTCAATATTTCTCTCTTATGATGTATGAAATATTCTCAAGTGATAAAATCATTTACAGGGGCAATTTTTAATTGATCCACAAATTAATTCACACAATAAGTTGTTTAGAACTAATGTTGTTAAGGATCGTTGAACATCTTTGTTAGGATGATATTTCGATATTTTAACAAGACAAACTTGACTCAAAATTTCTTCTTTGTAAATCTACCAAAAGTCACACGACATCGTCTTAAGAAGATATAATAGTAAGATAGTGAGTAACATAGAATGTTTTCGTCTTCACGTACGTGATACAGAAGTTCTCCAAATGTCTTCTTCGATCTTCAGTCTTCAAGGGTGTTAGAGCACTGCTCGGTTGAACCAACAAAGCGTTGGTATGTCAATATTGGTTGTCATATTTAGTTCCAAAACTCGAGTCGCTCAATATGTAAACTACAGTCAACTTCGATAGGATATACTAGAAATGATAGAAGTATTGTGCTCCAGTTAATCACAAAGATCTGAAGATGGATTGAAGACAACAAAGACATCATCCTTCATCTTGAGGTTAGTAACTATGACTTGACTTGTTCCATATCTATCTTGTGTCTTTCAAGTCGTGTATATTGAAGACAAAACTGCGAAGCATGATTACACTCTAGTTAGACATATTATTAAGGAATACAATACGAGGTTTATTGCTTAACCATTAAACTTTGTAGATAAGACATTGCCATAATCATTTGAATGCTATTGTGATTATGTATGGGTATGAGGTGAGGATTTCATCCTAGGGAACAATGTTTTACATGTGTTCTAAGGAAGTAAGTTCATAAACTTGTTTGTGAACCGAAAAGGAAATTGCCAGGTGTTATTGGTTTTGTTATTCGTTACATATCTTATGAACAACCAATATGTATGATTGAGTATAACCGCTCACAACTTGTTTGTGTTCTTGGTAGAATTATTCATAAAAGCCTGACTTATGTATTGGTATGACTTTTATTAGTGAATCCGATCTTAAATAATCACCTGAGATGGTATGATCGGGTTTGTGATTTTATGTATGACCAAATATGAGAAAGGGGAACCGATCCTAGTAAGAGGTGCAGTACATCACAAAGGGGAACCGATCCTTGTATGGGGTTTAGCAAGGTTTATAACAGAAAGGGGAACCGATCCTATGAACATGCGCAACACGTTTTTAGGCAAAGGGGAACCGATCCTATGGACATGTGAAACACATATAAGTTAGATACCATATATATCTGGGGAACCAACCCTAGTACCTAGTCAACCTAATTTTGGAAAGCTAGTGTGACTATGCACAGTACTCACATGGAAGGTAGAACTGAAACTTGTTTTGGTAGAACCGTTAAATCCATGATTGTGATTGAATGTTTGTGTGATCAATCGCATAGTTCTTGAAAGTCATATGAACCAATTTTAAACTTGTTTGTAAGTGTGGAAAATCGTTTTCAAGGTTGTAAGTGTGAAAGAGAACTTACAAAGTAAGGATGTCAACATACTTTGAACACGTGCTATGAATGTTTATTTCTTTAATTGTTCAAAGTTATTCCTTAATAGCTAAGGGAAGGGAATCCCAGGATCGAAACATAAGCAAGTTAAGAATCTTTTAATTAAGGTTATTAATTTCATTTTGTAGGGAAATATAAGAATTAGTAATGTGCATTTACTAATTATATTTTCCGAGAGATTTCGGTCATTATTTTTTGGACAGAGCATTTCCAGGAATTATGGAAACCGAATTTGTTATTTAATGAATATATTGAGAATATTTTCGGTTTTGGAAATTCCTTGGTGTCCAAACTTCCTTGTCTATAAATACTTGAAGTTTGCTTTTCTATCAAACTAATCCTTCGTAGCAACAGACTTCCTCTTTGTTGTTGTTACTGGTGTAGCCACCTATTCGGAGAGGAGAGTAACCTAATTAGGAGAAATCTCTTACGATCGCTCAGTTTAAAGTCTTCTTTGGGATTGAGAAGCTCTAGCGTGTACCGTTGGTGGGAAACTAAATAATTGCGGTTTATCTTTTGTCTTCTTTGATTTGATTGACTAACGGTTGTTGAATCTTTGATTGCACCTAGTTTGTTTATTCTTGAGAACCTTCTCTTCTAATATAAGGCTCACTCAAACTAGATCAAAGATTTAACGTTTCTATGGATCTAAGTTTTTCTGGATCCGTAAGATAGATTCATTGATTTGCCATTGTTAACAGACTCCGTTCTGTGCGACAAATCAATAAGGAATCAAGTTTGTTTTTGCAGATTGTTACTTTGAAGATTAAATCGAAGATTGAAGATTTTAAAGATTTGAAGAAGAAGTTGTTGTGAACCATTAAGAAGATATAATAGATCTAGTCCTAAAGAGAACGTCTGTTCTGCTAGGATATTGGGTATTAAATATCTATTGAGAACTTCGGTTCTGCTAGATATTATGAAATCAAGAATACTGCTGAAGCTGCGTAGGATTTTAGTTTACTTAGTATTGTCTACACGAAGTTGCAGGTTTACTTTTTGTAGCGTCTTAATTCAATTGAGTATTCAAAACTGGACTAGGTCCCGGGGTTTTTCTGCATTTGCGGTTTCCTCGTTAACAAAATTCTGGTGTGTGTGCTTTACTTTATTTCCGCATTATAATTGTTTTTATATTATAATTAAAGTAAATATACATTAACTAGGCACTTGATATTTATCTTATAAGGTTTTACTATTATCAAGTGAACACTTTGTTGTAGTATTGTCTCGATTTCATATCTATAGACGATCACATAAAGTGTATTGGATTTCTCCACTTGACTTTGATATTCTCACATTGTTAGGCCAGTCCGGACTAACCCTATTTCAAGTGGACACTGTGTTGAAATATTCCTTGAGTGATTGTATCTCCAAGAGGTTTATACACAATGGGTCTTGTATAGGTTGTGATCAAAATAAAAGATTGTGGTGTATTTGGGTACCCTCGTCTTTTCAGAGGGTGATGTCTGATACTCAAATACCAATTCTAACCTAGTTTGAAACTTGACTTAGTATACTAGAAATAAAAAATATAATTTTGATCATATAACATTGTCAACAAGCTTGAGATAGCAAAGCTTGTGGGTTCAACCGAGCATTGCTCTAACACCAAACTTAAACATAAAACTAAAACGAGTCTCGCCTTACATTGAGACGAGCGACCTAGTCTGAGGCGATAACAGGTAGTCCCATCCAACGACTTTAATTCCACTCCCTATAAATTCAATCAATTTCAACTTCAAAACCAATCTTAATCTTTGATTATCAAAAAAATATCTGCCAGAGTTCGTGGTCATATATATACTCAAGAAGAAGATTATATTTAACTATTTGTAAAGCGTATTTTTTTCATACTCGAGGAAATATTAGTGGCCAAGCCACGTCGTGTACGTCTTTTTGGCAGAACATTTTCACAATGTTCGTTTCAGAAAAGGGGAACCCCAGAAACCGAGGGCGAGATGCTCATGGATTGTCTGTTCATTTTCAAGCAATTAAATTCACGCATTCATGCAATTTCTAGCTCCTGTATAGGAAATTAATCAAGATGCTTTTAACGGTGCAACTGAAGATGAAGTGACCCAAATATCTCCGGATGTATGGGAGGAAACTAACGACAATCCTTTTCTTTACAAAGCTTGTTTCAACATCCTTTATGATCATTCAGTTTAGTTGCTTTAATCCAGCGTAATTTGATGTTATTGCCATCGTTTTCAAATTAAGTTACTTTATATATGGAAGTCTAAACTGGTCTAAATATTTTTATTAATTAATATAACGACCTTTTCTTTTAAAAGATATAAACCAAGACAATAATAATCTGGTACAAGAACTTAAATAAAAATCTAGTACAATTTCTGGCTTACTGGTTATCTTCATTTGACATATTTTCCATTCAACGCGCCCATAAACTGTTTTTCATTTGTTTTTGTACTTTCGGTTGTAACTATCAAAATTTGAGCTCCTCTTTGCTTTTTAGCAAGACATTTTCCTGAAGTAGTTTCCAATTGCACCATTGTTCCCCTTTTACTATTTTTATTTTCTTCTAAAATTAGCAGATATCTTATTAACACCAGCTTCAAGTTTTGCTTCACAGAAACGTGTAATAACTTTGTGAGACATTTTAATTAAACAAATCTAAAATGGTAGAATGAAAATTTAACGTATTTTTAGTGGAAAAAAATTCAAGAGAAGATTGAATTTGGTGTAAGTCTTTGTGTTTGAATACGTGTGTTATTGTTAGAAAAAAAATCCTGCAAAATAGTCGTTATCGTTCCATTTAGGTACGATCGACTCAATGTGAACCGAGCCCCGGCTCAAGTCCCGAAGAGTAGTGTCACAGTTTGAGACGACCGTCCTTATCTGATACAGTCAGTTTATTTTTGCCCAGTGCCCAAACTGAGTTTTCCTATCTAGGTGGATGCTCAAATCTACTCACTTGCTCACTTCCACTGGATTTTCCCTTACCATGTATATGAGCAGTTTTATCGCTCTACTCTCTCGTTCATTCCAACTTCCAGTTGCACGCCAACATCTACTATGGTCATTCATGCATCCGATTAAAATTACTCCCCATTATCTTAATCGCTGGTTGAAGGAAGGGTCCATTAGATTCCCTACTCTGATTGTATATTGAATTAT
The DNA here is from genome assembly GCF_003573695.1 of Papaver somniferum. Lineage (NCBI taxonomy): Eukaryota > Viridiplantae > Streptophyta > Magnoliopsida > Ranunculales > Papaveraceae > Papaver > Papaver somniferum. The sequence continues at coordinate 112,069,083 of NC_039358.1, forward strand.
GCATATAATTTTGATCCCATGAATGAGTTCGGCTTTAACTGAGGAGATCTAGTTATATATGGTATCATACTTTTGTCTGCATATTTGTCTTAGTAGTATGAATTATCGAAATCTATCCTAGGAGTGTAAATTATTGATATGTTTTTTATGGCCGCCTCAATTGTCCTAGTAGTATAATTTATCGACATTCAGGATAAGAAGAAAAATAATCATGGCGGTTTTGTTTGCTAATTGGCAGTAAATAGTCATGGCTTGTTGGAAATCAAGTCTAACCAAGACTATGATTAGAAGTCCTACACTATTACTTGACAGTCAAGTTTTTGAGTATCTGGAAGTTGTTTTGTTTAGGAATATCTTGAGATTGAAGTGTTTTAGAAGATTTCTTTATTTAGGAGTTTGAGTTTGTTTAGGTATGTTTTTAGTCCTTCTTGTTTTAGAACTCTCGGTGTCATGGAACAATATAAATAGGCTATAAAGCCATGAAACGATGTACACCAGAATTATTAATTAAACTGAGTTTAAGAATTCTCTCTTGGTATGATCCTTTCATAAGTTTTTGTATATCAGATTTCTACATATGGTATCAGAGCAATCTGATCTTAGGTTTGTGGTTTAATCAAAGAAAAACAAGATGACGACAAACTTAAGTTAAATCAAGGTTCCAGTTTTTGAAGGCAAGAATTTTGAGCATTGGAGAATACAGATGGAGAATATATTTTCGTATCAAGAAGTATGGGACGTTGTTAATACATGGTATGCAGAACCAACAGTAGGAGCTGAACTTATTGCAGCTAGCTGAGTAAACTGTTTTGACAGAAAACAGAAAAAAGAATTCTAAAGTTACATATATTCTTCATCAAGGAATTCATGAGTGTATCATGGATAGAGTTTTGTACATCAAAGAGGTTTTGACAAAGTAAATAAGGTGAGATTACAAACCCTAAAAAAAAGATATGAGCTGTTACAGATGGACTCAACTGAGCTGATAACAGATTTCTTCTCAAATACATTAAGTCTTGTTAATGAGATGAAATCCAATGGAGACACAATTGAAGATACTGCTATTATAGAAAAAATATACGTAGTTTACCAGAAAAGTTTGAGTCAAAGGTGACTGCGATTGAAGAGTGTAACACAATTTCTGATTTGAGTATTGATGATGTGTTGGGTTCTTTACAAGCTTATGAGAAAAGAATATTAGATAAGACAGATGTGAAACCAGTTGAAGAAGCTTTACAAAGTCATATAAACTGGAACAATGAAGTTATCTCAAGAAGATTTCAAGATAATAGAGGAAGAAAAATTGTTGATAGATCTAAAATCCGCTGCTTTAACTGTCAACAGTTTGGTCACTTTAAAGTTGAATGTCTTGAACCAATACAGAAGGATGTTTATTACAACAACAATGCTGGAGGCTATAATAATAAAGCTGGAGGCTACAACAACAATGCTGGAGGCCACAATAATAAAGCTGGAGGTTACAACAACAAAACTGGAGGTTATAACAATAAAGCTGGAAATTATGACACTAAAGCAAACATGTAGAAGAACAAGAAGAAGATCAAGAAACTCTTTTGTTGGCTTGTTATTTAGCAGAACAACAACCACATGAACAATGGTATTTGGACACAGGTTGTAGTAACCATATGTGTGGAAAGAAATACTTATTTGTAAGTCTTGATGAATCTGTAAGATCAATTGTGAAGTTTGGAAATAACTCCACAGTTCCAGTTATGGGAAAAGGAAGGATAGGAATCAGACTCAAGAATGGTACACAATCATACATAGTGGATGTGTTTTATGTACCTGATTGAGGGTGAAAACAGTTTCTGCTGATTTTGGTAACTTCGAGTGTGTGGGTGAGAAAACGAGTCTAAACCCTAAACAATGTACTGCAAGGGAGTACTTTGATTCGAGAGATCAATCTGTACAAATACGGCCTAAACCAAGAAATGGTCGTTCCAGACTTTCTTCGGTCACAAAGTGGAGGAGAAGGGTTGGTCTAGGGAGGGAAGCGAAGAGAGTGTTGAGACCAGAATATTTGATTCGGGAAGAGTAGTTGTTTGACGACTTGTATCAGAAAGTGGAAAGCTAACAGATGGGAAAGCTAACAAGTGATTTCTGAGTGTTGTATTCTCGTGACCAAAACTTGTCCTTTGGTGGAAATAGGTGAGACCTATTTATACAAGTCGCAACAAAAACGTACCCTGATCTCGTAAGAAGTGGAAATGATTGAGTAAATGGAAGAAAGTGGTAACGGGTAACGCCTGGAATTGATGTTTCCATAATAAAGGAAACATTTCACCATTACTTCATGTATTTACTAACCGCCTCACTCTTATGACACTTTCTTGTAACGGGCATAGTGTACGCTGCACCTTGTAAACGCCAGACCAATACCCTGATGAGATCCCCCAGTTTGTGACATGTTTTGATGTCTCGAGTGTTTTCGTGGAAAACGTGTAGCATGTTGCTATTGTTTGGAAAGTTAAGATTGAGAGGCTTGCCGGTTTTGTGGTGACTTTCGACGGCCGAGATTTCACATCTTAAGAGGAAGGTTAGCCGTTGATTGTGGTTACCTTCCGTTGGTAGGTTTAAGAAGGTTTCGTTAGGATGTCACCTGAGAAAATCCCTGCCGCGGCTTTGAAAAATATTGGCAGCTCTAAGCCAAACATGGATGATGAATTTTTCACAATGTCCGTCACAGCTAGGAGAAATCATCCTAAGTTTGTGCCCTTCCTTCTGACCGGTTCAGAGGGTGAAGGAGACACCCAGTCGGTTCGACCAGGTTGTATAATACGATTTTTTCTTCAGAGGCAAGAGTATCCTGCTTCTTCCATTGACTTCAGAATCTGTCAGAGTCCGTTGCGTTCTTTCGACAAGTGGATGCAATTCATGATAAGTCAGAACTGCGTAAAAGCAAATTTGATCAAAGCGCAAATCATTGGCGCCGTCACAGCTTCTATGGAGCTTTAAATCAGGAAAGATATCCCGAGCTTAGTTGCTTTCATCTCTCGATGGTGTCCAGACACTCACACAAACATATGCAGGTGGGGTGAAATGACTGTCTCTTTGGAAAGTGTGGCTGTCTTGCTGAACCTTCCCATAACAGGCAATCTTGATATCACCTTGTCTGAAGATGAAGAACAAATGCGCGCTGCTCTCGTTCCGAAGTCAAAAGGTTTTGTTCGGAAGGAAAACGAGACGAGGTGTTTCTACAGCTGGTGAGTGTCTCAATGGTTCCCAGATGAATCGGAGCCAAATCAAAAGAATAGTACGCTTCATGTCGCGACATTCTTGGTTCTTTGGTTATCCAGGGATATTTTTGACGACGGCTCTGGTAAGAAGGAAATAAGACAGGGTCTCATTAAGTTTGCCATCAGATTAGCGAAAGGTGTTGTTCTCCCCATTGCCGGCTTGTTTCTCGGTTCTCCGTACACACATTTGGATCATCTGGTTGCGGACATGCGTGCTTCAAACGGCTACATGAAAGTGGACTCGTACGTCTATGTTGTTTTTCTTCAAGCGTGGTTGTGGGAGCATTTCGATAAGTGCGCTCCCAAACCGCTGGCTTTACTTCCCGAATCTTGGGGTGGTTCTAGGATACTTCGCTGGGTGAACATGCACCCAAGATCTGGCTCGAAACTGGTTGACTTCCTTGACAACTCCTACATAATCAACTTTCGTCCATGGGCTCCGGTGCATGGCTCCATAGTTCAAATAGACACTTTTGCCTCTGTTCCGAATACATTTTTGCTTTCTGAAAAGAATACGAGCATTTGGGAGGTTGTGTTCATGCAAAGTTGCACGCCTAGTTATGTACCGTCTTTCTTTCGAGGATCTTGTCAGGCAGTCTCTTATAACGTTGACAGGGCGGCTCGACATATGGGATTTGACCAAGGGGTCCCGCTCTCTCGTCAGTCAGTCGTTCTAGAAAACCTGTTTCCAGCTGCTCTTGATGCTAGTGCTCTTGCGCCGGGTATAACTCTTCCCTTCTTTCTCTCGACACGAAATCCGATGACAACTTCTAAGTACAACATATTCTGGAAGGACGAGTTCCTTTCCATTCATGGATTTGTGAATGACGTAGTGAAGAATACATGTGGTAAGCCTTTTGCTGCAACTTTAGCAATACATCCATTGTTAAGGGATCATTCCTCGCCCAAAAGGAAATCTCCTAACACAGACAGTCCCCAAAAGAAAGAGCGAAGGTCGAAAGATCGCGCTGGTGGTTTTCGATCAGATTCAACGGCCCTTGTGACTTTCAGTTCTTCCAACGTTCGGGTATGTATTCTTTTTCTTGCCCACTCAGTCGGATTGCACAGTTCTTTCGTTATTGAAAATCTTTCCTTATTTCTTAACCAGGGCGTAAACGCCTTTGCCCATCTTGCACGTAGTCAGAAAATGGAGGCTCTCGCAGTAGAGGGTGGCAATGCTCAGCCTCAGAGAACGGCGGCTCTCGCGGCAGAGGGTGACAATACTGAGCCTTCTTGCGGTGAAGAAGAGTTCGAAAAGGAGGAAAGCTCGGAATCTAGTGATGATGAAAATAGCTCTTCCAACAGCAGCGCTGAGTCTTCTTCTAGTCAGTCTGAAAGTGAATCGGTGAGTTTTCCACGCATTCTTCTTCTTCCTTTCTCTCTCCCTTTTTTTTTTGAAAAAAGTCTAAACCACGATATCGCAGGGAGAACCCTCTCCTGAAGATGGCCCTGAGGCGGAAAACCGTGGAGATACAGCTTCTCCAACCATGGCAGCTGCCCTTGGCGACCCGAAAATGGAGGTCGATCAAGATGAAGATGTTGTTGCGGCTCAAGTAGCGGAGAGTGCTCCAGCGACCACTGGCGCCATTGTAGTTAGGGAATCCCTTACCAGTTGCCAGTTCGGTTGTGGGCGCCGTTTTCTCTCCTCCATACTTAGTTCCTTATCCAGATCATGTGTTGATCGGTGGCTTCAGCGTGCCAGCCAAATATGAGACGTTATATACCAAGATATGGGACAGGTATGGACACATCGCCACAACCAAAAAGGTTACTAGTCGGTTTGCACTGGTCAAGCTGTAGAGGAAGCTTTATCTTCGATTGACGACATGTGCAAAGTGATTGGCCATACCGTTTCTGAGGACATGGTCTTAAGTTGGAAGTTCCATCGTGATGTGTGCGTAGAACACGGGTTCAACGTTCCCTGGTTTGTTGAAGGTTTCTCTGAGATCAAAAAGTTGCAGACCACGGCGGCTGAAGGACCTTCCGCGGATGAGGTCACACAACAGGAGGCGGGAATCGAAAGGTTTTCCACGGAGCTGAAGCTGAAACGGGCGGCTCTCGAAAGCACGAAGGAGGCTTTCTCCAAGAAGATCAAGCCATTACTAGATGGTTTTCCTTGAATGTACTCCTGTCTTCCAAACTTCTTTATTTAGGCTCTTTTTTTTGAAAGGCGAACAGAGCGCCTATTTTATGGTTTAGTTTTTCTGGATTTTTGGGTTGATAGATAATTGTTACTTATGAGGGTTTTGGATTATTCTTTTGGAATGTTTTTTTTTTTAGAATAATGTCGTTTTTGGTTATGACTATATGTGGCATAAATACCCCAGGAGAGTCATGGAGTTGTGAACGTTGCGTTGTCAGTGGAAAGTATGGGATGAAACATGGGGATAGCATGGCTGTCGGTTTATACTATCTATGTGAAAATCCTAGGTATTAGAACATGCAACTCGTCTGACGAGACTTACTTGCTTTTTAGAGTCTCCCAACAAAATGGATCTCCCTGATGTAAATCTGAGTTTTTGTGGGTGGAGGCGTCGTGACTGTGAAAAGTCCCCAATCATTTCTAAGTCCCCAGTCGTTCCAGATTCGTCTGATAACCGAGGCGGCGGCTAGTATGCTTCCATCATCTCGGTATCTCAGTATTTGAGGGTTAAAACAGTTTTTGTTGATTTTGGTAACTTCGAGTGTGTGGGTGAGAAAACGAGTCTAAACCCTAAACAATGTACTGCAAGGGAGTACTTTGATTCGAGAGATCAATCTGTACAAATCCGGCCTAAACCAAGAAATGGTCGTTCCAGACTTGCTTCGGTCAAAAAGTGGAGGAGAAGGGTCGGTCTAGGGAGGGAAGCGAAGAGAGTTTTGAGACCAGAATAGTTGATTCGGGAAGAGTAGTTGTTTGACGACTTGTATCAGAAAGTGGAAAGCTAACAGATGGGAAATCTAACAAGTGATTTCTGAGTGTTGTATTCTCCTGACCAAAACTTGTCCTTTGGTGGAAATAGGTGAGACCTATTTATACAAGTCGCAACAAAAACGTACCCTGGTCTCGTAAGAAGTGGAAACGGTTGAGTAAATGGAAGAAAGTAGTAATGGGTAACGCCTGGAATTGATGTTTCCATAATGAAGGAAACATTTCACCATTACTTCATGTATTTACTAACCGCCTCACTCTTATGACACTTTCTTGTAACAGGAGTAGTGTACGCTGCACCTTGTAAACGCCAGACCAATACCCTGATGAGATCCCCCAGTTTGTGACATGTTTTGATGTCTCGAGTGTTTTCGTGGAAAACGTGTAGCATGTTGCCATTGTTTGGAAAGTTAAGATTGATAGGCTTGCCGGTTTGGTGGTGACTTTCGACGGCCGAGATTTCGCATCTTGGGAGGAAGGTTAGCCGTTGATTGTGGTTACCTTTCGTTGGTAGCCAGTGGTGTGGCCACGGTGCTGGCATGGCTTGCGCATGCTCTTGGCGTGGCTAATTAGGGTTTGGTGACGTGACCAAAGAATTGGCATAGCTAAGTATGTGTCGTGGCCAAAGAGTTGGCAGCGTAGCCAAAGGTTTCCACAAGTCGTTTGGCGGCAAGTTTGTACGGCTAAGATCTGCATCTTAGGAGGAAGGATAGCCGTTGATTGTTGCAACCTTCCGTTTGGCAGCCAGTGGCACGAAGGCATGGCCGGCATGGCTTTGGCGTGGCCAAATTAGGGATTTGGCATCGTGGCCAAAAGTTGGCACCGTAGCCAAGAGATTGCCACAAGTCGTTTGGTGGCAAGTTTGTACGGCTGAGATCTGCATCTCAGGAGGAAGGACAGTCGTTGATTGCCACCTTCCGTTTGGCAGCCAGCGGTGTCCAAATTAGGGCTTTGGCACCGTAGCCAAGATATTGCCACAAGTCGTTTGGTGGAAAATTTGTACGGCTGAGATCTGCATCTCAGGAGGAAGGACAACCGTTGATTGTTTCAACCTTCCTTTGGCAGCCAGCGGCATGGCCGACATGGCTTTGGCATGGTTTAGGCGCGGCCAAGCTAGGATTTTTGCATAGTTTTAGACGCGGCCAAAATTAGGGTTTTGGCATTGGGGCAAAAGTTGCCACGCGTTTAGTGGCGAACTTGAACGGCTGAGAATTGTATGTCAGAGGGAAGGGTGGTCGTTGATTGTTGCAACCCTTCGTTTGGCAGCCAGCGGCATGGGGGCATGACCGGCATGGCATTAGCATGGTTTAGGCGCGGCCAAGATAGGATTTTGGCAAAGTTTTAGGCGCGGCCGAAATTAGGGTTTTGGCATAATTTAGGCGCGGCCAAAATTAGGGCTTGGCATTGAGCCAAAAGTTGCCACGCGTTTGGTGGCGAACTTGGACGGCTGAGATTTGCATCTCAGAGGGAAGGGTGGCCGTTGATTGTTGCAAACCTTCGTTTGGCAACCCGCGGCATGGGGGCATGGCATTAGCATGGTTTAGGCGCGGCCAAGCTAGGATTTTGGAATAGTTTTAGGTTCGACCAAAATTAGGGCTTGGCATTAGGCCAAAAGTTGCCACGCGTTTGGTGGCGAACTTGGACGGATGAAATTTGTATCTCAGAGGGAAGGGTGGTCGTTGATTGGTGCAACATTCGTTTGGAAGCCAGAGGCATGGAGGCATGGCCGACATGGCTTTGGTGCGGAGGTGTGGCTGGCATGGCATGCCATTGGCACGATGGTGTGGCTGGCATGTTCGGCATGCCTTTGGCGCGGATATGTGGCTGGCATGGCATGTCATTGGCACGATGGTGCGGCTGGCATGGTTGGCATGCCTTTGGCGCGGAGATGTGGCTGGCATGGCATGTCATTGGCACAGTGGTGAGGCTGGCATGGTCGGCATGCCATTGGCACGATGGTGCGGCTGGCATGCATTTGGCAAGGAGATGTGGCTGTCGTGGCATGTCATTGGCACGGTGGTGCGGCTTACATGGTCGGCATGACTTTGGCGCGGACATGTGTCTGGCATAGCATGCCATTGGCACTGTGGTGCGGTTGGCATGCCTTTGGCGCGGAGATGTGGCTGGCATGGCATGCCATTGGCACGGTGGTGCGGCTGGCATGGTTGGCATGCCTTTGGCGCGGAGATGTGGCTGGCATGGCATGCCATTGGCACGGGGATGCGGCTGGCATGGTCGGCATGCCATTGGCGTGGAGATGTGGCTGGCATGGCATGCCATTGGCACGGTGGTGCGGCTGGCATAGTCGGCATGCCTTTGGCACGGAGATGTGGCTGGCATGGCATGCCATTGGCACGGTGGTGCGGATGGCATGGTTGGCATGCCTTTGGCGCGGAGATGTGGCTGGCATGGCATGCCATTGGCACGGTGAGCTAGCATGCGTGGCTGACATGTGTAGAGATGATGTCAGTCAGTACCGAAAGCTCTGCCGTGGACCATGGCATATACATAAAAAAAGGTACCCCGGTAATTTTACGCAGACATGTTGAATGGTTCAAGAAATGTGCTAGTGGCGACATTATTACTCAAGTGTGACATCATTGTTTGACTAAGGTTTTACGATTTTAACCCTAAGCTAAAAACCACCATCAACAGTATCAAATCTGCATCAAAATCTATTAAGTATGGGTCAGCTTTCAGAAAGAGTGTTCTCTATGAATATTTACGATGGAGTTTGCACAATCTAAGATAGAAGAAGGAGATTGATTGTTATAGTTCAAATGACTAAGAATAGACTGTTTCCTTTACAGATTCAGCATCAAATAGAGAGATGTTACAATTCTTCTATTGATGAAAATCCTTGGTTATGGCATAGAAGAATGGGACATGTAACTATTGAATCTCCTGAATTACCAACTATTGAATCTCCTGAATCAAGGTGTGAAGACTGTATTTTTGTAGAGATCCATTTCCCAGATGCAAAGAAAGAAGAGCAGAGCAATTGTTGCAGTTGGTTCATAGTGATTTGTGTGGACCAACTGAAGTAGAATCTCGTGGTGGAAACAGAAATTTTATTACCTTTATTGATTATTTTAGTAGAAAGGGATGGGTTTATTTATTGAAACAAAAGAATGATGTTTTTCTGGCATTTAAAAGCTTAAAGGCATATGTTGAAAGACAAAGTTGTAACAGTATCAAAACATTACGTACAGATAGAGGTACTGAATATACCGTGGTTGATTCATTTATGAAAGAACATGGTATGCAACATCAAAAGACTGCAAGATATACACCACAACAAAATGGTCTAGCAGAAAGAAAAAAATCGTATTATTATGGAGATGGTGTGTATAATGAGGAAGGCAAAGAATTTACCTAAGAACTATTGGTAAGAAGTTGTTGATTGTGCTGTGTATGTGTTGAATAGATGTCCAACAAGAAGTGTGATTGATATGACACCTGAGGAAGTATGGAGTGGAAGAAAACCTAGTGTGAGACATCTTAAGGTATTTGGATGCATAGCATATGCACATATACCTAAAGAAATACGTAAGAAACTTGATGACAAGAATGAAAAGTGCATTTTCATTAGTTACAACAATGCAGGTTATAAATTATTGAATCCAGAAACAGGAAAGTTGGTAATAAGTAGAGATGTGATTTTTGAAGAAGAAGCTAACTGGGAATGGAACTCAGGAGTATCAAGAAAAGTTGTTAGTGAAACACCATTAATTGAAGAAGAAAGACCAGTTGGAGTGATAGAATATGAAGCAATAGTTGATACAACTTTGCAGCAAGAAGCAAGACCAGTACGAAATCGTACTATGCCAGCTCGTTTGACTGATTATGTTAGTAGCATAGATGATTAAGAAGATGAAGAACTAGTAAATTTTTCTATATTTGGAGATTGTGATCCAGTTGAGTTTGAAGAATCCTCAGAGAATCCAGGGTGGAGACAAGCTATGGATGTTGAAATACAAGCAATTGAAAAAAATAACACATGGAAACTTACTTCTCTTCCAGAAGGAAAGAAAGCTATTGGTGTTAAGTGGGTCTATAAGACAAAATATAGACCAGATGGAGAGATAGAGCTTCTTAGAGCAATACTTGTAGTAAAAGGCTATAAGAAAAAACTAGATATTGATTGTTTTGAAGTTTTTTCACCTGTTGCAAGATTAGATACTGTTAGAATGATCATAACCCTAGCAGCACAGAATAAGTGGAAAATATTCCAGATGGATGTGAAGTCATCCTTCTTAAATGGAGTGTTGAAAGAGTAAGTCTATGTTGATCAACCATCTGGTTGTATCAAGGAAGGAAAAGAAAATCAAGCCTATAAGTTAAACAAGGCATTGTATGGCTTGAAGCAAGCACCACGTGCTTGGTATACAAGAATTGATACATATTTTCTTGAAAAAGATTTTGATAAATGTCCATATGAACATACTTTGTATGTAAATGCAGATATTCAAGGGAATCAGATTATAGTTTGCCTGTATGTAGATGATCTTATCTTCACAGGAAATAATGCTGAGATGATCAATGAATTCAGGGAGGCCATGATTAGAGAATTTGAGATGACAGATTTGGGTTTCATGTCATATTTTATTGGTCTTGAAGTTTTACAGTCTGATTAAGGCATTTTTGTGTCACAACAAAGGGATGCAAAGACTATTTTGGATCATTTCAAGATGAGTAACTGTAAAGCAATTAGAACTCCAGTAGAAGAAAGTCTGAAATTAGAAAAAGAAGGAAATGGAGAATGTGTTAATTCTACACATTTCAAACAACTTGTAGGAAGTCTAATATATTTAACTTCTAAAAGACCTGACATTGTGTATGGAGTTGGTCTAGTTAGTAGGTTCATGGAAACACCATATCAATCTCATCTGCAAGCAGCAAACCATATCTTAAAGTATGTAAAAGGTACAATTAAGGAATTTTCTATGGTGCTTCAAAGAATGCTGAATTGATAGGTTATAGTGATAGTGATCGGGCTGGTGATACTGAAGAAAGGAAAAACACTTCAGGGTTTGATTTTCATACGAAGAAGCAACAAGTGGTTGCATTGTCAACAACAGAAGCAGAATATATAGCTACAGCTTCTTGTGCCACTCAAGCTGTGTGGTTAACAAGAATGTTGAGTTCATTAAATCATGAGCAGGTGAATCCAACTAGGATTGTATGTGACAACAACTCAGCTATTGCACTTACAAGGAATCCAGTCTTTCATGGAAGAAGCAAGCATATTGATATAAAATATCATTACATTCGTGAGCTAGTCAAAAATTGTGAAGTGATTGTGAATTTTTGTCCCAGTTTTGAGCGAATTGCAGATATTTTTACAAAGCCCTTGAGAGCTAATGCATTTGAAAATTTACGTGAAAGACTTAGAACGATAAGTCTATATAGTCTTGGTTTGAGGGAGGCTGTTGGAAATCAAGTCTAACCAAGACTATGATTAGAAGTCGTATACTATTACTTGACAGTCAAGTTTTTGAGTCTCTGGAAGTTGTTTTGTTTAGGAATGTCTTGAGATTGAAGTTAAGAGTGTTTTAGAAGATTTCTTTATTTAGGAGTTTGAGTTTGTTTAGATATGTTTTTGGTCCTTCTTGTTTTAGAATTCTCGGTGTCATGGAACAATATAAATAGGCTATGAAGCCATGAAACAATGTACACCAGAATTATTAATTAAACTGAGTTTAAGAATTCTCTTTCGGTATGATCATTTCATAAGCCTGTGTATATCAGATTTCTAAATGACTGCTGATTAAAATAGCTTCTTGGTTTATTGAGGGTATGGAGAAAAATATCACCACTCCACTGGTCTGATTGATGCCTTGATGAATGAATAGATTTTTGATCGAAAATGCTTTGTATCTACCGGTTTCCTACACCAAAAGAATACCCCGCCTATGTGGCACCCCCTATAGGTCCCTGGAAAGCGCCCCCAGACCCACCATTTCCCATCTATGGCTCACATCCATGACACATAGAGGTGTATAATGATGGTGTAAAAAACCAGTAGATGGGTAGCAAGTTCGATTTTTGATTAGCAAATGAATAGATTTTTGATTAGCAAATAAGTGTATGTCAGCATATAACCCGCTGCACACGTCTATTTCAGTTGCTGTGGAATTACCAATAAATGTGCTCACGAAATTGACATTTGTTATAAAAAGAAAAAAAACTTAAACTTTCAGCATTGGTTAATTCCATCTGATGAAGATTGTTCATAGGCATAGCTGTACGCCTGGCTGTAGATGTAAAACCCAAATCCAATATTGAACGTATTAAACCAGCAATGCTGATACTGTAATTGCTGTCCTTCAGAGTGATTGTTTACACGCGCACAAAAGGCCCAGTCACCGCCCCCACCACCACCATATATTTGTAATGCCAAAAAAGTTGTTTGTACTCGTGGGGCGGTTAGTAGTGCATCTGCATGGTGAAGTGTGTATTTTGTTTCTTGCATACAAGATTCCCCAATCCCCGTACGTAAATCCATATAAGCCAGGCCGAGTATTCGGATCAACGTACACTCACTGCTGGTCTTGTTTATCTACATAATTAAGGTCTTGTGTATTTTAAATAAGCTGGCCAGTACTCTCTGTAAAGTATATATCACGCCTGGCCATAAACCAACAACAGCACCAGATACTCGGATCACTGATCAGTCTCATGTAGGGCTGCACAAAACCGAACCAGAACTGGAAACCGAAATCGAAATCGAAGATTTTAAACCGAACCGAACCGAAACTATATTGTTATGGTTTATTAATGGTTGCCAGTTCCAGATAAACGTAAGTATTGATTTCGGTTTAGGTTTTACTTCAAAACCGAACCAAAAACCAATTGGTTAACCGATTAATAGTGACCATAGCAGAATGAATCTTTTCACACTGATGAATTGTAGTTAATGAATGGTTATGACACTTAGGAGGATTATTCGAGTTAAATCCTTTTGCTGTCATTTTAGTTGCTCGTCATTTATGCCTCTGATATGTTGCCAGCAAATTTTTCTGCCGCTTGTAGTATTTGGTGTACTGTTTGTGTAAACTATAAAGCACTGGCACATTATTGTTTATAAATCATTCGGTTAACCAAAAACCGTATGGTTTTTAACAAAACCGAGTAGAAACCGAAACCAATGAAACCGAATAGGCTATATGGTTTCATTGGTTTTCATTATTGAAAAACCGAGTACTTTGGTTTCGGTTTAGGTTTTGCCAAAAACTGATAAAAACCGAACCATGTGCAGCCCTAGTCCCATGGATATGCATCCTGCATTAGTGTTGCACGACCATGAAGTACTGGAGGCAATTAGTGAGAGGGAAAATATGGGCGTGGTGTGAATTGTGGTCACTGACTGTGGTCCAGTGTCAAAGAAGGGTTACCATCCTTCATTTTTTTAATACGAATTGCTGTATGTGAATGATATTAGACGTGGTGGTCCAATAACAGCTTTATCAACAACACCACCAAACACAAACAGCTAGCTTATACCAGAAATTTGATTGAGCTGACCCTGTCTCCGCACTACATATATATATAGGTTTGGTAGCTACTAGCCCTTATTCAATATGAGTCTTATTCCTTTCTTCTTCAACCCAACCAAGATACTACAATCTTTTGATTGCCCTAAATGCTTGGAGTGCAGGAGCACTACTAGTTGATAAGCCAAAGAAAATCAAGCCAGCAAGAGATCCAGAGAGAAAATCTGATACGAATCTCCACTAGAATGGTGCTTTTAATGACAAGTCAACTTTGTAGAAGGTACATTACCATACTCATACACATTGATATGGAGGGTCCTTGAACAAAGCCAGGTTCAGCTTTTCATCAGCAACCATTTTTCTACCTCTTATGAATTTCATGTTTTTCACTTTTCGTTCTCTTTTTTTTTTTGCCCAACTACTGTTCATCTTTTTCCTCACCAGTGTCTTACTTTAACTTTTTTTCACATTTTCCCTCGACCCTATATGTTTCAGCATTCTGAAATATGATTGCTATCTTGCTTCTTTACATTAAGCAACCGAGTGAGGACCACCGATAATGCTAAAAGCTACAGACAAGCTTAAATGCAACAATCAACTTCAGAGGATTACCCATACATCAATCTGGCAACACTGTTCTTTTCCATATCGAGTTTTAGATAGAAAACTTATTCACCCAAGTAAATTTATACACATGGGGGAGTTTTAATTACAAGAAGCTGCTAAAAATAATATTTACATTACCAGTCATATTTAGTCTTATGTGGTTTAAAACTTGAAATGAACTACGAAATCGAAGAAGAACAGTTTTCCTTTTTCAAGTGAGAACCCACGAAAACCAAAAGATAAATTTTGCGAATCACAAGAACCATTTGGTGAAAAAAATGCTGAAAACAAGTCAAAAAAACGGCGGAAAACAAACGACTTGTGTATTTGAAAGCTAACAAAAAACTAAGAGAAGCATGAAAGTTGATCCTAGGGAAGAATGATGCTTGTGATTTGTGAATTTGGGTAGTTAACTTGTACCATTATCATATGCAAAAATGGGATGATTGAGAGAGAATCAGAAGAGATAAGGAACCTAAGTATTGGTTTATAATTTAACCATTTTGGAGAAGAGGACAAGTTACAGACGACTGACCCAACTTATGAACAGGAGATACTGATCTTACTTGAGACTTCTGCATAAGGATATGTGGACCCCTTGCGAAGAAGCTCTGTGAGTCTCCTGACAACCAAGCATTTGTTATTATTGAAGATACTTCATTATTACCCCCAAGATGAAATCCACCAAAATGATCACCCCAAATGTCGTATGCGAACTTGTCAATCTCCTTTGGCTTTTCCTCTGTTTTTGCACTTGGACCTCGGCATCGATTGGACCCCGGAGCTCGATCGCGCAAGTTAATGGAAGAAGTTGAAGTATGAAGCGGTGAAGCATTAACCAAACCAGGTAAACGACGACCCATGCTCGGAAATGTAGCAGAAGGTAGTAGAGCTGGTCTGCTAGCTGATTTTCTTGGAACAGGGGTATCTGGTGGATCTTGAAGTAAAGAACTACTTCTTTTGTACTTGGCAGAAACTTTCGAGTCCAACACTTTTGGTATCTCAGCAGCTAAGAGGGGTTTTCCTTTCTTATTCCTCTTATCTGCTGCATCAACAAAACTAATGCCAGTGACGACACGCTCAACTTCAGGAGATGGCATGGTCTGTTTGGGTGTGAAAGATGTCGGAGGAGACAAGGGCGAAGACGGTGTAGAATTTCCACTCTGACTGCTTGAAACTTCAAGTAGTCCTGCACCACCTGCAGACCTTTTTTTCTTCTTTCGCCTTCTACTTTCTTTTCCAGTCCTTACTGTGAGATTCCCAGATTCTTGAGGTTCCGGCTGGCCCTTCTTATTATCATCGAGACCCCCAGATTTTGCTTCTGAAGAGCATCTCAAAGGGGATGCACTCTTTTGATGTCCACAGATGCCAAAAACTTGAGAATCTTGAAAATCATGCACATTCTTCATATGCTTAGTTATTCGCTGTTCTTGGGCCCCAGTCGAGTAGTCAGAGTATCTACTAACAAAGCCGAGCTTTGAAGTTTCATCTTCCCTGACTGACTTAAACATGTTGTCCATGTAACAAGATATGGAAAACCTACATTTTCCATGGTTAGGGTGTATGCAGTATGGTCCTCTAACCCTGCTGATACAGGCATTCTCGGTCTTGAACAAGCAATCCGAGGGATCTGAAGTTATCACTTGAGGAAGAACAAAAAAGAATAGGAAAAACAATAAGGAGGCGACGATGAAGACCAACTGAGCGAATTTCTTCAGCAATATCCAAATGATTGATTTCCTGCAAATACTAAGCATGTAGACAGGAATGCTTGCCTTCATTGGTATGACAAAAATGCCTGTTGCAAGGGCAAGCTCAAGATCTCCGTGAACCACTCCAGCAAAAAAATCTGGTTGGTAAGAAATCAGAAGTTTCCTTAATTCCCCAGGCTCAAGAGAAAAAGAGTCACAAGTGTGTACCTTGAACCCATCCAACCCACAACCCGCACCTGACACTTTAATACTTCTTATCTCCAGAGGCAGGTCTCCTGAGTTCTTTGCAAATATCACTTTCGACAAAGGCTTAGAACAGGCAGGACTTTTAACCACACTGCGGTATAATTTTTCTGTATATGATGGATTGAATGGTTTCTCTATGCTAAGGTTGAACTCCAAACTATGAACAGCCTGAAAGCCCTCAAGCAGGACCAGGGAAAGTGACCCACCAAATCCTTTTAAAGACAACCATTCTACACCGGATAGATTATTACGTATCACCGCCGAACCTCTCCATGCACATCGTTCTGAGGGGTGAAAAACAACTGGGCCTAAAAAAGCTCTTCCATTAGGATGAACATATACCTCGGTTATCGCACTTGCTGCTGTTGAGAATCCATACCTGGCTGGTCTAGTAGAGTCGTCATGAACTACACTGCTTGACAAGCGTATTATATCTGCAGCTTTGCAAGCTTCTATAGTTTCTCTAGAATTCAAGATGAGCTGCATTATTACAGGTTGTGCACTGGGGTTTTTCACAGAGATCCACTTAGAATGGTGATTACCAATCTGAACCACAGGGAACAGCACCTCTTCATCTTCGAGAACAGACATGCCACTTGTAGTTCCTTGAAATTTCCAATTTCTTAGCACCAGTTGATCTGCCTCTGCACCCTCCAATGCCTTCAACTGTTCCACAATTAAACTTTGAATCAGTGCTAAACATATAAAAGTCATAGTTCCTTTCTTATACTTTTTTGGATAGAAAAGTTTTTAGCGTCTTAATGATAAGTAAACAGTAATCGATCAAAAGCAAGAAAAAAAAAAGCAAGCAGTCACAAAAAATGAACTTAAAAGGACTATATAAGAAGAAATCCGTGCCTAGCGGATGCGCTGTGAAGAGCACGATTCAGCTGGTTCTATGGTTCATGCCACATTTTCATGTTTTTCACGTTTAAAAACACAACATTGTTGTATCTAACAGATCCAGATTTACCCTTAACTCCAAAACAGAGTAAGCCAACTGGATCAAGAGGAAAGACACCACCCAATTGGCTATTGAGATGGTAAGTAACCAAAATACAGATCATTTACTTACTTTTATCTGTGATGGTAACTAAATGGAACTAGCTAATCCTCTTGTTTCATTCACAGATTTGCCATTCCTATTCTGATGTCGTTAATAGGTATTAACTATGTCTTGGCAGGGTATCTCAATCAGTATTTTAACAAAATCATTTGTCAATATATGCAGCCTACCATATCAGGAGGCTCAAATGGAATTCCTGAGAATAACCATATCTAGCAGCATATGTAACCACAACGGCGCAACTAACAGAACCAGGGGACAATAGCAACCCATCTATGTTTTTAATATCGATAATTCCATTGCCTTCCGCAACGTCACTTATATTGAGAACCTAGAGCAGATATGCAGCTCTGTTTCTTAGAGAGAGAACAATCAGTACTGATTTACTGCCATCTCGTTGCACAAGAGAGTCTAGAGACACTGAAACTGGTCCTCTAGAAAAACTATCATGTCAAGAACACTCCAACTGTAAATGGAAAGCACCAAATACACGTCAATGGGCACCAGCAATCTTCATGAAATTCGCAGTACTGTGAGGATTAATTTTCCAGTTACTATGTGGTCTTAATCCCATTAGCAGCACACCAAGTTTGTTACTCTTAGCGATTAATCTCTGATAACAGCCTTGATAAGAGTTAAATTTACAAGCTGCTTACACACTGTGAGACGTATATCCAAAAGGAACTAGTGTCCATGCATTTACCTCCTTCACATGCAGAGTATCACCAAAAGGATTGTACACAGACAATTACTTACTCCAGCTTAAACCAGAATATATCTACAGCCCTATGAATGATCCTATCTTGTACAGAGACTCACCCTGGGTTTGAAAGAGAAAACCCCCACGTTTGTTTGCAGGACCCGCTGAACTTACAGCAGATCCTTAATCCAGGGTAAGAAATAAAACAAATAGAAGCAACCTCGTCAAAGACTAAGTTCCACCTCACCAAAATCACATGGGTAAAACTGTTCATCTGAGCTAGGTAGTTCGTAAATATGTAATATGTTGTCATTGTAAGTGTTGACTACTGTTAAGGAAGCTGCAGAAGAAAAATACATAAAATTGAGTCCCCAATTGAAGATAGGAGGGCTTACTTTTATGTTTGGAGACGGGAGGGCATCGCGAAGATCTGATTTCATCACCTCGAAATTCTTATCTGGGATCACATATGGCATACTACATTTAGGCGAAGGTCCTTTAAGAGACCAAGCTTGTTGATCAGCTTTGGTACCCACGTCATGGAGCTCCGTCTCATCAGTCAAAGAACATGACACTACTGACATTCCTTTATACAATGAACACATCCAATCATCCGATGACCAGCATGGGTTACTTTGACCCTCTACAGATGCTGGTTTGGAGTTGTCTACTTCAGCTGAAAAATCCGGCAATGTTGAAGGAAAGCAAAATAGTTTCGAGTTTACACAGAATTTCTCAACGCTAGGGTAGGTTGCAGAGTTGATTTTATGATGTTCTGCACTTATATCACCACCAAGAAGATCGCGTGTAGATGTGTCAAAGCTATCTCCAACCTGGTCTACCATCTCTGCCACTATCTGGTTCTTTGCACCACATGGCCCCCATGTAGCCACCAAAAGAAGGATACATGACAGAACCAAAACAAAACGCAACCCTAGCGCTGACAAAAAAAGTTTCCTGAACGAAAGAGAAATTATAAACTGATATTAGTTGATTGTCACACGGTATACAAATAAAATTCAACCAAATACATTTCTTTGACAATAATACAAAAGCGCAAAAAAGACGACGACAAGACAAAATTAATGTAGAAGACCTAGTAATTCTATGTCAATGCATTTGGACTCTGAACAAACTACAGACTGAATCACCAGAAATTGATTCCTGTAACAACATCCAGTCCCCTCAACCAATGACCGTTAGTTCTAACCGTGATTCCATTCTTAAATTTTCTATGAGCACACATCTTGACAAAGAAAAGTTATAATGCCCACCAGGCGCCAACAACTCAATTTCGCTAGAAACAACTCAATTTCAATAGAAACGCAACACCACACCCAGAATCAAGATAGCCGTCATATCATATTGATGTTCACACTTGGTAATGTCATTCCATTTCCATTTTGCAAGAACTAATTACTAATTCCCCCCAAGCCCCCCCAAAAAACCTAGGTTGAACATGGACTGAAATTGGAAAAATAACGGCTGTACCTTTGCTTACATCATTTATAGATTTGAAATGATTACGGAAAATGTAGGTACTTATCAATTCATACATTATTTTTAATAAAACACCGAAAAAAACTTAATAAATAGTGCATAAAACAGCTAAAAGTAGGTATTTTACCCACCATTAAAACAGTTCTTACCAAGTTTGAACAAAAAGACGCTAAATTTTGAAAAACCCAAAACCCACAAACAAGGAAATGAAAATCTAACAAACCCACGTGTTGAAATCTCCATTAACAACAACTAATCAATGAATCTTATCAAAATCGTATCTAAAACAATCAAGCATACAATTTTGAAAATCTAATATAAACCCTTGAGTTTCGAAAATAAATTAAAGCCAATACAAAGATGATTAAACCATCAAGTTCAGAGCATAATTTGAAAATGAAAAAAAAAATGGACCCAAAAAAAAAAAAAGATTTATGGATATCTAAGATGTTTCACAGTTTGGAAAATGAATCAAGATTAAAAACAACAAGCTAAATATAGAATCTAAGAATGGTAAAAACAAATGGAGAAGAAAAAAAGGAGCTAAAAAAAGAAATAAAAATATATATAAAAAAAAGGAAGAGTAGTAAAAGAGGGGGTTTAAGTTTAACATACATGGCCAGGTGTTGTTGAGCTTCAGTTGTTGATAGGGTTTTTTGATGAGACTCCATTTTTCTTCAAACCAAACACAACCATCTGGTTTGGTTGGATTAGGGTTTTTTCTGAGATTTCGGAATACAAAACAAATAAAACACGAGTCACCTGAAAAAACGGAAAGCTATCGTAAAGAAGAGGAAGGAGAATGACAAAGACGAGAAGGAGAGAGAGAAGGAAAGAGAGGTACAGAAAGGAGAAGAGAAGAAAGAAAAAAGAATAAGAAAAAGAAAGAGAAATGAGTAGTGCTTGCTACTAATACTATATTCCTCTCTCAATGACTACATTACCCTTATAACTATTTACAAATGACTCATGTATCATGATATTTCTTGATTGATTTTTGATTTGTGAATGGGAACGTGACTCGTTTTTCATTTTTCTGAATCACGTACGTGAATCAATGGAAGATTTATGGTTGATTTACCTGTGCAAAGTTAAAATTTATGATACATTAATAATTAATCTAGTGTGATGTTAAGGAAACGCATTTATGATTTAAATGCAATGTATGTGAAGTATGTAGAATATAAATCAAAAATGAGATAATATGCACAATTGAATATGGAAATTTATTTAGCGTCTGAATTGAGTGATAAGGAAAAATCTAACCGGAGAGACCAAAATGTGGTGGGAGTTCACCTGATGTGTCGAAAAGGAAACTGACGTTGAACAAAAACTTTATTCTCGATGTGGACTGACTACTGAGACAAGTTTGCACCCCTAGAGGAGTTAGTGGGTTCAAAGTTCAAGACCTTTTTGTTCCACCAAAGAACTTCTTTATGGGTAATATTGTAATTTAAAGAACATTCGGTAGGGACGAGTAAGTTAGAGGTTGAAGATAAAGGTTTCAAGAATATTTATTCTTTTAATTTGATCTTTTTTCTGATGGAAATATTTTTTGTTTCTAATAACAATAGTTATTTAGTATTAAAAGCTTTGATTTACTTGCTAATTATTTCTATTAGTTCGTAAATGGGGCAGTTCTTAAGCATTAAGGAAAAGGTAGGGACCACAGTTTAATAAAAGTGGAAAGAATCTTGGAGGCTGCACTAGTTTAAAAGACCATTTAGCCCTTGTTTGTGATGAAATGTGTCATGCGGTTAGGGCACATTGGTAAGGTTTCGGCTGCAGGACCTAAGTTTGACTCCATGTGTATGGGATATATCTCTCTATTTTGTGACCATATTTCAAGATACGTTGCCAAGGTATTATTAGTTGGTTTTGGTTTTATAAAAACAAATTAGAATTCAAACCGTTTGCTTTTTCTGCGAAAGAGTTAGAAGGAAAGATTGTGTAGGGCATTTTTATTCATCGCAAGTAAGCTGATAAAAGTTTTGGGGTAGGGGTAGTGAAGGAATGAAAACTTTACCCAGTTAGATTCCAGTCTTATGATTTAATTAACAGCTTGGAACCAGAATTATTTGGATAAAATATAGCTTAATTACATAAAAATTATATGTAGTTGATTCGGTGAATCTTAATTTTGAAGTTAGTGATATATTTGGAGGGTCTAAAAATTCTTCAGTGTTCAGTCTGTTTCGATACAAGTTGCTATCACCAACAAGTTTTGATTCCAAAACTTCTCGTATATCCAATGGTTCGAAGAGGGTACGGAACCTGCTCTCATTGGTCGTAAACTTTGATTCTCAAGGCTTCCCATTTTTTTTACCAACTCGGCTGACTATAACACCGGATGTCTAATCTCCCGTTCCTATATTTATGTTGCTTCTCCGAGGTGTTATTATGCATAAATGTGGACTTTTAGTTGCGTGACTGCGGGTTTGACGTACTGGATTACCTGTGGGGCTGTTCAGGTTGCCTGAAATTAGTGGAAATTAAGTGTTTGGCCCTCCCTCCCCTCACTCTTTCTTACTCAAACGGTCTTTGATTTAATTTTTTTTTTTTAAATTAACACGGTTGTTGAAATGATCCTTAAAAAAGAAGGAGATCATTTGGATAAAGATGTTTAATAATGATGTTATCAAATAAACTATATCCTTTAAGGGTATAATCGACATGCCAACTTAAACATAACATGTCTCACGAATCATACGTAAGAATTCGTCAAATTTTATATATTTAGAAAGTTTTTTGAAAGACCTACACAACGAGGGTAAATACAACTATCAAATTTTCATTTCATATAATATTTTTATTCTTTAAATAATTTTTTAAATTTTCTTCATATTTTATAGTGTGCAGACAATATGCACACTGATTTTATGTGTAGGAAATATGCACACTGATTTCTGTATGTCATTTTTTTTTTAATTTTCTTCATATTTTATAGTGTGCAGGAAATATGCACACTGATTTTTGTGAACATTTTTTTAATTTTTCTTCATATTTTATACTGTGCAGGCAATATGCACACTGATTTTATGTGCATGCAATATGCACACCGGTTATTTTGTTAATCCTATTTCCTATAATATTCCAGGACCACTGGAATAATTTGCAAATTTTATTAAATAACCCTGGGGCCAAGAGCGTAAACCCATAATTTCTAGGGTCATAAGAACAAATTACTTCTGAAATTATCTAGGAGGTTCGGTCCAACTTTGCCTATTTAAGGAAATAAAAATTATTCCAAAACGAACACTATCGTGATATATAATAAATTAAATGAGACGACAAACTCTAATATCGGAATCGATAACGTCAATGAAATCTGGTTACTGATGGACCTCACCTTCGTAATATCAAATTCCTACCATGATTATATACTTTAACGACCAAATTTTACACATTATATTGATATTAATTAGAGCATTAATGTGTATTGTATTCTAGAAACGTTTTCTGAAACTACTTTTTCAGTAGAATGGACTGACAGCATTTTTGTACAATTAACTGACAACACATATTAAAAGGTTAAAATCATAATTAGTTGAGACATGAATTCCTTAATTGTTTTGTATTTGTTTAAGTTAACAAATCGTCCAGAACTATCTTTGGATAAGAATAGTCAAAACAAGACGGTAATTTCGAATTTGAAATATGTTATCTATTAACTTTTTTTTGTGTAGCCAAGGGTAAGGATTATATAAAGTTAATTTGTTTAGCCAAAGATAATCAGTTGATCAAATGATTATTTTGTTTTGTTGGATCAAATGTAATACGAATCAAGGATTGGCCACGGCTTGGCTGAGGACCAAATTCCCCGAACATTCCCCGAACCCAACGGAAATTTTCTCCAGATGTGTAAAGTGTTTATAAAAGGATTAAATGTGGAAGAAGAAAAAAATGGTGGAAAAGTAGTTCAATCCTTGTGCCTCCATTGTTGCTTTAAGTTTTAGGGTTTTCCACTTGTAAAGTTGTTTGGGAATGGATTTACTTTGAACCTAGCCTGTCGAGTTATGCGTGACTCAGTAAGACTGCGGCTCAGCCAGTAAATAGAAAAATACCATGCTCGGTCGAGTGATTAAGGATCATATTGGCCAAAGGCCGATATCCAAGTTACTCGCGAGTAAATCGGCTGACTCGGCCGAGGCGTACTACATTTGATGAAAGATTATTATAAATAGCAATTTAGTTTTTCTTTTTAGTATGTTGGCGAGTTATATACTGATTAAGTATGATCAAAAATGGTACCATTCTGCATAATTGGTTTGAGCATCCTTTATGTGTACTTCGGTTGTGCTTTTCTGACACGTTTAGCAAGCATGTCACTGTTCTCAGCACTAGTCACATAGTTCTTATATATATAGAGAGATAGAGATAGAGGACGGATCCCTTGACAAGCTGAGATTTTACAGGATCTAACAATGTCGCACGACCAAGGGTTCAAACCTCACTTTTTCCCTCGCTTAAGAAGTTGGAGATACAGGTAACCCTGAGTGTTGCAATGTATAACGGTTTGAAACACTAGGTTACCTGGGGGACCGTTCAGGTTGTCTGAATTTATCTTGGAGATTCTGTCCAACTTTGCTAAAAGCAATTCATCGTGATCTATAATAAATGAAATAAAACGACAAACTATAATATTGAAATCAATAATGTCAATAAAATCTGGTTCCTGATGGACCTTACCCTCGTGATATCAAATTCCTACCATGATTATCTACTTTAACGATAAAAAAATGCACATCGTATTGGTATTAATTAGAGCATTAATTTGTATTAGATTGTAGAGACGTTTTCAGAAACTACTTTTTCAGTAGAATCGACTGGCATCATTTTTGTAGAACTGACTGACAACACATATTAAACGGTTAAAATCATAATTAGTTGAGACTTGAATTCTTTGATTTTTTTCGCATTCGTTTAAGTTAACAAATTGTCCAAAACAATCTTTGGATAAGAATAGTCAAAACAAGACGATAGTTTCGAATTTGAAATATGTTATGTAACAACTTTTCTGAATAATAAGTTGATCAAATGATTATATTATTTTGGTGGATCAAAGCAATATAATAGGACTCGGGGATCGGCCTCGGCTTGGTTGAGGACCAATCCCCAATCATTCCCCGATCTCATCCGAGATTTTTCCCAGATGTGTAAATTGTTTGTAAAAGGATTAAATGTAGAAGAAGAAGTAAAATAGTGGAAAAGTAGTTCAGTCCTTGCGCCTCCACTGTTGCTTTAAGTTTTAAGGGTTTCTTCTACTTCTAAAGTTGTTTGGAAACTAATTTTATTACTTTTTCCCTAGATTGCCAAGTTACTGGTGGCTCGGTAAGACTGTGATGCAGCTTAGTAAATAGAAAATACCAGACTTGGCTGAGTTATTGAGGATCGTATCTCCCAAAGGCCGGTACCCGAGTTACTCGCGAGTATATGACGAATAAAATTCGTGACTTAAAGTCACGTCCAGAATATGTAATTAAGTATCACGGTTATTGTATGTAAAATAAAATAATGGTTGGTATCTGCCATAAAAGAGGCATTTTTATAAAAATAATATTACTAATTTAAACGAGAATCTTTCATCGTTTTTTGGCTACTGATTCAGACTTTGGTATTCAGATTTTGTGAATCTAAAATTCAATCAGATTCTGATCTGATGTACCTAAAATTAATTTCGGCTTAACCGAACCTGAACGCAAAACAAAATTCTAAAAATGAAATAGAATCCATTGAAATTAACTTTATTAATTACCCAACATAACGTTTGCAGAATAGAATTTCCGATTTACAAATCAAAAAAATATACTAGCAAATCAAAGTCATACATTGAATATTAAAATTGAATTCAATCTTTCGTCACACTGCAAACTCTAATTTGGCCACTTGATCATGTCATCTTTGCAATATGATGATCAAGTCTAGTATATTAGAGTTTCATATATATAACTTCGCATGTTATGTTTTCAATCAGAAACGACTTGAAAGCTTACGATATAAAAAGGAAAACAAGTCAAGTCATGTATTACTAACCTCGAGTAGAGGATGATGTCATCGTTGATGTTGATACGTCTTCGGAATCTTCGGGTCTTTAGAGTAATACTTGTATGTCTCAACATTTCTAGACTTCCTAGTCTAACCTAACGAAGTTGACTCTAGTAATCTAATCAAGTGACTTATGATTTTTGATACTAAAATATGACAACCAACCTTGACATACCAACGCTTGGTGGGTTCAACCGAGTAATGGTCTAACAATCTCCCCCCCCCCCCTGTGAATTTTAGTGACAAAAATATATTGCATATGGAGAATACACGAATTACAAGATAAATATATTACATTACATACCATTCTCTTAACTCATTCTTCATACGCTTGATTCCAAGTTTCAATATCCCATAACCCGCACATATTCAAAAATAAATTATGTTGTTGACGCATTTGAATAAAAAAAGCTTTGCTCCCCCTAAAGGAAAGCTAGGTAGATATTCAATTCGAACCTATTTGTTATTCCTCTTGTGTAGTATAAAATACTACATAACAAGATGATATGTTTCTCCCCCTTAGTCTATGATTTACTCTTTTGTTTGATATATACTGGTGGGACTTAGGTTGGTTGGGCGGGTTAGAGGGCTTGGCCGAGGCAGACCCGAGCTAGGAATCCGTTTCCCAGATTGCCCATCGAACAGGTAGAACCCCTGGAGGTACTGCCCAAGTCCGCCCAAGTTATGTTCGTCGGGTTCCCCGGGTTCCTCGGGTTGGCCCAAGTTTCGCTAGACATACGAATTTGTTAATATGATAATAACAATTTTTAGTAATAATAAGATTTAATTGCTTCATTTATCTTAAATTTCCAAATAACTACAGAATATTTACAATAATATAAACTTTTTTTTATATTGAATGATTAATGAGATAGATATAATTTATATTTTCATTATTAGATTTGAAGATAAATACTAAAATTACTCTAAATAAATAATAATATGTTGTAGGGCCTACGACCCATGGATGTGAGGCCCAACTAGTTATACCTAGGGTTTTCCTTACATGTATATATGTTATTGTATCCATGTAACCCAGTTGTTGATCAATAAGAAACTCTTCCTCTTTCTCTATCATTTTCACCTTTATCACTACAAAACGTTATCATGCACGAAGCTGTACCGTAGAGCTATAAGGGATTGATTGACTCTTTTTTTTTTACATCAAGGCAAGCTAACAATGAAATCACTGGAATCAAATCAGCTAAGTTGGATCTGTTTTCTCCTAATTTTTTTAAAATTTTTTTTCCCTCGAATCAAATCGATGAGAATTGATTTGAATATGTTCTACCCCAACCATAAACAATCAGATGATTATTACATTTTATAGTATATTCGTATATGATTGCTATGATTGTCTGAAAATTGATTTGAAACATGTCCTGCACGGTAATGCCATAGCCAATCAAATGATTAGTATTTTATAATATATATTTGTATCCACAGTGATTAGAATCTTGTAATATATATTCGTACTGTTGTGATTGATTATGTGAAAATCTAATTCTACGAACAGAAGGTTTTCGTGGAAGATCGGGAGTCTTTCGTGAAAAAGTGAATAATGCGGAATACCAAACTTGTCCGATCCAACCAGGCCCAACTCGTCCTGTGATGTCCTGTCATGTCCTGTTTCAGCTTGGTTCTGGGACGTGCGCGACCAAGGATTTTCGGTTTTGTATATATACAGTGGGAACCAAAGCCCGAGGTATGTATCTAAATGTGAATTTTTACATTGAGTACTCGCTAGGCTTATTTATCTATTTTTTTCTAGAACATGCCTAGTTTTGTGTTTTATTCCCCTCAAGATAAGTCCATATTGTATAAACGGTTAATTTAAATTATGATTGTTGACCTCGTTCATTAAGAATTTTTGTTAATGTTATTTAGTTCTCTTGAATATGATATTGGCTATAGTTGAATGGTGTCTTTTGTACAATTGGTTGTACCAACTTGATTCAAATGTATGTATTTGGGGTTTAGAAGTACTTGAACACCATTATTGCATATTTGATATTTTCTTCCCAAACTTGAATGTTCCGTGGAATGTAATACACTTGCGCGACTATTAAAGAGTCGGTAGTTTCAAAAGATATGTTGCAAATAAAATCGCATGTATTCCAATTTTTGTGGAGGAACTCACAAAAGGTGATATGAGCAAAAAAAAAAAATCCATTTCCTTTACTTCATCCATGATGCTAACGAAGCATTATATGTTGAAGTATGACAACAAGAGAACTATCTTTAGTAATATATTCAACCTAAAGTAATTGGTTGGCATGTGTAGTAAGATTCTCTTGGTCTGTTGAGATAAAGAAATTTCTCAAATTAACCTAAATGTAGCAAAAATTGAAAATGGAAAGAACCCCGAAGTAATGAAGGTTAAACGTACCGACTCATATAAAACATGTGAAAAAGGACATATATATCATGAAACAAAAGTGTTTTTTTTCCCAACAGTAATGACACCAAAGTACGGGTATCAATTGAACATGGGATCAGCTAAAATGTAATTCCAGCTCCCATCATAAATAACATAGTTGGAAATGCACCTGGTCATAGGTGTTGGTATATACAATGTAATGTGTGTATCATGGTAGCAACCAATTTGTAGAGGAGGTCATACTTTAGACATCAACTTTAATGACAAGAAGAACTTTGCTTGGCCAATTGACTATTTAATTGAACTGGATCAAATGTTTGCGCTTATGGAATGAAAAGTACATCATTCTCACGAGACATAAATTCTCTAAAACACTTGATATATATATGGATGAAACGCAACATTTATCCACTCTAATGTAATTGAGTTGAATCCGACTTTTGTTACGTAATAAGGCCATACTACTCACTACTTATTAAATCTCTCAAGACTCAATGTCTAAGCTCTGTATGTACTAAGGGATAATCACATCTTGTTAAGTGCAAAGTGTGTTCATGCGTGAACTATTACCTACCTTTTTGGGAACTTACAGTGAGAATGGAGTTGATTGCGTCTATAAATTATTTCTAATGAATGTGGAAGGAAGCATATTCTTAGAAAATTAATGTGTCAATTTAGTGAATTGTAAATCACTGGAACTTGAACAGGGACGGAAGTGGGGATGACTTACCTAGGCTGCCCCCCCCAAATCCAGCAAAACCTTATTATCCTATAGTAAATTGTTTCAAAAAAATAAAAAAGCCCGGGTCATAATATGGATAGCCTTGTACAAAAGGAAATTTTATGCAATTTGGAAGAATATTTAACGTCATATCTCCTTGTAGCAAACGTCTAGTTCACGGTTAATCACATTATGGAAGACCAAGGATATGTTTCTCAAGTTGCATTTGTCCCGTACACATATTATTACCTAAATTGTGCTTATCTAACTAATTATTTACCATAATAAACACACTTTTCTCAACTAAACTAGTTTTTATGTGCATGTCTCTATATGTATTCTTTTATAGAACTTGTTGTCATTGTTTTAATGTAATTAAAAATCCTAAAATGCACCATAGTTATGGGAAATTCAGACCATAGTTATGGGAAAAAAATGATGACTTATTATGCTTTCATGCACAAACTTGAAATACCCTAGGATTAATCAAATTTTTCAATTTTTGCAAACCAAAAGCCAACTTACAGAACCAGAAAAAAAATTGGCCGGCCTTAGGCCGCTAAGTCAAATCAAAATTTGTCCCCAGCCTTAATGTTAGCTATAAGGTGAACAGATTTGATTCAAGGAAAACGCAGCATGTTGTGCGCACCCTAATCACTTTAGGTATATTATTGCATTTGTTTTCATTGCAGTTGTGATGAAATAGAGAGCTCATGGAAAAAAAAATAGCCCACCCAAACATAAATTCCTGGTTCCGTCCCTGAACTTGAATTAATGAATCCATATTAACCCCAACAACGAACTGGCTGGGATTAATTCATAAAGACTTTGACATAACCATAAGGCACATTGGTTGTGAAAAGATGTTCTTATTTGGAAGTACTAACACGGGCATCACTTTGTTTGAGTGTACAAGACAATGAACTAATAGAATGCGAAGTTACGACATCTATCACAATCAGTGATTTCTAAAGTTACTAGATTTGCACTGCCTCTCCACATTATGCTTTAGAGTAAGAAAGCACGCCACTCATCTTACAAAGTTTTTCTTTAGTAAAACATGAATGACACCATCCTATTTTACTTAGATGCAAATGGTAAATAACTCATTCTCCAAAGAAATACAGTGTTGTTAGTGAACATATATCCATGCAGAATGCAGACCATCAAGTGATTTATGGCTCTGGTGGATGATTCGACGTATTGAATCGGTTATTTCTCACAACAAACGATGTGTTTAATTTTTGTAAAACTCCTAGGACATATTACACAATGCAAAGTGCAAAGGCTCACCACCCTTGTTAATGCTAGAGAATTTACATCAAAAGGACTTGATGAATATTTCATGTTTAATAGGATCAATATAGAGCATCTTATACCCAATGGTCTCGCAGAGGCTACCATCAAAGGTTACAAATGGTGTCTAAGGAATATGTTATGCATACCAACCTACCTTTTATTGCTTTGGGAATATGCAATATTACGCGCATCTTTACTTAATTCGTTTTAGAACCCAATATTAGTCAACCTTTTTTGCGTACCAGTTGGTAACTGAATTTAAGCCTGACATTTGTGTTCTCACACATTTTTTGGTTGCACTATATATGTGCCATTACGAGTCCACATCGTACTATGATGGCTCACGGAAATGATTAAGTAATTTTGTTGGATATTTACTCTGAACAATTATCTGCATTTTAAAACCTTTGGCAGGAGATCTCTTACCACTAGATTTGCGGGTTATCACTTTAATGAGACAGTCTTCCCGTCATTAGGGGGAGATAATAAAAAGTATTCTCTAAGAGAACGACAGGAATTGTCGTGGTGTGTTCCCATTGTGTCTCATATTGATTCTTGTACTCCACAAATGTAAATGTGAAGTGAAACAATAATTGATTTTCAGAATGTACATTGATGTCGCTAAAGTGATGAGATCACACATACTAGTTGCAAACCTACCTGCAAGGTTACAAATCCTCAATAAGGGATATACACCATAAACTAAGGTGTTGCAACTACACTTAGTGGAAGTGTGGTTGAGGCCGTGGCTCTATAAAGAAAATTGGAGAGAGCACTTGGTTCGATCAATCCTCACCTAGAAAGGAAATATGTGAGGAAAGCACAACTTATTTATATCATCAGAAATATCTCATAAGATTGTCTCTGAATATGTCCATGAATCAAACTGGAGGACGCTTCAAAGTTTAATGATTCCAGAGAACAATGACATCCCAAGTGGATTATGAGAATGCGCACGAGTCAATGGAAATATCATGCGAGCATATTGATGGTTAATTTCATATATACTTGCTTAAGGAAATAGAGCAAGATGAGATCGAACCAAGCTCCTTGTTGCTTAATTTCAACGAAGAGCATATTTGGCCTATAGAATCCAGGTAGAACTTGGTTCTTTGGCAAATATACAGGTATTTGGTGTGGTAGTGCTAACCAACCAAGTGTAAGGCCTGTTGGACATACATGATTAATTTTTCACGACGCATAATGAGAAGAAAGCAGTCTTAAAGTAAAAAGACTCGCCTTGTGGCGCGAGGTATCTCACAAAACCCTGGAATTCTTTACTATGTTGTAATGAACGTTATAGCGTTTTGTTACATAGATAGCTTGGTAGTTTCAAAAGGACTTGAAATGCAACATTGTTATGTGGTTACTACATATCTATACAAGGATTATAAGGGATAAAGATGTTAACAAAAGTGCATAACAACCTTTTTTTACTCAAATCAAAAGACTCTAAACCACAGAGTACGTTTCAGATTATAGTGGAACGCTCATTTAAGGATTGAAATAATCTGGCGGATTTGGTATACCGGTCTAAGTGTCTATTTGATTTGGAGGGGATAGACAAGTAAGTTATTTTTCATGCATATTCACAAGAAAGTTCCTGATTTGGAATCGTAGCTATCCATGTCGATATGGTACGAACATGATGGGTACTCTTTATGTAATAAGAGACCTTAAAAGCTATTTGAAATCCAAATTTGAGATGAGAAATCTGGGAAAAGCTCGATCGAAAATTGAGCTTGTGGTATATTATTCCACTAGTTTGCATAGGTCTAAAGTTGTCAAGAAATTTAAAAAAGACATGCATCCTGATAGCACTCCCATGATTAGTTGAGGTTCAAATGTAAGTAAGTGACCATTTCTTCTAAAGGAAGATGGCGAAGATGTGTTGGGAGATGAAATTCCAATTTTTAAGTACAATAGACGCATCGTTGTACTTAGTATAATAATGTACTCGATTAAATTTTACATCCTCATGGAACTTGTTAGCTAGATATAGCTCAGCGCCAACGCAACATCATTGGAATCCTATAGTGAATGTAATCATGTACTTAAAAGTAACCATTGACATAAATTTGTTTTATCCCTGCAAAGACATAAAAAAGAATGCTAATGAAAGTGCAATCCAAAAGTTGTTGATTATGAAGGAACAATAATCTTTTCTCTAACAAAAGTAATCAGGGGGAGATATGGTAGACTATTTTCTAAGTCATTACTGATATTCAGTTTCGAAAAGTACATGACTAAAGGAACTGTCTGGAACAACTCTGAAAGTAATCATGGGGAGATGCCGACATCAGGGGGAGGATCCAAGGATATGATGTCGACATATTTTACTTCGAAATTGAAGATGTGTTGTACTCTTTTTCCCTTCGATCGAGAATAGTTTTTCCCAAAGGGTTTTGTTACTCGACAAGGTTTTTAGCGAGACAACACTAAAAATATCAAGTATGTTGAATATTGAAGACATGAAGATCGCGTTGATATTACTGAAAATATCCGAATCAAAGAAATGAAACGTAATAGTATGTTAAGCAACGTAATTTCCAGAATCAACAACATGGTCTTATAAATATTCAAGTCACCAAAGTAAAGTATGATAAACTCATTTTGACTGCATTAGACTAATGAAAATTGTCTGACATCAAGGGGAGCATCTAATGGTATGTTAAACTATTTTCCTTCACCGAGGTTGCTTTTTTCCACAAGGTTTTGTTACCCGACAAGGTTTTTAATGGGACAACAACAAACACCGAGAATGTAACTTCCCAGCTAAGGCTATTGTCTTTACCATGAGGATTTTCTAGCTTAAGAGTTGTGAAGCAACTAGTCCACATCAACAGAGTAAAGTGATCATCTGTAACGGATCACCTTTACTTGCATCTGTCATGTTGTATTCTTTTCCCTTCGTTAAGGTTTTGTCCCACTGTGTTTTTCCTTGTCAAGGTTTTAATGAGGCAACATACTCGATTTGAACTATATTCTAAGTTTGCTTAATATTGTAATCTTTTCCTTTAGTTCAGGTTTTGTGCCTCTGGGTTTTCCTGACGAAGTTTTAACGATACAATTAACTTAGACTCATCGGTCTTTGAAGATCGTATTGCATGTGATGAACTACATGTAAAGTACGAGACAACATGTGAATAGTTGTACCAAGGTTTTGTCCCACTGGGTTTTTCCTTATCAAAGTTTTAATGAGGCAATTGATTTTGGCACAAGTCATCAAGGAGAGGACAACATTTGAAGAACTATATTCGAAGCACTATATGCGAAGCATTACATACAGAGTTCTATTGGACCGCACAAGGAGGAGTGTTGTAGGGCCTACGACCCATGGATGTGCGGGCCAACTAGCTATACCTAGGGTTTTCCTTACATGTATATATATGTTATTGTATCCATGTAACCCAGTTGTTGATTAATAAGAAATTCCGCCCCTTTCTCTATCATTTTCACCTTTATCACTACAAAATAATACCAATTATAAAAAATAGTTTTATATGACTATGTCATAGTTCTTCGAGTTGGGGGAGTTACTTGGGTTAGAAATATTTGTGTCCATGCTTTCCCAAATTTAGCTCGGGTTTATAAAAATTATTCCCAAGCTTGCCCAAGGTTCTGAAATGCGTTGCCCATGTTCGCCCAACGTTCGGGTTGGGCATGGGTTGGGCTGGTCAACCCAACCCAAGTCTCACTCCTACAGTTTCCAGTACATATGTTCTTTCTTAGTGATTGTAAATCACCCGTATACTCCATACATTTCTTTCTTTTTTTGTCATAAAAATGACAAAGACATGAAAACTACAAGAGCAAACTGAAAGGATCTTACAAGTTCATAAGAACTTATACAACCTATTAATGTTAAGCACGAAGGTCTAACGTATCATTTTAGATAAACGATACTAAAACCAAATTTTCTAAGTATTTTCTTTTAGCACCTTATCAAGGAAAACAATTCCCCGAAGCAATTTTCCCTTTTATTTAATAAGTCAGAAAAAGAATAGGAATTAACTCCGCTACTTATCAGGATCCAATTATTCATAAATAATTGTACCTCATTTATACAAGATAAACTAGGATACTAGTTTTCTTATCAAGGATCCTATTGGACTTGAACAATCGTACCTCATTTTGATAAGCCTAAACTAAGATCAGAATTAAATTAGTTTGTCTTATCAAGAATCAATTGAATTAAAACAATTGAACCTTCTATTTATTTAAGCAAAAGCAAGAATAGACAATTTAAATCAACTTTTTTTTAACATGAAACGATTAACAATAAATCGTTACCTCGCTATTCGGTATGAGAAACTAAGATCCGAATCGATCAAGTTTTCATATCAGGAAAGATTGTCAAAATAATTCTTCCCTTCACTTTGAGGGAGGGTAATTGTAAAGACCCTCAAGCTCTTCAACGCTATTAGACTGGTAAAGAGATGATCAAGAGATGATTTACCCGCTAAGGACTCGATTAGTTAATATAGATTTTAATTAATAGAAACTAATCTAACAACGATTTAGATACGAAACTAGTATCGTTAGATAGATCTCTAAAAGTTATGCGAGATGGACTACTCGAGCGTGGCATTCGGATACCAGACAAAGCGGATATCTTCAGATTTGTGTGAAGACCGAGTGGGTGCCCGTATTAATTTTCTGGGTGCCTTAATAAGTTTTGGCCAGCCTTATCTACACGAACCGCGGAACCGAAAAGATAAACTCGTGTCTTCTTTCCTTCTCCTTTCTTTTTCTTCTACATTCTTCTTCTTTCTTATCTTTCTATTTGTTTCTTCTTTCTTCTTCTCTTTCATTCTCTTCGTGTTCTTCTCTTCTGCGAGTTTTAGAGATTCGAATGGAAGCTATGTGATCAGAAGAAGGTGGAGAAGATCGTACAGTGGTCGTTGGTGATGGTGATGGTGTCTGTGGTGGATCCAGACTCGGATGAGGAAGAGATTTAGAAGCTAGGGTTTCTACGGAAAGCTCAGAGAAGAATTAAGAGATGAAGTTAGTGTTCTAGGAGAAGGAATTGAGATGGGTTTATGTCTAATTGAGTTATGAAGTTGATTCAGTGAAGAATCGAGGGGTTAGGGTTTCTGCATGTGGTGTTGGAATTCGATTTGAGTAAGAATTAAGAAGATATAAACGGAATTACAAGGTGGGTTTGCTTAATTGAAGAGTTGATGGATGTTTTTAGTTTGAATTAGAGATTGAAGACATTTAGGGTTCATGTGTTCTTCCCCAAAGTGGAAATAGGATTTCAGTAGAATTGAATTGGGAGGAAATCAATTAGGTGGATGCTGGTTCTTGGGTAAGACTCTAATTTCATTTAAGATTCGAATTTTAGTTTAAATTGCTTAGATTATTGAATTAATGTGTTGTAAATGGTATTGTTTTGAGTTATGGGTTGTTATTAAAGATGCAATGAAATTGGGATTGTTTGAGCTGGAGGGGTATGTGAGTTGGAACTGGTGCTATTATGAAATGGAGGATGGATATTATCTGAGTTGAGATGATGTTGGTATGGAAGATGCTGGTAGTGGTATTACAACTGCAATTGTAGTTTAGGTTGTGTGGAATACAGGGGAACTGCTCTGGTGGTGTTGTTATGTTATCGATGGCCGAGTTATGATGATGTTTGAACTGAATTATAGGGAAGTGTAACTAAAAATTGTTGTGATATGTTGGATTGTGTATAACCATTGCAGGTGTTAAGATGTAGTTGAGATTAGTGGAAGTTGCTGTTGAACTGAGTTGCCAGTGGAATGAGATGACGATGTTGTTGGTGTTGTTTGTGTAGTTGGAATTGAAGGTGGAAATATGTTGTGGTCTGCTGTAGAGGTAATTGTGATCTCCATATGGTTTTGTGGCTTGTAACCGCAGTTCAGTTTGCAAGTAGTGGTGCAGGTTGTGTAAGGTAGATTGGTTATGATGAAGGCGATGTTGTTGAAGAATGAATACAATCTGTTTGGGGCTATGGAATCTTTTAGAGGTTGAACTGAATGGGGTGGTTAGTTGTTCGACAGGAGTGAGTCGCAGTTGTTAATTGAAGCTAAGAACTGTGATGTTGTGTGACTGAGTTATAAGAATAAAGGTTTGATGAGTATGTGGAGTGAATATCTCTTGTAGGAGCTTAAAGCTGCAATTGCAGGTAATCTTAGTTGAGTGTTGTATTTGAGATATGAAGTTTGTTTAAGATAAACGTATTGTTATTTGAAATTGTAGTTAAGAGTTTTGGTATTGCACAATGTTTGTGCATTAGTGTTTTTTGGCCTGAGCAATGGCTCTGGCTTGTGCAAGAGTTTTGGCCTTGTGTCATTCAGCCTAGTCAGGATCTGACTCTAGCCGACTTAGTCAATCTGACTGAGTTGATTTAACCTGTTAACCATACTTAAATCGGTTTGACTCAGTAGACCTTGAGTGAGTTATCTTCTTTGACCGAGTTGACCATTTGACCAGGACTTTGACCTTTGACTAGACGTTGACTGTTAGTCGACCCTTTGACTGTTATTGACCGTTAGTTGACTCAGGTAGACTGGGCCTTGTGTTAATGGGTCGGGTTTAGTGGACTTGGGCTTAG
This sequence comes from Papaver somniferum, assembly GCF_003573695.1. NCBI lineage: Eukaryota > Viridiplantae > Streptophyta > Magnoliopsida > Ranunculales > Papaveraceae > Papaver > Papaver somniferum. Next base: position 112,105,602 of record NC_039358.1, read on the forward strand.
GATTAATTTATCCTACTTTGATGATTTGGACCTTTTAGGGTCCGAATTGACCTTTTATGTTCATAAGACTTAACTAATAGACTATAAAACCAACATAATTGAATTAGTAAACCTTAGATTTGCTAAAGATGGATAAATAAAAGGTGTAGAACCTTAAATGGGCTTAGAACCATTAGATAGACTTGTATGATTCTTGTGTGAGCCATTTTGGCTAGATACTTAGACTTCTTGTGTGATTAACAGTTGGTCTATATTAACAATGATCGATTCAAAGGATGAACCAGTGGATCGTGGATCTCGAGGTAGGCGTGGCTTGTCATCAAAAGAGGTGGGAATACATTTGACTCTTTGGTAATCATTGTTGTTCTTTTAAAAAAGTTTATGTTTATAAACTCATGCATCACATATTTGTGTATTCCATGCATTGTTCAGTTTGTATTATGAGTGTTCTGTTGATTCTTTGTAATATTTCCATGGTTTGGAAAGGACTTGTAATGTTTGAATGTCAATATGCATTTTTATGGGAAATAAGAATTTTCACCTGTGGTATATAGGATACGCTCCTTCACATTTATACCCAGAGCTTATATGACATATTGGTCGACAGTTTGCGAGTTCGGAATTGTCGACATCCATACGTACGATTAGGTGTGGATTTGCGAGTTCGGAATTGCATAACCATATTATACATTGTTTGAAGAAGGAGTTTGTCCATATACATGTTTGTTTGTTAAGTGACTTGGTCACTTTTAATGTTTGGGAAAACATGTATTGTTTTCCATGTCTTGCCATGATTTCTTGAAAGTTAAATGTTATTTTCTGCTGGGCACCCCTTTTAGGGATGGTGTGCTCACCCATTCCCACTTTCAGTTTCAGAGACAGATCAGAGTTGCGCAGCGAAAGCTTCAAGGGTTGATTCCGTTAGTTGATTAACTTCTGCTACTATGTTTATTATGTTATATATTCTATTTGTAAACCAAATGATTATTGTATATGTATCATTTGAGAGGAGTTCTTGTATATATATATATATTTCAGAGCGCGGCTAGTTTTCGGGTTAAGTTTTGTTTCAGATTTCTTAATTGAATTCTTAAGTATATGATTTAGATTTTTTAGTGCCTTGTTATTTTAGTTAATCTCTTGGATTAGTCAGCTGCTAGCTTAGGGGGCGCTATAATAATAGAGCATACATTATCAGTTTCATTTTATTTCAGCATTTTTTTAAAGATAAAGATGGATATATTACGAGAACAAAGAAACAAACAGGAGCAACCGAAAAAGAAAAAAAAAACAGTCACCTGAAAAGGGAATGTTGTCATACTGTCACAACAGGAACAGGCTCCCGGTTATGATTATCAGAAAAAATTGTTTTAGAGACATTAAGCAAAGTGAAAACAGTCATGATTCTCCATAGGAGTTACAGACCTAACACCAACATTATTTACATAAGCAGTAGCCTGACTGCTTTCATTAGAAGTACTACTATTCTTACCATCAACTAAAAGAAATTGGGATAAAAAGTTTGGCATTTCCTCATTCCATGTCATGAAAAAAAGAAGATTTCCTTGCCTTTGTTGCCAATTTATCTGCCACTTGATTCCCACTTCTCCTTGTGAACTTGAAACCCAGACAATTTTAAGAACCCTTTGACAATACTCTGATTCTGCCAGACCATCATTGATCCTATACCCTCTAAAAACTTCATAATTCTTTCACAGTCACCTTCTATCCAGAAATCCTTTATATTTATCTCTTCATCCCGTTTTGCTCCTTGCAGCAAAGCTAACGCTTCATCTTTTTATGGACATGCAACACCCTAGACTTGGCTTTGATTCCATTTCCTGCACAATTTCTTAGGATTAGTCGATAGCCAATATTTGAAATAAAGGAAATCCATGAAGCATCAAAGTTTAATTTGTTACAATTAGTATTAGGTTTTATCCATGGAGTTATGTGTTTTACACTTCATGCATTTAAGCATGAGCTCTGTGTAAAGACGAGGGTACCCAAAATACACCACAATATTTTTGTTTCAACCTATAAGTCATCTACCGAATGTGATCGTCTATGGACAGAGTCGAGACAACATGAAAATTCGGTTCACACTTCGTGTGATTGTCTTTGGATACGAGATCGAGACAATACAACAACAAGATAACATGTGTGATTGACTATGGATACAAAATCTAGACAATACTACAACAAAGTATGTTACTTGATAATAGGTTCGGTAATAACCAAACTCTATAGGATCACTATCAAGTAATGCAGAGTTAACGTATATTTGTATTTTACTTTATTATAATAAACAATTATAATGTGGAAATCAAAGTAAAAGACACAACAAGATTTTATTAACGAAGAAACCGCAAATGCAGAAAAACCCCGGGACCTAGTCCAGTTTTGAATATTGTCAGAATTAAGCCGCTATACAAAATCTAATACCAACTTCGTATAGATGAGACCAAGCATACTACCCCTAGCTGCTTAGTTCTCTCAGGCGCTCCGCGCCTTCGACTTCTAGAGTCACGCACGTGAATAGCAAGTCCTTCGGATCGTATTCCAAACAACAAAAGAAGAATCAGTTTGGTAACCACTCTAATCAATCTCGCTAAAGATTTTAGATGAGTCGTTGACAAAGGATCTTCTTTTTAATCTAATAAACTCCTTTGTCTGGTTAGATCAATCTAACTTTAACTACCGAAATAGTCAAGTATAGATTCACACTCAATCAAAATAAATCTCAAAGAGAAATATAGAAAATGCCGATCTCACGCAACTAATCAATCGAATAAATCCGATTCTAGTTGGATCCCAACCGATCAAGGTTTGTGCACACAATTCACAAGATACGAATACTAATAAGAAATCGTCTTCGTCTTCAAATCCTCTTTAATCTTCAATACCCTGCACAACACCACTTGAATCTCTTGTGATCAACCACGCACAGAACATAGTCTATTAACAATGGATTATCACAAGATGTATTTAGATCTAACAACAGTTCTAAAAATCCCCTCGATACTTTGATCTAGTTTTAGTGAATCTTATATCAGAAGAGAAAATTCTCAAGCATAAACAAACTAGGTGCAATCAAAGTTTCAATAAAAGTTAGTCAATCAAATCAATTGAAAACTAATAACACTGCAATTATCTATTTTCCCACCAGCGGTACTCGTAGAGCTTCTTGATTCCACAAAAGTCTTTAAACGAGTGGTCGTAAGAGACTTCACCTAATTAGGGTACTTTCCTCTCCGAATAGACGGCTCCACCAGAAACAACAAGAAATGAAGTTTGCTAAAAATACAAAATTAGGTATTTATAGACCAAGGATGTTTGGAAACCAAGGAATTTTCAAAACCGAAAGTATTCTCAAGATATGCGATGATTGGAAAAATTCGGTTTTCCTAATTCCAACAAATGCTTGTCCGATATTTCCGAAATCTCCAATTAGTAAATGCACATTACTAATTTTTATTCTCTAGAGATATGCATTAATTGTTGGTAATTAAAGCATATAAAACCAAAAACCTTAATTAAAAGATTCTTAATTTATTTCGGCACATGATCACCTTGAGTACTAAGGAATATCTTTGAACAATAAATGATAAGAGTTACTGCTCGTGTTCAAAGTATGTTGACATCTTTTCACGACAAATCCTTATTTCATATTTACATGGATTTGTATTCTTGGAATCGGTTATACCACACTTCCAAACAACTTTAAAATTGGTTCGCCTGTTTTCCAAGACTACTATGTGATTGATCAAATACCAAATCACATACATGGGTTCAATCGGTTCTACCAATCACTAGGATCGGTTATATCTAAATATGAAAACACTTGTGGTCGTTCACACCAGTCACTAGGATCGGTTACACCAGTTACAAGGATCGGTTCCATCTACACATGGTATTACTTGTGATCAGACACACCAGTTACCAGGACCGGTTACACCAATTACAAGGATCGGTCACACAACACTCATGATCGGTCAAACCAATTACTAGGATCGGTCACACCAATTACAAGGATCGATCATACCATCACATGGTGATTACTTAAGATCGGTTACACCAATTAATAAAAACCGGTCATACCAAATCATAAGTCAGGCATTTTGATTAGTTATACCAAGATACATAACCTAAGTTAAGATCGGTTCTACCATCTCACACCTTGGTCATCCAAAGATTTGCAATCAATAGCCGAACCAATAAGCCTAATGATTTCCCTTTCGATTATCGAAACAAGTTCATGAATATACTTCCTTTAAACAAATGCAAAACAATATTTCTTAAGATGAAATCTTCACCATAACCCATTCAATAATCATAAATATATATATATATATATATACAAGATTATGTCGATGTCATATCCACGAAGTTCAAAAGATAAGCGTTATACTTCGTAGTCTATTTCCCTAATACTATGATCATGTCACATCTCTAGAATATTATATAATATGTACAGTATATACAGCTTCGCAGTTATGTTTTCAATATAGCACGACTTGAAAGATATGTTAGGAATGAAACAGTTCAAGTCAATATTACTAACCTCAAGTGGAAGGATGATGTCGTCGTTGTAGTTCGTTAATTCTTCACATTCTTCAGGTCTTCGGAGTAATACTTGTATTTCTCAACATTCCTAGACTTTCTAGTCTAACCTAAACGAAGTTGACTCTAGTATTTAATCAAGTGACTCTAAATGAGTTTTGATACTAAAATATGACAACCAAATTTGACATACCAACGCTTGGAGAGTTCGGCCGAGCTATGCTCTAACACTCTGGTTTATCTGTTGAGATTTACATACAACAGAAATTTAGATATCTTTGGATTCAGATTGAAATCTGGATTGAATATGTAGATTTCTCATCAAAAATTCGGGATCATCTCTCCTTCCAGATAAACCAGCGTTTGATTGCACAAATTGCAGTTGTCTTGTCATTCCCTTTATACCACAAATTATAGTGTTATTTGATATTCGTGTCACTAGTAGTCATTACTCCTTCAGAGAAAGGTGGTAGTGACCATATAATTTTGGCAAACCAACAGTCAAACAATAAGTGTTGTATAGTTTCATTATTGTGATGGAAACAACACAACTATTTTCTACATTTTCCATATAACATGTAAGAATTTGTCTGGAAGGTAAAGCATCATTTATACATTTCTACATGAAGAGTTTTACTGATTGTGGTAATTATTTTTTCCAAAACTCCATCCAGGATATAAGTCCATGTGATTTGTTAATGTCCGAAAAAATCCTTCTTTTTAATCAAAGTAAGGTCACTCATGTTGTTTTCTTGGGAATGACATCCGATGGTGGAGATTTCTTAAATGAACTTGTGATTAATTATTATATCTTTGTGGGGTGTGTGGCTGTGGATTTTACAAGGGATGCTTGTATCTTAAAGCTCCTAGATGAGCGTTAAGTATTTTATACTCTGTGATATCATCTAAATAAAAGTTGATATGCGTTTCCTTTAAGTCTTGAAATATCTTTTGATTGAGTTCATTGCGATCCCATAGTTTTCGTGCCTTTGTCAATTTTTATTGACAAAAAGAGGGAGAATTGATTAGTAGTTTTGCACTACATACATATGGTTTATAGATCATTATGTAAGGGGGAGCGAATCAATATCTATAGGTTTCACCTATTATGCAAAAGATATGTAGGCATAAATTAAGGGGGAGAAACATATCAGCGTAGCATTACTTCAAAGTTGTGATATAATTGAACTTTGGAGAAGATAATAATACAATGTTTCTGTATAAGGAAGATTGAGAATATATGTTTTCAAAGTTGTTATCGCTACGGATCTTCAACAACAACGGTGCTGAGTTGAACACGTTAGGAATCATTGCAACTTGAAGTAACGAAGAATTCAAGGAGTTGAAGAACCAAGGAAATCAAGCATGATGGTTTGTTGAGTTTTGAATATTTATTTTTTAATCCATATGTATTGATAGTTTTGTCACTAAAATTGACAAAAGGGAGATTGTTAGAGCATTGCTCGGTTGAACTCACAAGTGTTGTTATCTCAATCTTGTTGTCAAATTTAGTTGTCAAAACTATATCTTGATTTTTAGTCTACATTTAGTCCGTATCGGATTAGGATAAAAGTGTGTAGTTGAGAATCAGATATCACTGCATTCTAACGTTTGAAGGTGAAGATCAACATGAGCTTTAAAGAACTTCAACATCAAAAGGTAAGTGAAGACTGAACCACATATTTCTCAAAGTTTTCACATATCTATCTATAAGACATTGTCGCGTGACTAAATTAGACAATACATGCATAACAGATTCGAGTTAACTTTATCGTAAATATTGTTCTTGAAATATGACTGCTTATACTTACGAACATTTGTTCATACTTGATGAATTTTGTTAAGAACAATTAATTGTTCATGACTTAAATTATGATTCAAGATTTAATCATTTGAAAATAGCATGGAACAGTGTATGTGTCATTGATGTTATTCGGGAATGTTTCGAATTGATTATTAGAGAGATATAAAACTATTGTTAATCTGGATACAGGACAGTATGCATACCAGTTCCCATATGGGTGAACTGTTATAAGTCCGAAGCTGCAATACATGTACCCAGTACACGTACCAGCGTAGCTATAGTTCGACAACGACTTTGTGGTACGCATACCCGATATGAATACCACAAAAAGTCTGTGACTCTTGAACCAGGAACGGTATGCATACCCAGTATGCAAACCGGAAAAGATCTGTTGGTTTGATACCGAAAATGGTACGCATACTATAAAGGATCTGTGAGGTCCTGAACTTGTTTGTTGTCTTAAGAGTATCCATACCCAGTACACGTACCATGACAAAAATATTTATGAACATGTAAAATACACGTACTAGGTACACGTACTTACCCTGTAGAATATTTTCAGATGCATCAAAATTATTTCTATGAGATAATCGACATTTGATGAACTCTCTAAAAACACTATCTAGACATTTTTGATCATATGTGTGATTCATGAAAAGACTTAAAGTGTTATATAAAAATGGTTAAGTATATAGTTCAATTGGATAGTTTCGGCTAACCTACATGAACATGTCATTATACACGGTTCGGTTACGGTCCATCCTAACCAGAGTGCATATTCTACTATGTTAATCTCAAGTCAAGTTTTTCATCGGTGATTATTGATTGCTTGGTTCCAAAGCTATCTTAGCTTAAACCTAAAGCAACCTTGATCTTGAAAGTATATAAAAGGAGAACCTCTAACAACTGGGATTTTTGAATCCATGACACTATTCTTGTGTGTCCTACTTGTAAACTAGAGTCGTACTCTCCTTCAAACCCTTCTAGGGTTTAACGACTAAAAAGATTGTTGAGGTTCATGAAGCCAGGTCCAATTATATTTATCTTGAAAGTTCGTGTATCCTGATCTTGTTTTGATTGTTGAGGTTCTCACTCAAACAAGATAGATAGAAATCACAAAGTATCTTCGTCTCAGACTTTGTGATTCTACAAGTTTCGACTTGTGAGGTGAATAATAATCTACGCTGCTCTTCGAGAGTTATAAGGCCGGATTTTGAGGTTTGCTAGACTTAATCTATTGCAATCGATTTCCTAACTCATCTTGATATTTGATCAGAACAGAAATCACAAATAGGCTTATCTGTATGAAGCAGATCAGTTTAAAATCTTCAATTGAGTTGAAGCAATACTTAGGCTATAAAGGACGTTAGCTAAGGGAATCATTTGCGCGGATTCCTACCGGGATTCAAGATGCGTAAGGAGCGCGACTGTAACTCAATTTTTGTGAGGGTTTAATTCGGTCTCAACTACATTCCAGTCTGAAGTTCTAATATTAGGCTAGTGTTTGTAACGGTTCAATACAGTTTGGTGTTCAAGCCTGGACTAGGTCCCAGGGTTTTTCTGCATTTGCGGTTTCCTCGTTAACAAAATTCTGGCGTCTGTTATTTATTTTTCCGCATTATATTGTTTATCTTTATAATTAAAATATCAAATGTTGTACGTTAATCAATCAAAGTAGATACATCCTGTAAGGACCCTCAAGCTCGTAAACGCTATTAGACCAGTCAAGAGACGTTTAAGCATCTATTAACTCGATTAGTCAATGTAGATTTTAATTAATAGAAATTAATCAAACAATAATTTAGATTCAAGACTAATATCGCTGGATAGATGTCGAAAAGCTATGCGAAATGGGCTACTCGAACATGTCATTCGGATATCGTGCGGAGAAGAAATCATCGGAATCGTGAGAAGGGCAAATTAGTCTTTTTGCCTTAGAGCAACCTGGATGCCCTTATCCAATATTCTGGGTGCCTTAGTATTTTTCCTCTGGTCTTATCCCCTAGCCAGATCGAAGAGAAATCATTTTTCTCATTCTTTTCTTCTTTGTTCTTCTCTGTTCTTTCTCTCTTCCTCTTTGTTGATCTCGATTTTAAAAATTAGAGCGTGATTTTGTCTGAGAGATCCATATGAAGCCTGTTGTTAAAGTGATGAATTGAAGAAGGAGGTGCTATATCTAGGTGTTAATTTGAGTTCTGGAAGAAGTTAATCGGTAAGCTTAATTAGGGTTCTTAATCCGTTGTTATTTTTATATGAATTGAGTTTGTTTTGGTTAAATATTTTTCGGGTTCGTTGTTAATTAGGGTAGAAAGGATTGCATAAGGTTTAATTTTGGGTTCTTTAGGAAATTGAGATCCGGGTTAGGGTTTAGTAAACTGAAGATGTAGAATCAGGGTTCCAAAATTGGGTATTTCAGATGAGGATGATGAACTGAGAAGTGGTGATTGAAGTTGAGTTATTGATATAGGGTTCTGCAATGAAGAAATAGAAATTACGGTTTGAGTTCATAATTGGGAATCAATTGAGCAGTATTGGAAGGAAGATGAATTGGTGAATTACGGATGTTGTTGGTGATTCAAAATTAGAGTTTTGTGACCAGAGGATGATAATGATGGGTGTTGTTGAATGGAGAAGATAGGTTGTGTTTGCAGCTTAGGTCATGTTGAGATACATGGGTCATGAAGTTAAAAATACGATGAAGGTGATGGATTGGGTATTTATGGAGTGAACTGGTGATGGGGGTTTGTTAATGGAGATGAAATTGATATTGCAGTTGATAAAAATGATTATAAGTCTGGAAGTAAATTGGGTTGCAGGATGTGCTGTTGTTGAGTGATTGGTTGTAATGAAGTTGATGAAACTCAAGTTGCAGGAAATGAAGAGATGGAAGTGAGGATTGTATTGATACTGAAATAGTTATGTTGAGTTGGTTTGAATTGTGATAATGATGATGTTGGTAGAAGTTGGATCTAACTGAAATGTGGTGCAGATAAGAGTTGTAAGCTGAATTGATAGCAGTGTTGCAATGTTATATATGCGGAATTGCCTGAGTTGAAGTATGAATGGTGGTCTTGTTAGAATTCTGAGTTTGTCTCTCAGATAGTGTTGTTGTGTGTTAGTCTGGATTGGTTGGTGTAGATCCCAGTGGTCATGTGATGCCGAGAAACTACAAATGGTAACCAATGAAGATCTGAAATTACAAGGGACAAGTGGATATTATAAAGAGATCAAGTTGTGTATGTTAAATTGTAGTGGTGGACCAGATATGATGAAAATGGTATTGTTGGTTGTTGAAACTGATGGCTGCAATTGAGTTCGAGTCAGGTTGTATGGGTGTGCATTTGAGTTTCCGAACAACTGATAATGAAGAGAAGTTGAGATACTGTGAGATGTTGTTGTTATTGATGCTAAGAGGATATGGTAGAAGTTTATTTGAATGTGAAGAAGTTATGTCTTAGAGAATATTGTACTGGTTGGATTTTGATTCAAGCCTGGGAAATAGGTTGATAGAGATTATGTGTTTGCATTTGTGTTTTGATTATACATTAGAAGTTTAGCTTGTGCAAAGGCTTTGGCCTTGAACCTTTCTGTTCAGTCAGATGTCTGACTTAGCTGACTCAGTTTGTCTGACTGTGTCAAATGTGAATCTGATTTACTCGAATATCTCTTGTTGACTGATTTGACCCACTGATTTCATGTTTGCCCAGTGGACCTTGACCGAGTTAACCCTTTGACTTGACCTGGACTTGTTGACTTGACCTTTGACTAAAGTTGACTGTTAGTTGATCTCTTTGACGTTAGTTGACTTTGGTGGACTTGGGCTTAGGATTAGTTTTCCTATTTTAATGAATTTGACACCTTATGGTCGGAATTAACATTTGGTTCTTTCTACAAAGTTGTAGATACTCATTAGGCTTATCAAATGGAATATGGATTTAACCTAATTGAATTAGTAAACCTTAACTATGATAAAGATAGATAATGAAAAGGTATAAACCCATAAATGGATTTAGAACCATTAGATAGTTCACTTAGCCTACAACTAGAAAATTGTATCAGATTATGTTATGAGCCTTGTGTGAGCCCTTTGGATAATCTCTTAGAGTGCTTGTGTGATTAACATTTAGTCTTTATTAACAACGATCGATTCAAAGGATGAACCAGTTGATTGATGATCTCAAGGTAGGCGAGGCTTGCCATCAAAAGAGGTGGGAACTTTTGTCACTTTCTTGTAATTATTAAGTTTTCTTTTAAACTGCGAGCATGATGAGTCTTTGATTATTTTGAACATGTTTGTATGAAATTGAGTGAGTATGTTGCCTGATATGCATTGTTTGGACTCCCCGTGAGAAGTGTATGTGGTCTCCACAACTTCTAACTAAGCCGATTATTAAGTGTGGAATTGGCATCAATATTATCGGTCTGACTGACCCAATAAATAAGATATTAGGGGTGGAATTGGCTCTCAATATGATTCATTACGTGTGGAATTGGCATCAATATTATATATACATATTTTATCTAGGAGACTAGTCGTATGCATATTTATTGCTTGATTGATCAGTCTTAGTAGTGGAGTACTATGATATGAATCTACAGATTGGATCATAGTAATCAAACTTTCTTTTTTTTAGACTTTGATGGTTATACTTAAACCATGGAATGTATGCATTTTGTGATGATGGCGTTATCATCTGAGGCTGGGGTTATTCGAGCATCTTATTCTCCTTAGAACTAGAATAACACATTTTTAGGTTGTTTGAACTATTTTCTCGTAGATGCATCCGATGGTGGATCTTTAATAGATATTTTTAATGGAAGCAATATATGGGGAGATGAGCAAGAGCAATCTTATGATGTTCGTTGAATGTAAAAGATGTTTTATTATTCTTCTCTTGTAAAACTGTGTAGCATGTTACTGATTAGTTGAATGTTATTTGTTTCCACTGAGCACCCCTTTTGGATAATGTGCTCACTCATTTCCACTTCAGTCTTTCAGTTGTTCGAAGAGATGGTGCGCGCAAAGATATTCGTTCTCGTAACTCAAAGCTTTAATGACTTTTAAAGTTGTTGTGCATATCTTTTATATATGAATGATTTTATTAATCTGTAAAACAACACATTACTATATCCATATCACCCGAGAGATTTTCACTTGTGTAATATCAAAGTGTGTGGGTTAGTTTTGGTTAAGTTCTGTAGCAAATTTCTAGATTAAATGTTTAAGTAAATGATTTAGATCCTTAATGCCTCATTATGTAGTTAATCTTTTGGATTAGTAAGTAGCTTAATTTTTGGGGTGCAACACATCCATCCTTGTTTGTTGGATACGACTTGATTGATTCTTGGATATTGATCGTTGGAATCGTCCAAGTACTCTCACACACAGTTAGGTTTACGAATTCGATTCTGTAAACTTCTGATTGTGAGAGAAAGAGATATAATCTCTTCATATAATTCCTTGATTGAGATTCATTAAGTTGAACTCTCATAATTCTATTCGAGTTTAGTTCATACAGGTTGCTTAAGAAAAAGTTGGTGGTGTATTTTGGTACCCCCACGTTTTCACCTTGATCTTTGATCAGAACTGAAATTAAAAATAGGCTTATCTGTGGAAGGCTGATTGGTTTAAAGTCTTTAATTGAGTTGAAGCAACTATTAGGCTATAAAGGATGTTAGATAAGGGAATCAATTACGCGGAGTCCTGCTGGAATTCAAGAGGAGTAAGGAGCGCGAATGTAACTGAATTGTTGTGACGGTTTAATTCGGTCTCAATTACATTCCGGTCTGAAGTTTTGATAGTAGGATAGTATCTGTAGAGGCTTAATACAGTTTGATGTTCAATTTGGACTAGATCCCAGGGTTTTTCTGAATTTGCGGTTTCCTCGTTAACAAAATTTCCGGTGTCTGTGTTATTTATTTTTCTGCATTATATCGTTTATCTTTACAATTGAAATATCAAAGGTTGTATGTTAATCAATCAAAGTAGATATATCCATCCTTGTTTGTTGGATACGACTTGATTGGTTCTTGGATATTGATCTTTGGAATCATCCAAGTACTCTCACACATAATCAGGTTCACGAATTTGCTTTTGTTAACATTCTGATTATGAGAGAAAGAGATATAATCTCTTCGTATAATTCCTGATTGCGATTCGTTAAGTTGAACTCTCAGAATTGTATTCGAGTTTAGTCCATACAGGTTGCCTAAGAAAAAGTTTATGGTACATTTTGGTACCCCCACGTTTTTAATTTCTATCAGAGCAGGCAAACACGCGAAAGACCTAATAAGTTTGTGTTTGAAGTAATCTGACTATACGGACAGAGACAAAATATCTGATAAACATATCACCAGTTTGAAAAACACTATTGTTATGGATTTTATAAAAGAGTCTGAGTTCTCAAACTCTCAAATAGATGACCACTTTTTTTCCATAAAAATATTAAAAATTGATGAGTTTTATTCCTATTATCTTACTGATGAGTCTGACTCAGAAGTAAAACGGGAGGCAGCCAAAGAATGTACTGAGATTCATGTAGAATTTCAGTCTTCTGAGGTCAATTGGCTGAAACACAAGATCAATAATCTTATTGGAATTATTTCTGAACGTGAATCTAGATAAATTAAAGGAGTCTTCTTGAAGAACATGCCGAAGTGAAACTGGAAATTATTTCGCTCGAGGCTAAACTTAAAGAGATTTCCTTAGTAATCGAACGATTGTTGAGTACTACTCTACGTTGCGATAGTGAATCCAAAAATTCTAGCATGATTTCAGCTTCTGAAAATGCCAATTAGTTAGAAAAGGTAAGAACACTTGTTTTTCATGATAAGCTAACAAGGTCGCACTCAGAAACTGATAAATAAAATACTAGTACTTTGTCAAGAGATGATCAGTTAAATTTCTATGAAAAGAAAAAAATGTGTCTCTAAAGAGAAAGAGTTCTTCACAAAACAATGTTAAGACTACCTATTCTGATTTCATTGAAACTCATAAAGTGTGCTTCTATTGCAACACTAAAGGGCATGTTCAAAGAAAGTGTAAACTGAGATTAGAAAACTATCTGTTTGACCATCTTCAAAACACCTTAGATTTAATTCTGAAAGGTGTGACTGATATTCGAACATTTAAACCTCTTGGGGTGAAAACATGTTCAGTCAAATTTGCTACTAGAAATGTCAGTTCTGCATGGTCCACAAATATTCGAACAAGTCAAAAATGTAGCATGAAAAATTGGTTAAAGAAGAACTCAGAAAAACCGTCACAAATATGGGTTCGTAAGGATACTCATACACCTCCTAAGAAATATGATGTTTTCATCAATGAAACGATTCAACAAGCTAACATGGATTTGATTGTTACAGGATAAAAGGATCTCATTGATAAACTGTCATCTTCTTCCAGACAATCAGGTAAGGATTCTAATCTTGTCTTTTTCCATGATGACAAAAAAATCTATGAACATTTTTCACGCTCAAAAGGAAAAATTAAGGGTAAATGTCAGCATAATTTTCTTTGTGAGAGTTCAACTCTCCCTTGTGCTAGCTAGTTACAAGTCTTGGAACCTTATCCATAATAATCCTGCTGGATAAGGAATTGTTGTATAATAGGTGTACTATTTGTCTCAAGTAGTGCTTTATGTGTGATGATCTATAATCTTTTTCATATTGAAACCTTTACGTATTTTCTATGGTTATTTTAGATTGCAAAAATTTCATGTTGAGCCAGGCTCCTGAAAAATCAAGCATTTAATGATATTTTCTTCACATGAATATTAATACTCTTGTGCTCTAAACTTCGTTTATTGAGCTAAGAATGTATTTATGATTCAAGAAGGAATATTTATATATCATAAAAAAGGGTAAAAAAATTGCAGTACTGAAAGATATTTTTGTGCTCTCGAAAGATATTTATTACTCTGAAAAAGTTTGTGTTTTAAAATCTTATAAGAATGATGGTCTACATACCGTTGTACCCGTCCTATTAGAGTCCGTACAAAAACCCTATTTTTAGGAAAAGTCATGAACCGACCTCCTACCCAGAGAATACCTTTTGTAAACTTGTTTGTATACCCTAACATGTGATTGGGAAATTTTAATCCAAGTTCCGCAACCAAGCATGTCTTATATGTCATGAACCTTTGAAAGTATTGAAAAAGCTATTAACTTTTGCGGTGGTATTGATGCAAGAGGAAAGAAGAGAACTCAGGTTGATGACGAAGTGGTTAAATCATCTGAAGATCTTTCTGGTGTGAATTGTTATTTCTCCTATGATCATCAAGATGTTAAGCGTGAAGATATGATCTATGGTAATGTTGTTTATGATTTTCTTAAACAATTTGAGGGAGCAAAGCTGGAACTCGTGGAAACTCTAAAAGGTCTAGACATGTTACGAACCGAGTTGAAAATGGTTTTTGCTGAACTCGTTCTCATGAAATCTCATGTTCGTGATCTTCTCAATGAGGATATTTTCTCTGAAGAGTTCGTGAACACAGTTGATGACAAATTCAATAGTTTCAATACCAATGAAGAGTCTGAAAAATCTAGCTTATTTTGTTTTTATTTATGTTTCTAGGAAACTTCTTGTGAGAATTTATTCTTGTGTTCAAGAAGGATAACTAGAGTTTGGTATATCAAATATTGTGATTGCACAAGCTATTTCCAACGACTTTCATCTTGCATGTTTTTAGATTTATTTATTTAAATTCTAGAGTTTTTGGAGAATGAACTTGCAGTATTTAATAATTATTGGTTTAATGTATTGCAAAGTCTTATGAGATATATGTGTCCTTTACTTTATGTGAATTGAACTGACATCTCATATATGCGCAAAAGTTAAATCTATTATGTAATCTGAACTAAAAATAAAACAAACTTTGCGAGAATTTTTCGCAGTATTGATCTATTCGTGATCACACTTTTGTGAAATTACTGCACTATCAACTCCGTAAGATTTACTTATGTTGAGTCATACCGATTAAAATTATCTCTTTAAAGTAAGGTCACTCATGTTGTTCTCTTGGGAATGACATCAACTGGGGAAGAGTTCTTAAATGAACTTGTGTTTAATTGCTATATCTTTGTGGGGAGAGTGGATGTGGAATTTAAAGGGGATGCTTGTATCTTAAATCTCCTAGATGAGCGCTAAGTATTTTATACTCTTTGATATCATTTAAATAAAATTTGATATGTGTTTTATTTAAGTCTTGAAATATCTTTTGATTGAATTCATTATGATCCCATAGTTTTTGTACCTTTACCAATTTTTATTGAGAAAAAGGGGGGAAATTAATTAATAGTTTCGCACTACATACAAATGGTTTACGGATCATTATGTAAGGGGGAGTGAATCAACATCTATAGGTTTCACCTATTATGCAAAAGATGTAAGTAGATTAAGGGGGAGAAACATATGGTTGCAGTATTATTTCGAAGTTGTGATACAATTGAACTTTGGAGAAGATAAGAATGTTACGTTTCTGTATAACGACGATTGAGAATATTTGTTTTCAAAGTTATTATCACTGCAGATCTTCAACAACAACGATGCTGGTTGAACATGTTCCGAATCATTGCAACCTGAAGTAACGAAGAATTCAATGAGTTGAAGAACCAAGGAAATCAAGCATGATGCATTTTGGAGTTTTGAAGCTTTATCTTTTTTAATCCATATGTATTGATAGTTTTGTCACTAAAATTGACAAAGAGGGAGACTGTTAGAGCATTGCCTGGTCGAACTCATAAGTGTTGTTATCTCAAGTTTGTTGTCAAATTTAGTGTTTAAAACTATATCTTGATTTATAGTTTACATTTAGTCAGGTCTCGGATTATGATAGAAGTGTGTAGTTGAGAATCGGATATCACTGCGTCCTACCGTTTGAAGGTGAAGATCAACAAGAGCTTTGGAGAACTTCAACATAAAAAGGTAAGTGAAGACTGAACCACATATTTCTCAAGTTTTCACCTTTCTATCTATGAGACATTATCGCGTGACTAAATTAGACAGTACATGCATAACAAAATTTTTGAGTCAAGTTTATCTGGAATATCGTTCTCGAAATATGACTATCTATGCTTAAGAACATTTATTCATACTTGATGAATTTGGTTAAGAATAATTTATTGTTCATGACTTAAATTATCAATTAATATTTAATAATTTGAAAATATCCCGGAACATTGATATGTATCATTGATGTTATTCGAGAATGTTTCAAATAAATTATTAGAGAGATATAGAATTACTATTAATCTGGATATTGTTAGAGCACTGCTCGGTCGAACTCGCATTCGTTGTTATCTCAAGCATGTTTGTAAATGTTAGTGATCAAAACTATAAGTCTTGATTTCTAGTATACTATTAGCTAAGTCTCGGACTAGGATAGAAAGTGTAGTTGAGCTCAAGAACTCCATGGCGATCATCATACAAGACGAAGAACTACTCAAGGAACTGGTGGAACTTCATCGACTAAAAGGTATGTGGAGACTTGAACTTATCTATCACTCAAGAGTCTATCTACTCTATCTCATATCTTGAGACAAAAATCGTTTTGTTATATAGACTATGATTATACACATTTGTTATTTCGAGCCGAGTTTATCTCGCTTATCTATTTCTCGAAATATGTGTTGGTAAGCTTTCGCTTTGGCCAAGTTCATCTTTACCTAGTGACGAAAGTCATGTTATGTTTCAATCACTTGAAAATGGCTTTGACGAAAAATGGTTTTTGAATAACAATCATACAACGTCCTCTAAGAATGTTTCAATGATTGAAATGAGAGTTTAGCTTATATAACCATGGTTGGATATAAACATTATGAGGTAACTCATATATGTATAAGTCCTTATTCCTTGAATCAAAGTATGCGTACTTTGTTGATCAGGAAAATCGGAACAGAGTCCGCGAACCCAGTCCGTGTACTGTCGGAGGTTCTCTTCCAGAGAAAATCAGATGGAGTTTGTGAACTATTTACAAACTCATTCCGGATACTTAAGCCTGCGTACCAGTCCGCATACTTAAGTTGGTTATTTTCTAAAAACGATTATTCGTGAACTTAAACTTATATAAACTAAGGAATGAAAGTTTGTAAACCGTGGCTATAAAGTTCATGAATTGATTCGAGTGAATCAAATCTTTTTTGTTTCAATTGTGTCTACTATAAAGATATAAGCAATTGAACAACTCTCTAACTAGTTCATTTGAGTCGTTTGAACTAGTTATGGTAAAGAAAAATATGGTTGATATGAAAGTGATCATATGGCTAACCATTTGGTTAACTACTGTTGAACCAACTAGATGTACAAGTTTGGGTACGGTTACACGAACCTAGATAAACGTGCATTTCATTTGTGTGTAACAAGCTAAGTTTCGATCTAACGGTTGAAAGATATTAGCTTGAATCTAATCAGGTTTTCATCTAACGGTGAATATTGAATGCTTTGTTACTAAGGTAACATTGATTGCAAACCCTGATTTGAAAGACTATATAAGGGAGAACTCTAGCAACTGGGAAACCTAATCCCCACACCTCGTGTGTGATACTAGTTGTATTAGTTAGAGTCGATTCTCCTTTAACCTTAGGTTTCTATCGATACCCTGTAGGTTAACGACTTGAAGACTTCATTGGGATTGTGAAGCCATACCGATACTACTTTTCTTATAGTTGTGTGATCTGATCTTGCTGTTTCTATCGTACTAAGTACAATCGTAAGGATTGGCTTGCGATTGATTTCTCCGATAGGCAAGATATAAAAGTAATCACGAACACCTTCGTCTCATCGTTTGTGATTCCACAATAACTTGTTTCGCTAGTCGATTAAGTTTATTGTGAGGTGATTGATAATACTAGGCTATTCTTCGGGAATATAAGTCTGGTTTATCAATTGGTTCCTGTTCACCTTGATTTATCAAAAGACGGAACAAAAACTCATAGGTATTTCTGTGGGAGACAGATTTATCCATTACCCTAGACTTTTCTATGTGATACCGATTTGTTTATTTAAGTCTTCGACTTTGGGTCGTAGTAACTCTTAGTTGTGGGTGAGATCAGCTAAGGGAATCAAGTGCATAGTATCCTGCTGGGATCAGAGGCGTAAGGAGCGCAACTGTACCTTGAATCAGTGTGAGATTGATTGGGGTTCAACTACAGTCCAGACCGAAGTTAGTTTGTAGTAGGCTAGTGTCTGTAGCGGTTTAATACAGTGTGGTGGTCAATCTGGACTAGGTCTCGGGGTTTTTCTGCATTTACAGTTTCCTTGTTAACAAAACTTCTGGTGTCTATGTTATTTCTTTTCCGCATTATATTTTGTTATATAATTGAAATATCACAGGTTGTGCATTTGAGTCGATCAATCGTGAAATCCAACCTTTGGTTGTTGACTGGAAATTGATTGATCC
The DNA here is from genome assembly GCF_003573695.1 of Papaver somniferum. Lineage (NCBI taxonomy): Eukaryota > Viridiplantae > Streptophyta > Magnoliopsida > Ranunculales > Papaveraceae > Papaver > Papaver somniferum. The sequence goes on from NC_039358.1 coordinate 112,124,367, forward strand.
TTGGATATTGGTCTTTGGTACCATCCAAGTTTATATCTCTTATATTCAATCGGGCTCGCAGATTTCTATTTGCTGATTGCAGATTGAATTAGAGATTGAGATAATTAACTCCTTGATATATCTTTCTTAATATTGAGTCTGATTGTCTAGTTGATTCTCTTGAAAGTATATTATAGTTAGTCCATACAGATTTCTAATCGAAATATTGGGTGTGGTTGTTAGACCCACGCTTTTTCAGATATATGACATTATGCATACCTGTTAACATACTAGAAGAACTATTACAAGTCCGGAGCCACAATACATGTACCCGGTACATGTACCGGCGTAGCTATAGTTCGTTAACGAGTTAATTTGTGGTACGCATACCCGGTATCCATACCACAAAAGTCTGTGACTCGTGAACCAGGAAAGGTACGCATACATAGTATGCAAACCATAAAAGATCTATGAGTTCCTGAACTCGTTTTTGTCTTAAGGGTATCCATACCCGGTACACGTAATATGACAAACATATTCACGAACAGGTATAGTACACATAGTATGAAAATATTTAGCGCTCATCTAGGAGATTTAAGATACAAGCATCCTCTGTAAATTTCACAACCACACAACTCACAAAGATATAACAATTAAGTACCAGTTCATTTAAGAACTCTTCCCTATTTGATGTCATTCCCAAGAGAACAATATGGATTTGTATCCTGAACATCGATTTATGAAAGAAAAAAAGGATTTTGTCGGACATTAACTAATCACATGGATTTATATCCTGAACATCGACTTAAATTAATCTCAACGCCAGTTACGAACAAAGAGATAGTTTTAATCGGTGTGACTCAACATAAGAAAATATTACGGAATGTATGATGCAGTAACAACACAAAAGTGTGAAAATTTCTTAAAGATTTTGTTCTATTTTTAGTTTATAAAAAACAAAATAGACTTAACTACTGAAGATATATGAAATATCATCTCGATTCACGAAAAACATAAAGGCACATATATTTCATAAGAATTTTGCAATAATTAAATCAATAATGATTACATACTGCAAGTTCAGCTTCCAAAAACTATAGAATTTAAATAAATAAATCTAAAAACATGCAAGATGAAAAACGTTGGAAATAACTTGTGTAATCACAATTTTTGCTATGCCAAACCCTAGTTATCCTTCTCAAATGCAAGAACAAATTCTCACAAGAAGTTATCTAGAAAAATGAACTAAAAGAGTTTACTCTGAGATTCCCAGATTTTTCTCATAGTTTTTGTATTCATCAAGTTCCTCTTCAATAAGGTCCAATCTGGATTCAGAAAGTTCTATTTTCTCCTCAAGTTTCTTTGTAGAGGATTGTAGTTTACATCTTAGTGCTCGAACTTGTTTTAGAAGAGGTTCAATTTGAGAGATAACTCATCAAATTGAGAACCTGGTTGATTGTCACAAGGTATGGTTTCACACTTGTCTTACATGAATCAATCTCTGATGATTCAAACCGGATTTTCCTTGTGGGAAATTGCACAGTCCAGACTTCATCTTCCTTGCTTGAAAAACTTAAAGCAGACATGGTTACTGTACCCTAGTTTGATTATTCTGAAGAAAGTAACTTTTCAGATACCAGTTATGAAACCTAGAGATCAGATATATTAGAAGAACCAGTAATTCCTGTTTTAGACTTTACCCTAGAATCGATATGTTTCACAATGCTGTGTCAAAGCGCATGATCATGTGGTATACAAGTATTTTTCATAAGCAACCCTGAACTTAGCTCAATAAATAAACTCAGATCACAAGAAATATCATACAAGTTATGTCATGGATTGTTTTTAGGGAGCATGGCTCAACCTTTTCACAATTAAATATTAAGCACAAACATCCATCCCCTTTTAGAGTTGTTATTCTCATCCAAGGGAGAGATGAGAACCAACTGGAGAGTTATTGTGTATGATAATTCCTTCCACATTATGGAGGATCCGGTGGTTTTTCAGAAACATATCTTTTTAACCTAGGTCTTCTATGAATAGAATCAAGAGTTTGAGAGACATGAGGTGAATCTGTTACCTTTGATTTCCACAATTTTTTTTTGAAACTGTTGATTGATCTTCGCAATTTGTGAATGCTTTTATTTAACTCTCTTGAGAGTTCTGTCTCTTCCCTTTTTCGATCTTTCTTCTGTTTCTGTCACAATGAAGTTGTAAAACAGTTAGATTTGGAACCACTTTTATCCTTCGCATGATCTCATTTATTGCATAGGGATCACTGAGATACGCATGTTGTCTCTCTGTTACAAGTCCGAGAATTTCTCTTGTTTGGAAGAGTTGTTCAAGACTTTAAAACTGAAAAAGCGAGGTTCTAACAACCACACCCAATGTTTCATTTAGGAAATTTGTATGGACTAACTCCAATATAATTCCAAGAGAATCAACTAGACGGTCAGACTCAATCAAGGAAAATATATCCAAGATTTATATCTCAATTTCTCAAATCAATTTGCAATCGAACAGATAGAAATCTGTGAGCCGGATTAATAAGAGAAATAACTTTGATGGTACCAAAGACCAATATCCAAGCGTCAATCAATTTCAATCAACAACCAAAGGTTGGACTCACAAATTGATAGAACTACGCACAACCTGTGATATTTCAATTATATAAAAAAATAACGCGGAAAAAAAAATAACACAGACACTAGAAATTTTGTTAACGAGGAAACCGCAAATGCAGAAAAACCCCGGGACCTAGTCCAGATTTGAACACCACACTATATAGAGCCGCTACAGGATCTAGCCTACTACAAGTTAACTTCAGACTGAATATAGTTGATCCCTAACCAATCTCCCATTGATTAAGGTACAGTCGTGTTCCTTACTCCCTTTGAATCCCAGCATGACTCTACACACTTGATTCCCTTAGCTGATCTCACCCGCAACCCTTCTACGACCCAAAGTCGAAGACTTGATAAACAAATCTGTCTCATACAGAAAAGTCTATTGAATAGATAAATCTGTCTCCCAAAGATATACCTACTAGTTTTTGTTCCGTCTTTTGCCAAATCAAGGTAAACATGAATCAATTGATACACCAGACTTATATTCCTGAAGAACAAACTAGTAATATCAATCACCTCACAATAATCTTAATCGTATGGTAGCGAAACAAGATATTGTGGAATCACAAAGAATGAGACGAAGAGCCTTGTGACTACTTTTTATCTTACCTATCGGAGATTATATTTCGAGAAAATATTAGAGAAGATAGTACTCAATACGATAGAACAAAGTAAGATCAGAACACGCAACTACAGAGAAAATAGTTGGGTCTGTCTTCAGAATCCTAATGAAGTCTTTAAGATGTTAACCTATAATGGTTTTAGGAAAAACCTAGGTTAAAGGAGAATCGAATCTAGTCGCAACTAGTATCATACATGAGGTGTGGGGATTAGGTTTCCCAGTTGCTAGAGTTCTCACTTATATAGTCATCAAATCAGGGTTTGCAATCAATGCTACCTTGGTAACAAAGCATTCAATATTCACCGTTAGATGAAAACCTGATTAGAGTCAAGCTAATATCTTTCAACCGAGAAATGAAATGTGTCTTCATTTAGATATGGGTAACCGTACCTAAACGTGTACACTTGGTTGGTTCAACAATAATTAATCGAAGTTAGCCATATGAACACTTTCATATCAACCTTGTTCATATTTATCACAACTAGATCAAATGACTTAAATAAAACTAGTTATTGAGTTGTTCAATTGTTTAGATTCTCATACAATTATACAAGACGCAATTGACGCAAAATCGGTTTTGACTCACTCGAATCGATTCATGAACATAATATTTGCAAAGATTGCATTCCTTAATATATAAATGTATTTGTTCATGAGTATGTAAACATACATAACTAATTTTAGAACTTAACCCACTCAGGTATGCAAACTGGTACGCATACCTAAGTTCCCGGACTTGGTCTTGTTCGCCAGTATACAAACGGGTACGCATATTTTCGTTCATGACCGAACTCAGTTGACTCAGTATGCATACGGGTATGCATATTATAGTTCCCAGATTTCAACTGTTGAATCATTACGCATACGGATATGCATACTAAATTCCCGGACTTGGAATACACTTGCACCAGTTAGCATACAAGTACGCATACTGTCATATATCCAATCAGAGGTTAATTGTTTTAAACTCCCATTTCAATCATTGAAACATTCTTGGAAGACGAGAATAGCTGTCTCACACAAACTATTAGCTTCAAAGCAATTTTCAAGTGATCAAATGATCAATACGAAACATTCCGAGTCTACATCAAATGACTGTCTCACACAAATCGTGTAAGATGTTACCAGGAGATTTTCACATGATCATCTTTTGAATTTTGTCAGGAATAAAAGATGAACTTGGTTAAAGCGAAATCTTTCCAACACATATTTCGAAAAATATGTAAGTGAGTTAAACTCAGCTCGAAATACCAAATGCGTATAATGTAAAGTCTATATAGCTATACGACTTTTGTCTCAATAGGAGATAGAATATAAATAGACTTCTGAGTAATAGATGAATTCAAGTCTCCACATACCTTTTGTTGATGAAGTTCCACAAGCTCCCCTTAGTAGTTCTTCGTCTTCAATCGATGAACGCCGTGAAGTCTAAAGCTCAACTACACATTCTATTCTAATCCGAGACATAGCTATAAGTAGACTAGAAATCAAGACTTATAGTTTTGACAACTAAACTTTGACAAACAAGCCTGAGATAGCAACGCTTGCGAGTTCGACCGAGTAGTGCTCTAAAAATCTCCCCCTTTGTCAATTTTAGTGACAAAACTATCAATACATATGGATTACAAAATAAATAAACTTTGTAGGTTCTCATCCAAATGCTTGATTTCCCTGGTTCTTCAACATTACTCGAAATCTTCGTCACTTCCAAGTACCCCAGTGATTTTGAACGTGTTCAACTCAGCATCCTAGTTGTTGAAGATCCGTAGCCATAACAATAAGAAAACAATGTTCACAATTATTGTTATACAGTATCATAGTATTATTACACAACATCAAAGTTCAATTGTATCACAACTTTGACAATAATACTACGGTCATATGTATCACTCCCCCTTAGTCAATACTTCATCTCACAATGAAAACCACTCCCCCCTTACATAATGATCCGTAAACCATATGTATTTGTAGTGTGAACTACACAATAATTCTCCCCCTTCTTGTCAATATAAATTGGTAAAGGTACGAAAACTAGCGGGATCATAGTGAAATTCTCATAAAGATACTTCATGACTAAAAGAGAACATATCAACTTTGTTTTGATAATTTCACATAGTCGAAACTTAGTGTATTCATCAAGGAGTTTATAAATAAACAAGAAAACTCCTACAATATTCCACAGTCGCACTCCCCACAAAGATTTGGCAATTAAGCACCAATTCAATTAAGAACTTTCCCCCATAAAATGTCATTCCCGAAAGAGCAACAAGAGCGACCTTACTTTTACAAGAAAAGAAGGATTTGTTTGGACATTAACAAATCACATGAAACATGAATTTGTATCCAAAAAACTCAATTAAATTAACCATAAAGGAACCTCAATGATTAATTTAATTGGAAATGCTCAACATAAGAAAACTAACAGAACCGTATTGTACTTTCACATAGAAGTGGATCAGGGAAAGATCAATACTGCAGAATATTCAAAGATTCATTCTGAAAAGGCGAGGTTACCCAAATATACCTCAAGCTAAAACTTTTCCTACCTATAAGTCCTTTCTTCGAAAGTGATTGTCTATGGATACGAGATCGAGACAATACAACAACGAAGTATGTTTACTTGATAAAAAGGTTCGGACTTAACCAAACAAAATATGATTGCTTATCAAGTAAATATGAATTAACGTTTGTGTAATTTACTTTAAATTATAATAACAAACAATTATAATTGCGGAAAATAAAGTAAATGAAACAGCAAAATTATGTTAACGAGGAAACCGCAAATGCAGAAAAACCCCGGGACCTTGTCCATAATTGAATACTCTCAGGATTAAGCCGCTACACAAAATTAAACCAACTTCGTATAATTGAGACCAAGCAACTAAACCTATAGTTCACTTAGTTCCGTATGTATTCCCACGCCTCCAACTTATGAATAAGTCACGTACTTGGAGCAATTCCTTTGGTTCGTATTCCAAACAGTAAAGGGACAACAAATCTGTTTGGTAGCAACTCTCTTTAACCAAGTGATATGAGTTCGACTAAGGATCTTCTGTTTATCTCAATAAACTCATTCGTCAGGTTCTTAGATCCATCTTATGTTCAATTACCGAAGTAATCGTTAAGATTTTGCAATCAATACTTTTAATCACAAAAAATTGTATTGATGCCGATCTACACAACTAATCAATCCAATCTACCACAAGGATAAACCGATTATAGTTGGATCCTCTATACCGAAACACGTATTGTGCACACCAAATATTATGGACCCCAAATCAGAAATCTTCAATATCTTCTTTGTCTTCAAATCTTCTTAGATCTTCAATAAACACCTGCACACAACAACTTGAATCTCTTGTGATCAATCACGCACAGAACGGAGTCTGTTAACAATGGATTATCACAAGATCGTCTTTAGATCTACAAACAGTCTAAAAATCCCTGTAGAAACTTCGATCTAGTTTGAGTGAATTTTATATCAGAAAAGAAGATTATCAAGCATAAACAAACCAGGTGCAATCAAAGTTCAACCACCATTAGTCAATCAAATCAATCGAAAACACAAGATAAACCGCAATTATCTAGTTTCCCACCAACAATACTAATAGAGCTTCTCAATCCCAAAGAAGACTTTAAACTGAGCGGTCGTAAGAGATTTCACCTAATTAGGTTACTCTCATCTCCGAATAGGCGGCTTCACCAGTAACAACACAACCGAGGAATTTTGTTGTCACGAAGGATTAGTTTGCTAGAAATGCAAACTTCAAGTATTTATAGACAATGAAGTTTGGACACCAAGGAATTTCCAAAACGGAAAATATTCTCAAGATATGCAATATATTCCAAATTCGGTTTCCATAATTCCTGGAAATGATCTGTCCAAAATATTGACCGAAAATCTCTTTGGAAAATCTTTAACTAGTAAATGCACATTACTAATTCTCATTTTCCTAAAATAAGATTAAGACCTTGATTAAAAGATTCTTAACTTATTTATGTTTCGATCCTGGGATTTTCTTCCTTTAGCTATTAAGGAATAACTTTGAACAATAAAAGATAAACATTATTGTACGTGTTCAAAGTGTGTCGACATCCTTACTTTGTAAGTCCTCTTTCATACTTACAACCTTGAAACCGATTTTCCACACTTTCAAACAAGTTTAGAATTGGTTCATCTGACTTTCAAGAACTATGTGATTGATCAAGAACACTCAATCACAAATCATGGGTTTAATGGTTCTACCAAAACAAGTTTCGGTTATACCTCCATGTGAGTATTGTGCGTAGTCACACTAGCTTTCCAAAATTCGGTTGACTAGGTACTAGGATCGGCTCCCCACATATATATGATATCTAACTTATATGTGTTGCACATGTCCATAGGATCGGTTCCCCTTTGCCTAAAAACGTGTTGCACATGTCCATATGATCGGTTCCCTTTCTGCTACAAAGTTGTTGTACCTCACACAAGGATTGATTCCCCTTTGTGATGTGTTGCACCTTTTACTAGGATCGGTTCCCCTTTACCCAGAGTCGATCATACAAAAAGTCACAAACTCGATCATACCATCTCAGGTGATTACTTAAGATCGGTTTCACTAATAAAAGTCATACCAATACATAAGTCATGCCTTTGTGAATAGTTTTACCAAGAACACAAACAAGTCATGAGAGGTTATACTAAATCACACATATTGGTTGTTCACAAGATATGCAATGAATAACAATACCAATAACGCCTGGCGATTTCCATTTCGATTCATAAACAAGTTTATGAACTTACTTCCTTAAAACACATGTAGAACATTGTTTCCTAGGATGAAATCCTCACCTCATACCCATACATAATCACAATAGCATTCAAATGATTATGTCGATGTCTTATCTACAAAGTTTAATGGTTAAGAAATAAATCTCGTATTGTATTCCTTAATACTCTATCTAGAGTGTTCATGCTCCGCAGTTTTGTTTTCAATATGCACGACTTGAAAGATACGTTAGGGAATGAAACAATTCAAGTCAAATATCACTAACCTCAAGTGGAAGGATGATGTTGTCATTGTAATTTCTTACTTCTTCACTTCTTCAAGTCTTCGCAATACTTGTAATGTCTCATATCCTAATACTTTCAAGCTAACCTATACGAAGTTGACTCTAGTACATAATCAAGCGACTCTTAAAATGAGTTTTTTTCACTAAAATATGACAACTAAACTTGACATACTAACGCTTGGTGGGTTCAACCGAGCTATGCTCTAATAATCTCCCCATTTGTCAATTTTAGTGACAAAACTCTTACAATCATATGGATAAACAAATTACAAGAATTCATTACACATACGCTTGATTCCCGAATTCAACAACACAATAACCTGTATACATTCAATCCTTGAATGTCGCTGTTGACATTATAATAACAAAGCTAATACTCCCCCTAAAGGTGAGATAGGTAGATTTTATCAATCCGCGCGTCCTTGTTATACCAATTAATATGATATGTTACTCCCCCTTAGTCTATGCTTTCACTCTTTCGTTGGATAAACTTTTAAGCACAATGTCCTTTCCCTTAGTGATACCAATCAATATAAAATCAATGCCAGTATCACTTGTTTACTCCATATATTTCTCTCCCTTTTTGTCACAAAATTACAAAGAAACGAAAAAATAAAGGACAAACCGAAAGGATCTTACAAATCTCAAAATAGACTTGCAACCTATAATGTTAAGCACGAGGGTTCCACACGCCATTTTTGATAACCAATATCAAAAATGAAATTACAAAGTAATTCGTTTTGATATGTTATCAAGGAAATAATTTCCCGAAGCAATTTTCCCAAATAGTTTAGAAAAACAAAAATCAACTACGCACCTTAGTTTCTTTGCTAAACCGATTTTACAAATACAACCGCTTTGTTCGATAAGACCAAAATAAAGATAACTCTATTTTTCTCATCAGGTTCTAATTATCCATATAACTTAGACCTTTCACTTTTTAAACAAGACAAGTACTAGGTTAGTTAACTAGCATTTCTTTTTAAGGCATTCGATTAGACTTGAATAACCGAAACCTCCACTTTGATAAGTCTAAGTAAGATCAGAATTAACTTAGTTTCTCTTATCCGGAATCGAATTGGACTAAACAATTCATCCCGTAAACCTTTTTTTTTGCTAAGCCATAAACAATTCATACAAACCAAATAAATTAACTTGAATAATTATTCACCTCAACTGGAAGCAATTAAAACAACATAAACATTATAGCATCGCAATTGCACCGAAATTTTGTAATCCTAAACAATTGATACCACACAATAAACCAAGATAACAATAGTTTTTCTTAATCGGAACCAATTGAATCACACACACATCCATACACTCATAATGGAATAAAACATCAATTGTACCGAAATTTTGTTAAGCAAAAGCAATAAATATATGAAATAATAATCAGGCTTTTCTTAAACAGGAAAACAACTAACTAACAAGATTGTTACCTCAAATTTCGCATCCTCTTCTCCAATATGTTTGCATTTTCTTCCAGGGAGAATTGATATCGAATATCATTATGTTGTCATCCTTTTGCAAAATAAAATAATAACAACAACCAACCTTTACCAGAGAAAGGTTGAAAACCGGTTTTTAACTATTGCAAGAAAAAGTTTAAAACCCCCGAAACACATATGATTTTATGCGAAACCAAAACCGATTCAACATATTGTGACTTTTTCACATATTTTTTCTACCAGAACCCCTCATGATACTTTGATAAAGCCTACCAACATGGGCTAGAACTTAATCATGCTAAATCAAAAAGTCACCCAAACCATAAGGGTTCACAACATTATGAGATCGAATATCAAGGTAATAAAACCGAAATCAAATATCCCATAAACATCCATAGCAATAATAAAGCATTCAAGCAAAGGCTATGTAAATCAAAAACTATCACAAGAAAAATTATAAATCAAATAATTTTATCCATAATAGTTTTATTCATAATAGACCAAATACAATTATTAAAATAATCAAAAAATTGATGTCTATTTTTCTTTAGGGTTTAGAACCCTTCATAATCTTGAGATCTCTTGCGCTTGATAGGAATGACTCTCCTAATTCCTTGAAGCGATCCTTGATTGAAGACTAATTCCTCAACCCGGCGGAAGTTAGGTTCCTCCTCGTTTACCCTTTTTGAGAGTAAATCTAGTTGCTTGAGAATTTGAGCTTGGACTAGAAAGGATTTTTTCAAGACTACGTTTTAGCATCAAAACCAACTTGGTTTCAGCACAAGTTCGAGCCATCTTGTAAAACTCTTTTTTATAATCGATCATATATGATGAAGGATTCAAATTCATATAGGAAGCAGATCCGTTTCCATTGAAATTGAGGTGACTAAAAGAGTCACTAGCTAATTTTCAGCATACCTTTCTGAAACTTTTGAAGAAAGTTTTTGCATAAATATCTGATTTGTCCATGAGTCCTAGATTCAGACAGAAGACCGAAATACTCATACAAACCGAAACTTATATATCAATAGTTACTAAAAACTTGTTCATTGATTATGGAAATCAAATATTCTCCCTTAATAGAAAAACCAATTTTTTTTAACATTAAGGGTTTTAGGAAAGTGCGTTCCTTTGAATATCTTCATAATACTCGCAAGTTTTGAACTATTCCATAATATACACTGAGCTCATCGAACGAAAGATTGAGCACTACATGAGTCAGTGTATTTCTCCCTGATACTAAGTATCTGAATGGGACAGATTAAGTTTTTCACGACTAGCAGATAATTTCTTAAGTGTCGATGTTCTGGAGTCGTTGTCAGCTTTTTCTCTGTTCAGTTCCTTGGAATTCTTAGGAATCCACTTCTTAGTTTTCTGATCCTTCTTCCTTTTGTGATGAACTGCACCAGATGAGTTCTTTCGAGAATCCTTGGATTTAGGAGGATCAGGTTTATATATGCTTTCTTTACCAGATGATCTCATATTGTACTTTAAACCAGAGAAAGTCCTTTTAGAGTTTAAATAAGAAAGTTGCTGACAATTCTTAACAACATGACCTCTGTTTCCACAATGAAAGCATTGATTACAATGTCCCTGAAGAAATAAAGGAATCTGATGTAAGTGGTTCATCTTGTGATCTTTTACAAATTTATTTTTGCACGAGGAGAACCCCTTTTTAATGTTCTTATTGTCGACATTCTTCTTTTCTTTCAAAGAACGGATTGAACCGGATTTTTTGTACCTTTCATGACGGAATGTGTCCATCTGTTGTTCGGACATTAAAGAACACATATTATTCTTCAGTATTTTGACATGTTCGGAAACAGTCTTTATCTCAGAATCACATGAGATTTTTAAGGCGTTGTAATTATCAGTTGCAGTTTTTCTTAACTGCTCAGTTTTCTTTTCTTGATCAATATTTTTCCTTAGTTTTGCTTCTAAGGATTGGATCTTCGAGGAAGAAATGATCTTGAAGGAGTCTAGATCAGTTTTACATGATGAAAGATCACGTTTAAGTTGATCATTTTCAGCTTTCATAAGACATAAGTCTTCAAGGAGTTTTCCTTCCCTTCTTAGCGCAAGTGTAAGTTCAGTTGCACAAGAAAGGAATTCTTTGCTTAGTTTATCTAGCTGAGATGTTACATAATCAACATCCTCTTTATCATCAAGTGATTCAGAATCAGAGTCATTGAATGTGAGCACAAGGCTTAACTTAACCTCTTCTGAAGAACCTTGTGACATATTTTCAGAAGAGTAGGTAATGCTTGTAGAAGACGTTCTTTCTAAACATGTTTTATAGTTAAACCCGGGACGAGTCTTCCTCAAATATTGAGATACGTTAACTGAGTCTACCTTAGGACTCATTTCTTATAGGTTGGATCGCATCAAACACAGATTGTTAGATCTTTTCGTGTTTGCCTGCTCTGATACAAATTGAAAAGGAGAGGGTACCCAAATATACCTCAAGATAAAACTTTTCCTACCTATAAGTCCTTTCTCCGAAAGTGATTATTTATGGACTGAGTCGAGAAAATGCAACTAATTCGGTTCACACTTCGTGTGATCGTCTATGGATACGAGATCGAGACAATACAACAACGAAGTATGTTTACTTGATAAAAAAGTTCGGACTTAACCAAACACAATAGGATTGCTTATCAAGTAAATATGAATTAACGTTTGTGTAATTTACTTTAAATTATAATAACAAACAATTATAATTGCGGAAAATAAAAGTAAATGACACAACAAAATTTTGTTAACGAGGAAACCTCAAATGCAGAAAAACCCGGGACCTTGTCCAGAATTGAAAACTCTCAGGATTAAGCCGCTACACAAAATTAAACCAACTTCGTATAGTTAAGACCAAACAACTAAACCTATAGTTCACCTAGTTCCGTCTGTATTCCCACGCCTCAAACTTATGAATAAGTCACGTACTTGGAACAATTTCTTTGGTTCGTATTCCAAACAGTAAAGGAACAACAAATCTGTTTGGTAGAAACTCTCTTCAACCAAGTGATATGAGTTCGACAAAGGCTCTTATGTTTATTTCAATAAACTCCTTCGTCGGGTTCTTAGATCTACCTTTTGTTCAATTACCTAAGTAATCGTTAAGATTTTTCAATCAATACTTTTAATCACAAATAATTGTATTGATGTCGATCTACACAACTAATCAATCCAATCTACCACAAAGATAAACTGATTATAGTTGGATCATCTATACCGAAACAAGTATTGTGCACACCAAAGATTATGAACCCCAAATCAGAAATCTTCAATATCTTCTTTGTCTTAAAATCTTCTTAGATCTTCAATAAACACCTGCACACAACAACTTGAATCTCTTGTGATCAATCACGCACAGAACGGAGTCTGTTAACAATGGATTATCACAAGATCGTCTTTAGATCTACAAACAGTCTAAAGATCCATGTCGAAACTTCGATCTAGTTTGAGTGAATTTTATATCAGAAGAGAAGATTCTAAAGCATAAAAAAACTAGGTGCAATCAAAGTTCAGCCACTGTTAGTTAATCAAATCAATCGAAAACACAAGATAAACCGCAATTATCTAGTTTCCCACCAACGGTACTAATAGAGCTTCTCAATCCCAAAGAAGACTTTAAACTGCGTGTCCGTAAGAGATTTCTCCTAATTAGGTTACTCTCCTCTCCGAATAGGCGGCTTCACCAGTAACAACACAACCGAGGAAGTTTGTTGTCACGAAGGATTAGTTTGCTAGAAATGCAAACTTCAAGTATTTATAGACAAGGAAGTTTGGACACTAAGGAATTTCCAAAACCGAAAATTTTCTCAAGATATGTAATATATTCCAAATTCGGTTTCCATAATTCCTGGAAATGCTCTGTCCAAAATATTGACCGAAAATCTCTTTGGAAAATCTTTAACTAGTAAATACACATTACTAATTCTCATTTTCCTAAAATAAGATTAAGACCTTGATTAAAAGATTCTTAACTTATTTATGTTTCGATCCTGGGATTTTCTTCCTTTAGCTATTATGGAATAACTTTGAACAATAAAAGATAAACATTATTGTACGTGTTCAAAGTGTGTCGAAATCCTTACTTTGTAAGTCCTCTTTCATACTTACAACCTTGAAACCGATTTGCCACACTTCCAAACAAGTTTAGAATTGGTTCATCTGACTTTCAAGAACTATGTGATTGATCAAGAACACTCAATCACAAATCATGGGTTTAACGGTTCTAACAAAACAAGTTTCGGTTATACCACCATGTGAGTACTGTGCATACTCACACTAGCTTTCCAAAATTCGGTTGACTAGGTACTAGGATCGGTTCCCCACATATATATGGTATCTAAGTTATATGTGTTGCACGTGTCCATAGGATCGGTTCCCCTTTGCCTAAAAACGTGTTGCACATGTCCATATGATCGGTTCCCCTTTCTTCTACAAACTTGTTGCACCTCATACAAGGATTGATTCCCCTTTGTGATGTGTTTCACCTCTTACTAGGATCGGTTCCCCTTTACCCAGAGTCAGTCATACACAAAATCACAAACTCGATCATACCATCTCAGGTGATTACTTAAGATCGATTTCACTAATAAAAGTCATACCAATACATAAGTCATGCCTTTGTGAATAGTTTTACCAAGAACACAAACAAGTCATGAGCGGTTATACTAAATCACACATATTGGTTGTTCACAACATATGCAATGAATAACAATACCAATAACGCCTGGCGATTTCCTTTTCGATTCATAAACAAGTTTATGAACTTATTTCCTTAAAACACATGTAGAACATTGTTTCCTAGGATGAAATCCTCAACTCATACCCATACATAATCAAAATAACATTCAAACGATTATGTCGATGTCTTATCTACAAAGTTTAATGGTTAAGCAATAAACCTCGTATTGTATTCCTTAATACTATGTCTATCTAGAGTGTTCATGCTTCGCAGTTTTGTTTTCAATATGCACGACTTGAAAGATACGTCAGGGAATGAAACAGTTCAAGTCAAATATCACTAACCTCAACTGGAAGGATGACGTTGTCGTTGTAGCTTCTTACTTCTTCACTTCTTCAAGTCTCGCAATACTTGTAATGTCTCATATCCTAATAATTTCAAGCTAACCTATACGATGTTGACTCTAGTACATAATCAAACGACTCTTAAAATGATTTTTGATTCACTAAAATATGACAACCAAACTTGACATACCAACGCTTGGTGGGTTCAACCGAGCTATGCTCTAACACATTCTATTTTTCATCAATATTTGCATAATGATATATCATAGACTTAATCTTTGCAATCAAAAGTTCATTCTATTTTTCATCACTATTTGCATAATGACACAATAAACTTAACTTTCGACATATATGGGACAATCAAACTTCAAGGACGTAAACACATATCCCATAATATTATTTGAAATAAATAAAACCAATAAAGATTAATACTGCAAAAATCATCTTCCAAATAAACTTTAGAATTTAAGTAAATAAATCTAAAAACATTGCAAGATGAAAATTGTTGGCAATAGCTATGTGTAATCACAATATATGCTATTCCAAACCCTAGTTATCCTTCTTAAAACACAAGAATAAATTCTCATAAGAAGTTTCCTAGACATTAAGACAAGAGAAGAGAAACTAATCATCATCTTTGTCATCGGAGTCCATCCAAGATGCTTGAAATTTTTCCATTTCTTCCCTGATTTCGGGAAACTTTATAGCAATCACAAGAATTTTTTCTTGCACACATTTTACCTTGGAATTGATCTTACGCACACCCTTGTAAATTTGATGAAGAAGACTCAAGGTGGTAGGATCACAAAAACTGTCAATGGAATCACATCTTTGTCTTTTGCAAGCATTCTCCTTCATACGTTTGAAAGTACAAGGACGAACAAGTTTGTGAGTTCCAAGAGAGTTGCCAATGGGAGCAATGGAATGTTCATGACAAATTTTCCCAATTAAGCAAGGAAAGCCTAACTTCTTGTTGGATGACATCATCGAGGCCATTTGGAGGATGATAAATCCACAAACATCAAGATATTGAGTACCCAATTCAAGGAAATAGACAAACTCCGCAAACTCACGACTCCACCGGGAATTCTCAATTGTGGAGGGAAAAAGATTAGGAATACCAAGTTTTCCGAAAGGCATCAAAGCAAGACTAAGATAATTAGTAGGAAATTTCCCTTCAATCCAATCAACACTCTTGCAGCAAAGACCATTATAAATGATTTCGTATGATGGTCTTTCTTTCCTTGGTCTCGGAAGACGAAAATTACCCAATGGAATTTTGGTAGTCCTTGAAATCAACTCTCTATCAACAAGAATTCTTTCTCTATTTATCATGGTGTTGAATTCCATGTCATCAAGATCAACATCATGGATGTTGGCATAAAATATTCTTGTGAGAGTGTCAAAACCTTCACCAAGACCATTAAAGATGTTTCCAAGATAATATTTTTCAAAACACATCAAGTCTTCTTTATGACTACTAACCAAATCCAATTTGTTTTCTAGAATGAAACCATTAGAAAAAAATCCTTTCAAAGGTCTTACCACTAGAATCATTGATAAATCTAATTCTAAAGGAATCTTGGTCCTTAGGTATGTTCTATAAGGACCCTCAGGCTCGTCAACGCTATTTGACCATTCAAGAGAAGATCGAGAGATGATTTACTCGCTAATGACTCGATTAGTTAATATAGATTTTAATTAATAGAAATTAATCTAACAACGATTTATATACGAAACTAATATCGTTAGATAGATCTCGAAAAGTTATGAGTAATGGACTACTCGAACGTGTCATTCGGATACCGGATGAAGAAGAAATCATCAGATTACTTTGAAGGGAAAAATAGTTATTTTGCTATTTAACCGACTTGGCAGCCCTTATCCAAGTGTTGGGTGCCTCAGCATTTTGGTCGACCTTATCCCCAAATGGATCGAAGAGAATAATCATTCTCTTATTCTTCTTTCTCTTTCTTCTTTCTTCTTCTTCTCCGTTCTGTCTCTGTTCTCCTTCTCTTTTTCCTCTGTAAATTTTTCCTTCACCCGTATTAATCGATGGGGTGGAATTTTGAGGTTAGTAGTTGATGTATTTTCAAATGTTGTTGTAGATAGTGGTGAAAACTGGGTTCTTTTCGAACTTGTGAAGGTAACTCTTTTTTTTTTAAGATTTAAACAAATAAATGAATGAAGGAAATTAATTTTTTGATAGTAATGTCAAGATTTTAGAAGGATTAAGGCTCAGGATTCACTACCACTTCAAGTTGATTGGTTATAAATAATATTTCATAAATTATTATTAAGCTCTTTTTCTTATTAAATCACTTTTTAATTTAAAAGGTGTCCAAATATTAAGTTGTAATCCTTAAGCATGATTTATCAAAGAATTATTCTAAGCATAAAACATCAAACTGATTCACAACTAATTAAGAAAACCATTTTATCCTTTTTTTTATATTTATCCAAGTGAATTAAATAAAGTAAATAATTAAAGAAATTATAAATAAAAATATTACCAATCAAACATGAGTGAATAGATCCTCCATTGCCTCAATCACCAAGTATTTTAGCCGCTCATCATGTTGGAAAACCTCTCAAAATATTTCATTGATGCTCACAAGTGTTTACAATGAAGAGAAAGATAAGTAAATGTTATAAAACAGGATTGTGCGACCCACAGAAGGCGTCCAGAAATAACGACACAGAAGAAATAAGACTGCTATATAGCGAAGTGCTGTAAAACAATGACAGTAGTCTGCGACTGTCGACCGTGGGTTGATGTTCTTCGTGTTCTTCAGCAGCACCAGCAGAACAACTTCTTCTTCCAGCGCCTGTTTCTTCGATTTTATGCCTCTATTCTCTTCCAAACTCTCCCTAAACTTGCCTAGCCCCTTCTGCTCGACACTAGGGACCTATTTATACCCAACAGATCACTCCAATCCTTGTAATAACTCCAAGAATATCCGGCCATAAAAAGAATATTTTCCGAAATATTTTTTCTTTATTTCTATGATTTGTTACGGATTGTTTCCTGGTTTATCTCTTTCACGCATCATCTCTGAGCTGTAATAGAAGTTTCCATCCAATAGAGTTAACCCATGCACGTCTCTTCCATCCAACAATTCCAAAAATAGAATATCTTCCCTATTTGAGAATATCTTCCCTGTTTTGATTCCCACCGATTATCTAACCAAATTTGACCGAATCCAACACCCATACCAGCTCTGTATAGGCCCTAGGAACAAACCCATTTAATTTGGGCCGTTGAATCTCACTGGAACACCTTCAAATCCTCAACCCTAGTCACGGCAGTTCAAGAACATTTTTTCCCGCCAAAATTTGAATTTCAAAAGGTTGAAGATGATATGCCCCCTATCCTGGACTGGGGTGCGAATAGCAGATGCCTTGGGGGTGACCTGGGGTCCCCCTTAGTAATTAGGTTACCCCTTATCTAAAAGCGAGAGTCCGAATAACACTTGTCCTCCGGGTGACAAAATCAACTTTTCGAGCCGAATTTTCCAAAAATGTTTATTTCCTAAAAATACATAAAAACACAATATTAGTACAAAAATAGAGTTCCAACAATACATACATTGAGGACAAATTAGACACAAAAATGTGTCAATCAAATACCCCCAAACTTATTATTTGCTAGTCCTCGAGCAAAATTTATTCTTGAAAAGTGACCGAGTTAATCTCGGGTGGGTTTATCAGAGGTGTACCCACAAAAACCAATACTCCAGACCCTAGATATCTACACAGAACCTTGGAAAGTACTAAAGAACCTCCTTGGTTGGCATACAATTATTGACTCTAAGAGGAAGAACCCTGATGCGAAATTCCAATTGATGTACACGAGTTTGCACTCAAGCATACTAAAATTCATATAAGTGACAGAGCTCTACTAAGATAGTTTCACGATGGACATCATACTCGGAGTCAGACTAATCACATGAAAATATTAAGAAGATGGAAAGAAAAATGTAGATGGTTGAAAAGCGAACGGTGTTTCCCGTATCTGTCTGAAGGCCTCTGCCAAGATGAACCTAACCTAAATGACTGAGATACCGGTCTGACTAATATTAACACACTGGCATATACAAGGGAACCAGTGGTCAATAACTTAAATCTAGATCAACAAACTGGCAAATACAAGGGAACCAGCAGTTGACTACACATAACAATAACCATTTTTTTTTTATTTTTTTTTTAACTTAACAGCATGAATAGATCTTTTTGATCCAAGCGCATGCTTCTTGTCAGCAGATTACACGATAGTTCCCACGGGTCCTGCATTCCACGCTTGCTTAGGCGACGGAAACAGTGAGAACACACGCATATTGCTATCCAAGTGTTAATACTTATTCCGATTGGTCTAACTGGTCCGTTTTTTTTTTTTTTTTTTTTTTTGGTAACTCAGTCACTCTATTTCACCCTAGCAAAGGTAACAACTTGAATCGTGTGCCCCACCAAATCACTTGAAATAAAAGAAAACTAAAAATAGAAAGTGAAAAGGACTCGACGAGATATGGCGAAACTATCATGTTATTTCTAACACCTGAGCTCTGTGCTTTTATGAATAGACTCTATAGATGTTTCCATCTAGTCAGATTGGTTCCTCATCTCCTAAAACAAAAATGTTTCCATCCACTTAGATTGGTTAGTGCTATCCTTAATAGGCGTAAATTTCTAGGCTTTGGAGTTTATTTATTGCAACTTAAAACTAACAAAAAGTTTCTTCCCCACCCCCAAACTTAAATCTAACAAAAATGTGTCTATCAAATACCCCCAAACTTATTATTTTCTAGTCCTCGAGCAAAATTTATTCTTGAAAAGTGACCGAGTTAATCTCGGGTGGGTTTATCAGAGGTGTACCCAAAAAAACCAATACTCCAGACCCTAGCTATCTACGCAGAACCTTGTAAAGCACTAAAGAACCTCCTTGGTTGGCATAAAATTATTGACTCTAAGAGGAAGAACCCTGATGCGAAATTCCAATTGCTGTACACGAGTTTTGATGAGTGCTAAAAAGTGCATATTTCTATATATTTTTCTTGGCATTTAACTCATCTTTTGTGCATTAATTCTACATTTTAACCCATATTCTGTAAATTCATTGTTTTCAAGAATAAATATTTTTATTAATTAATTTTGTATTTTTAGGTACCAAATAAAGTTTGGATGAATTGCGGAGCTAAAAGAGCAGAAAAGTAGTGAAAAGTCGGGAGGAATTACACAAGGAAGCCGCGAAGAATGTTGTGCGCAAGACCAAAAGGCTAGAAATGGGCTTGAAGAGGAAGAATTGTCCTTAAAGAAGATATGGGCTTGGCATACCCAAGGCCCAAAACCCTCACCCAAATCCATTTCCTATATCCATACCCGTTTCCCTTTCTAGCCGTCAGATTGGATCATCTCAGCATCCTATGGTCAAAGCATCGCCAGTACATCAAAGTCTGAAGCTCCTGTCTAACACTACATCACCTAACTCCATCTTGAGCCGTCAGTTTCGTTGTATCAGGCATCCGACGGTCGATACCATCCTCTTCACTTGTAGCCGTTAGATCAATCTATCATTTCCGCATCCCACGGCTCAGCTTTGCGAATCATCGAGACTTGATGCATCCGCTCAACACCCAAACACCTAACACCACCATCACCTCCACTGCCCCTTCTCAACCACCACAACTCCCACCAAAAGCCATCATGGATTCTAACAACCACAACCCATCATCACTACCACGTCCTACATCTTCCTCAACAACTAATTTCATCTATTTTCACGCCACTGAACCCTAGGTGTGAAGTTGGTGAAATAGGTTGATGAGCTAGAAGTAATTGGAGCAGGACATGGAGCGGGAAGAGAAATAGAAGGATGGGTCGACGTGATGGAGCAGTTATTTCATCGAATTAGGTAAGATTTGGTAAACCTAATTTTACTGTTTTTTTGGGAATTTGGGGATTTTGTTTGTAAACCCTAAATCGATTAATTGGATATAAATAGGGATGTGTGGGTGTTGTAGAAGGTATGCCTGGATTAGCCAGAGCACCACCAAGAGACCTGGAATAGCCAGGACCTCAACTGTTAATGTTGTTTCAATTTCAGTTCAAGTTCAGTTCAATGTTTTAAACAATTTGAATTCCATTGTCATTTAATTTCATTATGTTCTAACTCCATTTGCTAGGGGTTAGATGATACTCTTGAATTGTAAGCTAGGATAGTCCTTGTTCATGTCACTGTTCTTGTAGTGCTGAAACTAAGTAGGATTGATAATTAGCTAGTTGAGTGAATGCACCTGTGATCAGCTGTGCTGTAAGAAGACAGCTGATTCTAGGGGTGTAAGAGTGATAGTAGCTAAGGATTCAGTCCATTTGAAGGACTGTGCTTAATTGAAGTAGGGAAGTTAGTAAACTTAGTGATAAAATGCACCTGTGATTGAGTGTGCTGTAAGAAGACACTCAATGCTAGGGGTGAACTAGAGAACTTAGGGGATTAACCTTCCACCAATGCAGATTGCTAGATAACTGGTTGAGCAAACAAGCCTGTGATCAGCTGTACTGTGAGAAGACAGTTGATGCTAGGGGTAAGTTAGTAAGATTAGTTAAGTAAATCATCCATAATCTTCCCTGATATGAAGCAAGAACATGATTTGATTAGGATCTGCCTTAGTTTAGGATCAAGAAGTGGATTCAAAATCCCTAGCATGTTCCTGTTTACTTACTTTACATTCTACTGTTTTTCAGTTCAGTCACTGCCATCATATCAAGTGTGTTTTAACACAACCAAGACTCTTTGTTACAACTCAGTTTTAGTGAAACCTTAAGCTTCAACTACACACACCTTGTCCCTGTGGATCGACCCGTATTTGCATTGTTCTACACCTCGACACCGTGCACTTGCGGTATTAGTTTGTAGGTCTTTTTAGAAACCTACCAAGTTTGCACTCAAGCATACTAAAATTCATATAAGTGACAGAGCTCTACTAAGATAGTTTCACGATGGACATCATACTCGGAGTCAGACTAATCACATGAAAAGATTAAGAAGATGGAAAGAAAAATGTAGATGGTTGAAAAGCGAACGGTGTTTCCCATATCTGTCTGAAGGCCTCTGCCAAGATGAACCTAACCTAAATGACTGAGATACCGGTCTGACTAATATTAACACACTGGCATATACAAGGGAACCAGTGGTCAATAACTTAAATCTAGATCAACAAACTGGCAAATACAAGGGAACCAGCAGTTGACTACACATAACAATAACTTTTTTTTTTTTAACTTAACGGCATGAATAGATCTTTTTGATCCAAGCGCATGCTTCTTGTCAGCAGATTACACGATAGTTCCCACGGGTCCTGCATTCCACGCTTGCTTAGGCGACGGAAACAGGGAGAACACACGCATATTGCTATCCAAGTGTTAATACTTATTCCGATTGGTCTAACTGGTCCAGTTCTATTCACCTTTCACGCGTCTTCTGTTAGCTACTTTCCTGTTCTCTTCTCACACGTTTGTTCTGAGCTGGATTTCCTTGTTTATCCTGGCTTGATTGGTCGAATCTTGTTGAATAAAGAATAAAATATTCTCCCATGCAGTTACCTTTGCTATTTCACCCTAGCAAAGGTAACAACTTGAATCGTGTGCCCCACCAAATCACTTGAAATAAAAGAAAACTAAAAATAGAAAGTGAAAAGGACTCGACGAGATATGGCGAAACTATCATGTTATTTCTAACACCTGAGCTCTGTGCTTTTATGAATAGACTCTATAGATGTTTCCATCTAGTCAGATTGGTTCCTCAGCTCCTAAAACAAAAATGTTTCCATCCACTTAGATTGGTTAGTGCTATCCTTAATAGGCGTAAATTTCTAGGTTCTGGAGTTTATTTATTGCAACTTAAAACTAACAAAAAGTTTCTTCCCCACCCCCAAACTTAAATCTAACATTGTCCTCAATGTTTCTAATGAAAGAGCAGTACCAAAAGTAACATAACACGAGGAGAAGTTGGAAAGATAGTACCTGGGTGAAGAAAATCAAAAACTAATATACAACATACAATCCGCCTCGATGGTCAATCAAGGGTAAATAGGGTCCTCCAGAGGGACCTCCTCAACATCACCTGTAGGAAAGGGCTCTAAAAAGGGTTTCAATCTCTGACCGTTAACCTTCAAAGAACTACTACCATCCGGTGTCTCGATCTCAACAGCTCCATGAGGAAAAACAGTGCGAACAATAAAAGGACCCGTCCACCGAGAACGTAACTTCCCACGGAAAAGATGCAAGCGGGTATCATACAGAAGAACTTTTTGACCTGGAGAAAATGACTTCTGTAAAATGTTTCTATCATGCACAAGTTTCATTTTGTTCTTATACTCCTTCGCACTATCGTAAGCATCTATACGAATCTCGTCCAACTCATTGAGCTGGAGTTTCCTATGGGCTCCTGCCTCGTCAAGTGAAAAATTTAGCTGCTTAACAGCCCAATAAGCTCTATGTTCTAACTCAACAGGTAAGTGACATACCTTGCCATAAACAAGCCGATAAGGCGACATTCCAATGGGGGTCTTAAACGCAGTACGGTAAGCCCATAAGGCATCAGTAAGCCTAGACGACCAGTCTTTCCGATTAGGATTAACTGTTTTCTCTAATATATGTTTTATCTCCCTATTGGAAACCTCTACCTGACCACTAGTCTGTGGATGATACGGGGTAGCTACCTTATGTGTAATACCATATTTCTTCATCAGAAGCCTAAAAGTCCCATTACAAAAGTGCGACCCTCCATCACTAATTATAGCTCGCGGTGTACCAAAACGTGTAAGTATATTATTTTTCAAGAACTCAATCACAACCCTATGGTCATTGGTTTTACACACAACCGCTTCAATCCACTTAGAGACATAGTCTACAGCGACAAGGATGTATAGGTTACCAAAATAATTAGGGAACGGACCCATAAAGTCAATACCCCACACATCAAAGACCTCAACAATCAGAATCGGGTTCAAGGGCATCATGTTCCTACGGGAAATGGTTCCTAATTTCTGGCAACGTTCACAAGTAACACAGTAACTATGAGTCTTTAAACAACGAAGGCCAATAGAATCCACACTGCAATATCTTAGCAGCAGTTTTCTTAGCACTAAAGTGACCCCCACAAGCATGATCATGACAAAAGGAAATAATACTGGACTGGTCACTCTCAGGTATACATCTCCTAATAATCTGGTCTGGACAATACTTAAACAAATAAGGATCATCCCAAAAGAAGTGCTTAACCTCAGCTAAAAATCTAGAACGATCTTGTTTACCCCAATGTTGGGGCATTCGACCAGTAACAAGATAGTTCACTATATTCGCATACCAAGGTAATTGGGTAACAAAGAACAATTGTTCATCAGGAAAGCTATCCCTTATAGGAAGGGAATCATCTGGGGAACTAACAACTAGCCTAGACAAGTGATCTGCTACAACATTTTCGGCACCCTTTTTGTCTCTAATGTCTGGAGAAAACTCTTGCAACAACAGAATCCACCTAATCAATCTAGGTTTAGTATCCTTCTTAGACAAAAGATATTTTAAAGCAATGATCAGTATATATGATCTTAGAACCTAAGAGATAGGGTCTAAACTTGTCTAAGGCAAACACAATGGCTAATAGTTCCTTCTCGGTAGTGGTATAGTTCAACTGGGCATCATTCAGAGTTTTGCTAGCATAGTAAATCACATGAAGTAACTTATTTTCTCGCTGACCTAGCACAACACCAATAGCATAATCTGAAGCATCACACATGATCTCAAAGGGTAGGTTCCAGTTGGGTGCCTGGACTATGGGGGCGGTAGTGAGTAATGACTTAAGCTTCTCAAAAGCCTCTAAACAAGCATCATCAAAGCAAACTTAACATCTTTTGCAAGCAAATTGCAAAGAGGTCTAGACATCAAGCTAAAATCCTTAATGAAACGACGATAAAAACCAGCATGCCCTAAGAATGACCTAATATCTCTTACGGTTTTTGGGACCGGTAAAGTTTTAATAAGGCAACTTTGGCTCTATCTACCTCTATACCCTTTGAAGATACAATATGCCCTAGAACAATTCCTGAACGAACCATAAAGTGACATTTCTCCCAATTAAGCACTAAATTCTTTTCCTTACACCTAGTCAAAACTAATGACAAATGATGCAAGCACTCATCGAAAGATGAACCAAACACTGAAAAATCATCCATAAAGACCTCTAAGAACCGTTCTACCATGTCAGAAAATATGCTCATCATGCAACGCTGAAAAGTCGCAGGGGCATTACATAGCCCGAAAGGCATGCGTCTATACGCAAAGGTACCAAAGGACAGGTAAAAGTGGTTTTCTCCTGGTCTTCTGGGGCAATAACGATCTGATTATATCCAGAGTAGCCATCTAAAAAGCAGTAGTGACTATGTCCAGCTAATCTCTCTAGCATCTGGTCGATGAAGGGAAGGGGAAAGTGGTCCTTCCTAGTGACCTTGTTCAATTTCCTATAGTCAATACAAACACGCCAACCCGTGGTCACTCGGGTCGGGATTAACTCATTGTTATCATTCTGGACTACAGTAATACCAGATTTCTTGGGAACAACCTGAACGGGGCTGACCCACTTACTGTCTGAAATAGGGTAGATAATGCCTGCATCTAATAGCTTAAGAACCTCAGTTCGAACTACTTCTTTCATATTGGGGTTTAGTCGACGTTGCATCTCCCTAGAAGGTTTGGTGTCTTCCTCTAAATAGATCTGATGCATACAAACAGTAGGACTTATACCCTTAATGTCTGCTATGGTCCACCCTAAAGCTTCCTTGTTGTTTTGAAGGACGGTTACTAGCCTACTTTCCTGATCTCTATCCAAGTCGGAAGAAACAATCACAGGTAAAGTCTCAGACGGGCCTAAAAACACATACTTCAGGGTATCTGGCAATGGTTTTAGGTCCAACTTAGGAGGCTCTTCTAAAGAAGGAACTAGGGTAGACTTAGAAACTGGTAGTGGTTCGAACTTAGGTTTCCATCCATTACTAGTATCTAACAAAGGGGTTG
Source organism: Papaver somniferum (assembly GCF_003573695.1). Classification (NCBI taxonomy): domain Eukaryota; kingdom Viridiplantae; phylum Streptophyta; class Magnoliopsida; order Ranunculales; family Papaveraceae; genus Papaver; species Papaver somniferum. The sequence goes on from NC_039358.1 coordinate 112,150,199, forward strand.
AATCTAACAAAGCATTCACCTCATTAATCACCTTATCATCATCAAAATCAATCCCAAAGTGAGCTAGGCATTTCTCTAATGGATCTTCTAACAAAGTGTTTGGTAATGACTCCTCGACTAATGTTCCTATCATGTTCACCTCTTCTATATTCGAGTCATCTAGTTCAGAGGGTAGCTTACTAATATTAAAAATGTTCAGCTCAATAGTCATATTACCAAAAGACAAATTCATAATACCATTTCGACAGTTAATGATCGCATTGGATGTAGCTAAAAACGGGCGACCTAAAATCACTGGTATTTGGTTCTCTGGGTCAGGGACAGGTTGGGTATCTAGGATAACAAAATCCACCGGATATATAAACTTGTCTACCTCTATGAGAACATCCTCGATCACACCACGAGGAATTTTAACCTATCAGCTAACTGAAGTGTCATCTGGGTAGGTTTCATCTCACCAAGTCCTAGCTTAAGGTACACATGGTATGGCAGTAAGTTCACACTGGCTCCTAAGTCAAGCAATGCTTTCTCAACACGGTACTTACCTATTGTACAAGCAATGGTAGGGGACCCTGGGTCTTTATACTTAGGAGTAGTGGTATTCTGAATAATAGAACTCACGTGACTAGATGAAGGCTTTCTTCTGGACACTGAGCTTACGCTTTCGCGTACACAAGTCCTTAAGGAACTTGGCATAAGAGGGAATCTGCCTAATTGCATCTAATAATGGAAGGTTGATATTAACCTGCTTAAAAACCTCCAATATATCATTAAAGTTGGACTCCCTCTTAGTCGGAACTAGCAGCTGGGGGAACGGGGCTCTGGGAACAAAGCCGGGCTCATCAGGACCCTCATTGGTCTCTTTGGAGACTCTATCAGTCTCCTCATTTTCTGGCTCATAAGGGTGAACTACAACATGTTCACTTTCAGGTATGCGACCTTATTATCAACTTTCCTTCCACTCCTAAGGGTCGTAACAGAGTTAACATGACTGTACGATTTCTCTCCTCTAGGGTTAGGATCAGTATTACTAGGGAACCTTCCTTCCTCTCTCTCATTAATATACTTAGCTATTTGGCCGACTTGAAGTTCTAATTTAGCAAAAGACTGGGCACTATTCTTAAAATTCTGTTTGGTTTCCTCTTGAAAATTACCCTGGCTTTTTACTAACATTTCCTGGCTTTGTGATAGCATTTCCTGGCTCTTCCTTAATATACTAAGGGTTTCCTCTAAGCTAGTTATTCTATTCTCAGATGGGTTCTGGGTCTGTCCTGAAGGGTTCTTAGTATAACCAAAACCTGGGGGAGGCTGAGAATTACTAGACTGGCCTTGATTCTGGCCCTTAGACCAAGAGAAATTAGGATGGTTTCTCCAACCAGGGTTGTAGGTCTCTGAGTAGGGGTCAAACTTCTGACGGTTCTCAAACCTAGCATTGTTATAGACAGCATGAGCTTGCTCTTCACTAACCTGACCTTCCCAAAAAGAGTTATCGGGCTCTATTCCACAACTAGAGATTTGAGAGGCTCTATTAGGTTCAACAAGGGACTTATTTTTAGGTTGACCCATTTCAACGCTTCTAACCTTCTAGAAAAGCAGCAAACTTAGCATCTGACGCAAAACTCGTATCTACCACATTGGTGCTACTTCTATTGACCAAGAGTCTTTTAGGGGGTTCAACACAAGATTCCCACTGTTGGGATTTTTCAGCGATACTTCCTAAGAAGGTAAAAGCATCATCAGCATTTTTACTAGTGAACTCACCAGCGCACATAGACTCAACCATGGCTTTGGTCGATAGTCTAAACCATCATAAATAATTTGTACGAGTTTCATCTTATCAAATCCATGGTGAGGACACTGAGATAGGAGATCATTGAATCTCTCTAAAAATCTATAAAGAGACTCTCCCTCTTGTTGCACACTAGCACTAATTTCTGCCTAACAGCTGCAGTTTTATGCTTAGGGTAGAATTTCATATAGAAAGCGGCAATAAGTTCCTGCCATGTTTCAATGGATTCAGATGGTAGGTTGTTCAGCCAGGTCTTGGCTTTATCTCTCAAGGAAAAGGGAAACATCTTAAGTTTCAAGACTTCATCAGTAAGGTCTTTTATTCTAATTGTCCCAAATTTCCTCAAAGTCCCTAATATGGAAATAAGGGTTCTCATCATCTTTTCCTAAGAATATAGGGATCATTGGAGAATACTAGGTTTTATCTCGAAATTAGCCGTAGTGGCTGGCAATTTAATGCACGAAGCTCGGTTGGTCCTAGTTGGGAACATGTAATCTTTCAAAGTTGCCATCGCTGGCACAACAGAAGTACTAGGGGTTATGAGATTTTCACGAAGAGACAGATTCTCAAAACTGAAGTTTCCAAAAACAGGGCTCTCAAAAGAACAATCTTCGAGCTCCCTGCTTAAATCAGAAGAACTACTAGGTTTTTCGCTAATCAATCGACCTAGAGTATCTCTTTTCCAAGCCCTATTAACAAAATCGGGCATACACTAAAAAAATCAAAAAGAAATAAAAATCCTAACAGGAAGGTTCTAGCAATCACACAGCAGGCTGACTCGACTTTACCACAGCAAACCTAGAGATTTCTAGCAAACAACAAGCATGATGGCTCACTTAGATTGTTTCTAGACCAGCTTCTATCTCTCGAAGGGAATTCGTTACAATTTAAGCAAACCCCTCTGGAATCAATCCGAGTCAAAGTAAGTTGAATCGAGGCGAGGGAAGCTTAGTGGAGCTTTGATACCCAAGGCCTCACCGCAGTACAAGGCGGCGCAGTCACGCATTCAACTCACAGAAACCGTCATGAACTTCGAAGTATGCTAAAAGAATAACCAATATCCTTCGAAAATTTTCCTAACAAGCTCGATACCCTATAGGTCTCTTTCTAATCAGATTTTAAAGCTTGGGTTCGCGTTAGGTTTTGTTCTCCTAAAGCGGGCAAGAAGGGAGCGGTGATGAAATCCGAACCCTTATCTTGTTTAGGCCAGGCCTTGCCCTTTACTAGGAAAATAAAGACAGTCCAAATTCGTCCTCAATCAATGATCACCTTAAGGAATACAGTAACTCGCTTACAGGAGATTCGCGAGTGTTTCGATTGGACTTACCTCCCGTACCAGACGGGGGATGAACCGTTGTCGTCGACTCGGGCCACGACTCCTATGCCGTGTGCGAACCCGAGGGGCCGAGGTGATATTGTAATCACCGTCCTTCCCTGCACACAGTTTTATTTAACTACCCTTCCGTAGGGTTTAAAAAAATAATAATAAAGTCCAAGAGTCCAGTCCAAAGTCCAAATAAAGTAAAGTGCAAAAGAAAAAAAAATAACCTAAAAAAAATAAAAATCTCTTTTTTTTCTCTCTTTTCTATATTAAAACAAAAAAAAAAAAAATTCCTCTTTCGCTCCTTTCGCTTTAAGCTTTTCCTTCCAAGGTCCTTAGTACTCCACTTCGAACCTGCAAATCAAAGACAAAAAGAAACGTAAAAAGGAAAAAAATAATAAACCTAAAAAAAAAAATTCTACCTAAGCACAGGTCCGCGTCGGCGGCGCCAAAAATTTGATGTATTTTCAAATGTTGTTGTAGATAGTGGTAAAACTGGGTTCTTTTCGAACTTGTGAAGGTAACTCTTTTTTTTAAGATTTAAAAAATAAATAATGAAGGAAATTATTTTTTTAGTAATGTCAAGATTTTAGAAGGATTAAGGCTCAGGATTCACTACCACTTCAAGTTGATTGGTTATAAATAATATTTCAGAAATTATTATTAAGCTCTTTTTCTTATTAAATCACTTTTTAATTTAAAAGGTGTCCAAATATTAAGTTGTAATCCTTAAGCATGATTTATCAAAGAATTATTCTAAGCATAAAACATCAAACTGATTCACAACTAATTAAGAAAACCATTTTATCCTTTTTTTTATATTTATCCAAGTGAATTAAATAAAGTAAATAATTAAAGAAATTATAAATAAAAATATTACCAATCAAACATGAGTGAATAGATCCTCCATTGCCTCGATCACCAAGTATTTTAGCCGCTCATCATGTTGGAAAACCTCTCAAAATATTTCATTGATGCTCACAAGTGTTTACAATGAAGAGAAAGATAAGTAAATGTTATAAAACAGGATTGTGCGACCCACAGAAGGCGTCCAGAAACAACGACACAGAAGAAATAAGACTGCTGTATAGCGAAGTGCTGTAGAACAACGACAGTAGTCTGCGACTGTCGACCGTGGGTTGATGTTCTTCGTGTTCTTCAGCAGCACCAGCAGAACAACTTCTTCTTCCAGCGCCTGGTTCTTCGATTTTATGCCTCTATTCTCTTCCAAACTCTCCCTAAACTTGCCTAGCCCCTTCTGCTCGACACTAGGGACCTATTTATACCCAACAGATCACTCCAATCCTTGTAATAACTCCAAGAATATCCAGCCATAAAAAGAATATTTTCCGAAATATTTTTTCGTTATTTCTTTGATTTGTTACGGATTGTTTCCTGGTTTATCTCTTTCACGCATCATCTCTGAGCTGTAGTAGAAGTTTACAGCCAATAGAGTTAACCCATGCACGTCTCTTCCATCCAACAATTCCAAAAATAGAATATCTTCCCTGTTTTGATTCCACCGATTATCTAAACAAATTTGACCGAATCCAACACCCATACCAGCTCTGTCTAGGCCCTAGGAACAAACCCATTTAATTTGGGCCGTTGAATCTCACTGGAACACCTTCAAATCCTCAACCCTAGTCACGGCAGTTCAAGAACATTTTTTCCCGCCAAAATTTGAATTTCAAAAGGTTGAAGATGATATGCCCCCTATCCTGGATTGGGGTGACCTGGGGTGCCCCTTAGTAATTAGGTTACCCCTTATCTAAAAGCGAGAGTCCGAATAACACTTGTCCTCCGGTGACAAAATCAACTTTTCGAGCCGAATTTTCCAAAAATGTTTATTTCCTAAAAATACATAAAAACACAATATTAGTACAAAAATAGAGTTCCAACAATACATACATTGAGGACAAATTAGACACAAAAATGTGTCTATCAGTAGTTGCACCAGTGAAGGTTATAAGACTTGGAACAATGGGTGGAGATGATATTGAAACTTACTGATTTCAGAAACAAGATGAATAGGGTAAGTAACTTAGGGTTTTGAATTGTTTGATTGTTTTATGTGCAATCATTTTGTTTTGATCGATTATAGAGTGGGTTTGTTGTTAATTGAAGTATAGAGTTGTTGTATGAAGTTTAATTTTGAGTTCATAGGAAACTAGGGTTTCTGTTCTTCCCTAAATCAAACCAGAAATTAGGGTTCATCCAATTAGGGTTGTCTGTTATGGTTTTGAGTTTATGGTGGAAGATTTAGATTCAGGTGAAGGAGGTTTGTATGTTTGATATATGCATATTGGGGTTTTGGAATCTCAGGGAGAATCAAGACAGTTGATTGAATGGGAATTGTTGTATTGAGATTCACTGTTGGTAATAGAGTTAGTGGAGCAGGTTGTAGTTGAGTTGAACTACAAAAGATGAAGATGAATTAGGTGTTCTGTTGAAATGACAGAGGAGGAAGTTATAGAGCTTAGTAAAAGTAATGTTTGAAGCTGAGACACTACAGCTGGAACTGGAATTGTAAGTAGATGTGGTTCAGGTTGGATTGCAGTGTCTTTGAGTTGAAGATTAGTGAGATGAGTTATGAGATTGTGAACTGGTGCATCAGGATTGAAACGAAGTTGGAGTTGCATGACCAAGAAGTTTTAATATGTGAAGTTGTAGCTGTGACTGATGGAGCTGGTAGAGGCAAGGCAGAAGATTCTGGAGAATGGTGCAAGATTATTGGTTATCACAGTTAGAAATGGCAGTATAGTGTATGCGGAGCATGGAAGAAAATAAGATGGGAAATGAGCTGAAACTTAGCTTAGATGAATGTTAGACAGGGAATAATCTTTGAAGAGGTATAACTGGTAGTAGTAGTTGAGTGCAACTGCAGAATGGAAGTGGAGGTGACTAGTTGTGCTACTGAAATTATAGGGAAGCTTAGGGAATAAATTGGTTGAATTGTGTGGCTGGTATTGAAGCTCCAGTTATGAATATCTGGGTTAAACTACAGGTGGAGATGTAATGGTTGTGATTCTGACTAGAGACTGTGAAGGCGATAAAATTTTGTCTTACAGAGTTGAAGTGAAATTCAGTATGGAAAGGCTTGTATTGATTTGAGCATACTGTGTTGAGATGTGTTGGTGCAACTGAACTTCTGATGAATTCAAGAGATGGTAGATATTGAAATGCTTAGATGTTGGTATTGCAGATATGAAGATTGTAACTCTAAAGTTAGTGTGTTTGAGTGTTTGGTAGATGGATTTCAGCTAAGATTTAGATGGACAAATTAGTTAATGTTAATGGCACTGAATAAGAGAGATCAAGATTAAGTTATGAGTTTAGTAAATGGGTTGGAATCATAGCGTTTATGTTGTCTGGTGTTCTTAGACTGTGTTTATAGTTATGATCTTGACTCTTTGTTTTCCTGTTTTGACCCAGACCTGACTAGAGTTAACTCAATAACCAGACTTGACCCAATTTGACTCAGTAACTTAACCTGACCTTGGACTTTGACTCTGGACTTTGACTTAGCTCTAGATGTTGACTGTTAGTTGACGTGTGACCGTTTGTTGACTCAGATGGACTGGACCTTAGTTAATGGGCTTGTTTAGTGGGCTTGAGCGTAGTGCCATGTTCTCGTAGTTTGATACTTTGGACCCTTTATGATCCGAACTAGCTTTTGGTTCCTTCTACAAAGTTTTATATACTCATAAGACATATCTAATGGACTATAAAACCAATCTAATTGGATTAATAAACTCTAAGATGAACTAAAGATATAGAATAATAAGATATAGAACCATAAATGGGCTTAGAACCATTAGATAGTTCACTTAGCCTGTAACTAGAGAATTGTATGAGATTATGTTATGAGCCTTTGGGCTAATTCTTAGAGTCTTGTGTGATTAGAAGTTAGTCTATATTAACAACGAACGATTCCAAGGATGAACCAGTGGATTGTGGATTTCAAGATAGGCGTGGCTTGACATCAAATTAGGTGGGAACTCTATAACCATCTTGTAATCATTAAGTTTATGTTATCTGCGAGCATGATGAGTCTTTAATTTCTGTAAGCATATTGTTTGTAATTCAATGGGTATGTTGTGCAATATGCGTTGGGTGGTTTCCCCGCGAAGAGTGTATGTGTTTCCCCATAGCTCTTGGCTAAGTTTAGTAGGGCAATGCTACGTTGTTTGAATATTACCTAGTAGCCCCGGCTTTACCCCGGATAAATATTATTACATTTTATTGTCTTAAGATAGTAGTCTGGCTTTACCCCGGTTGATTATTACCTAGTAGTCCGGATTTACCCCGGTTGATTATTATATATACTATTTTATTTGGGGAAGTCACTCATGTGCATATTATACTTGATTGTGCAGTCTTAGTAGTATGACTGGGTTACTATGATCTTGACTTAGGAAGAAATTCTAGGTTCATGATTGGATATGGTTATTATTCGGTGGCTTCGGTTACGAATAATGATTGGGCCTTTCGTGAACCTGTTGTGCGGGGTCAGATCATAGTAATCAAAATCTTATTATATTCTAGACTTAGATGGTGGCATTGAGTTTTATGAGGTGTACGCATTCCAAGATAATATCTTACGGTACATGGATTCATGATATCATTTGAGACTGGAGTTATTCCTAGCATCTTCTCCTCCATTGAGTGAGACGAGGTTGGGATAACATATGTTTAGGTTGTTTAATTATATTCTCGTAGATCCATCCGGAGGTGAATCTTTCACGGATATTACCACTATGGACTTAATATCTGGGGATTTGAATTGAAGCAATCATTTTCTCTATGTTGCTTGTAAAAGATGTTTATCGTTTTTCTTTAGTAGAACTATGATGCGTGTTAGTGATTACTTAAGTGTTATAATGATAACCACTGAGCCCCCTTTTCGGATGATGTGCTCACTTGTTCCCACTTCAGTTTCAGTTTTCAGAAGAGATGGCGCGCATGAAGATAATTGTTTCGTAGTTTGAAACTTTAGCAGATTAAGAACGTTTATGGATCTTTGATATATATGTATTCTTTGATTATTTGTACACATTAATATAATCATATCATATGAGAGATTTCATCTATTAAGTATCAGAGTGTTTGGGAATTAGTTTTGTTTTACTTTATGCGATTTTGTTCCTTAAGTTCGAAGATCAAGATTCTGTTACTTCAGATTTAGGATATATTATAATTAGCTAAGCAGGTTTAGTATTTGGGGCGTGACAAGTTGGTATCAGAGATCACTATTAGATCTTACATGGGAAAAAATAGTTAATTCTTAGTGCTAGATAGATAACTATATTAGTTTAGAATCGCATTGAATTGTGAGATAAATCTTAATCACTAAAAGTTATCAATAAATACAATATTATTTTGATTGATTGTTCGTTTTCCTTGTGGAGTGTGTATGCTATGAAGTAAAAAATTATAGGTCAAACAAACTGTATTATGGTTAGAAGATCATTGAGATTAAAGAACAATTAGTTTGACATTATGTACACGTAGTGGAATCCAACACTAGAGAAATAATGAGGTTAGTAATTTTGATAGATCTCGAATTCTTCTAGAAACTTACTGAGTAGCTTTACATATATTTAGAATCATGAATTCATTGAACTAGAAAGATAATGTGAGGAACTTAGACTCCCATATTCTTTAGAATCTAAATCAGCATTGTTGAACTCAGAGCTACAAATTTTAAATCTTAGTTATAGAAGGACATATAGGTTTGTAGAAAGCATTGTATTTCATTTCATTCTATTTCGAACTCATTTAAAATGAGTTAGTTTTCACGTGTTTGTAAGTATGAGCAATACTTGCACTTAATCGAGATATAAAGTCTCTTTTAAGGTGAGGAGTTTTGAAAACCAGAAGGACGGATTCATTTTCGAGGATGAAAATTTTACAAGGTGAGGAGAATGTAAGGACCCTCAGGCTCGTCAACGCTATTTGACCAGTCAAGAGAAGATCGAGAGATGATTTACTCACTAATGACTCGATTATTTAATATAGATTTTAATTGATAGAAATTAATCTAACAACGATTTAGATACAAAACTAATATCGTTAGATAGATCTCGAAAAGTTATGCGTAATGGACTGTTCGAACGTGTCATTCGGATACCGGATGAAGAAGAAATCATCAGATTACTTTGAAGGGAAAAAAAGTTATTTTGCTATTTAACCGACTTGGAAGCCCTTATCCAAGTGTTGGGTGCCTCAGCATTTTGGTCGACCTTGTCCCCAAATGGATCGAAGAGAATAATCATTTTCTTATTCTTCTTTCTCTTTCTTCTTCTTCTCCGTTCTGTCTTTGTTCTCCTTCTCTTTTTCCTCTGCAAATTTTTCCTTCACCCGTAATAATCGATGGAGTGGAATTTTGAGGTTAGTAGTTGCACCAGTGAAGGTTATAAGATTTGGAACAATGGGTGGAGATGATATTGAAGCTTACTGATTTCAGAAACAAGATGAATAGGGTAAATAATTTAAGGTTTCGAATTGTTTGATTGTTCTTTATGCAATCATTTTGTTTTGATCGATTATAGAGTGGGTTTGTTGTTAATTGAAGTATAGATTTGTTGTATGAAGTTTAATTTTGAGTTCATAGGAAACTAGGGTTTCTGTTCTTCCCTAAATCAAACCAGAAATTAGGGTTCATCCAATTAGGGTTGTCTGTTATAGTTTTGAGTTTATGGTGGAAGATTTAGATTCAGGTGAAGGAGGTTTGTATGTTTGATATCCGCATATTGGAGTTTTGGAATCTCAGGGAGAATCAAGACAGTTGATTGAATGGGAATTGTTGTATTGAGCTTCACTGTTGGTAATAGAGCTAGTGGAGCAGGTTGTAGTTGAGTTGAACTACAAAAGATGAAGATGAATAAAGTGTTCTGTTGAAATGACAGAGGAGGAAGTTATAGAGCTTAGTGAAAGTAATGTTTGAAGCTGAGACACTACAGCTGGAACTGGAATTGTAAGTAGATGTGGTTCAGGTTGGATTTCAGTGTCTTTGGGTTGAAGATTAGTGAGATGAGTTATGAGATTATGAACTGGTGCATCAGGATTGAAACGAAGTTGGAGTTGCATGACCAAGAAGTTTTAATATGTGAAGTTGTAGCTGTGACTGATGGAGCTGGTAGAGGCAAGGGAGAAGATTCTGGAGAATGGTGCAAGATTATTGGTTATCACAGTTAAGAAAGGCAGTATAATGTTGTTGATGGTGGATTTTAGTTCAGGGCTAAAATTATAAAACCAAATTTAATGCGCTGACATCCTGCAAAGGATAAAGCCGTTTGATAAGTGATGAGCGCAGAAAACCTCTCCACTTTATTTATTTGAAGCAATTCAATAAATACACAAAATTCACCCAGAATGATGCATGCAACAACAATCCCAAATATTCTGTGAATTCTTTAGCATTATTAATTAATGCATGATTTGCCTAGACCAGTCAAGGGACGTTTAAGCCGCTAATGACTCGATTAGTTTAACAAGATCAATAATTAATAGAGTTAGTATAACAACGATTTAGAAACGGAACTAGTATCACTAGATAGATATCGAAAAATTATGCGAGATGGACTACTCGAACGTGTCATTCAGATACCGGACAAAGAAGATATCTTCAGATATGTACGAAAGGTAAAACTGTTAATTTTGCCTTAGACCGACCTGGATGCCCTTAGACGTTTCGTGGGAACCTTCATGAGTTTTGTTGGCCTTATCTCCTACGCGTGTCGAGAGAAGCTCATTTCTTCTCTTCGTTTCTTCGTTTCTTCTTCTTTCTTTTCTTCTCTGTATAAAGTGATTGATGATTTGAGAGAGAGAGAGAGTCAATCGATGAAATAAGAAGATGAACTAGGAGGTGTGCTGATGTTGATGAAGAGATGAGAGGGGTGTTGATTCATGGTTAAACAGAGTTAGGGCTTCATCTGATTTTGAGGTTGTTTGGAGTAGGTTAAGTTTATTGGGTCGATGTTTGATGAGAATTAAGAGGGGTTGTTGTTGAAATATCGATTGGAGGCTATTCTGATGAAGAATCACAGAACCAGGTAAATTAGGGTTTTATTAATTTGAAGATTTAATTTGGGGTTTCGGTTTTGATTAATTTCTTTATGAAATTATTGTTATTTGATTGAATTGTTGCATGGGTTTGTTTTTAATCGAGTGGAGATAGTTTTATAAGGGTTTAATTTTAGTCTTTTAGCAATTTAATTTTGGAATTAGGGTTTTGGTAAACTGAAGATAGAAATTGGGGTTTCCCTATTTGATTTGAGTTACAAGAAGGGAGAGTTAGATCTTGTTGGCGAAGTTAAGGTTCTAGATTGAATTACAAGGATCTTTTGGTGGAGCCAATGAAGAGCTGAAGATTTTATGATGGGATGTGAAGTTGAGAAGTTTAGGTCCTGTTTGGTATAGTTTTCAAAAACAGTTTTCTGTTTTTAAAAACAGAAAACAGGAGAAAACGCGTTTGGTAAGGACATTTTCAGAAAATGTTTTCTATCTGTTTTCTGTTTTTAAAAACAAAAAAATTAAAACAACAAATTATTGTTTTCTGTGTTTTCTCTTTTTTTATTTTCTTTATTCTTTTATTCTTTTCAGAACAAAGTAAGAGATGGGGAATGACTGCAAGTGAGTCATGGCTAATATCACTATCTCTTAGACGAATCTTTACATTTGATCCGATTTAGTTGGTTTTCCTTGTTTTCAAAAACAGTTTACCAAACAATTTTTAGAAAATGAAAACAAGGAAAAAAGGGTATGTTTTTAAAACAGTGGAAAACTATTTTTGAAAACTTTTTTTCAAAACTGTACCAAACAGGACCTTTAGGATTAATTAAAATTACAGGGGATGAAATAGAATCAGATAGTGGGATTGTAAATAGTGGTGTTGAGATTCATGAAGCTTGCAGTTCCATAGTTTGATGTTTTGGCTTGAGACTGTGAAGAAGATATGTGTTCTTTTAGCTGAACTAGTGGTGCTGGTTGGGTTGATCAGGAGGTGTTGCTGCTAGAGATGGTGTTGTTTGTGTATTAGTGATGCAGTTGGGGGTAATGTTTGATTATTGAGGTTGAGTTACAGAAGAGAATAGTATGAATAAAGTGTAGGAGTTGGGTTTGTATTTTCAGTTAGCAAGGACTTGATAGTGTTGATGCAGTTGGAATTGTAGTTGAAGTTTAGAGCAAATGTAAATGAGATTAAGTCAGGGTTCAGGGTGTTGTGTTAAGTTGCAGCTAAAGAATGTGGTTAGTTAGTTAGAGATGGTATTGTCTGTGTATTGTACTGGTGATGGAGATGATCTACATATGTGGTTTCCTGGTTTTTTAATGGGTTTTAGAAATTCAAGCAAGTAAGCTAACATTTGAGAAGATTTGACTGAGTTGAAGCTGCAAACTAAAGAGAGAAGTTATATTTGGATTCTTCTGAAGTTAGAGGATGGAAGAATGAAATTGAGATTTGAGATGAATATAGTTGGCTGAAGCTGAGTCATTGCAGTTGAAGATTATGTTTGAACTATTGCAAATGCTAGTGGTTGATATAGTGGTGAACTGTATTATGTGCAGTTAGTGAAAGATGTGTATATGAATGAATTAGTGAATGAGGTGGTTGAGGTGATGCTGCTCAGTTGGTGGTAGTGGTGGTGTTAATGCAATAAGAATGTAGTCGAGTTACAGATGTACACAAGAAAGGAGTGATGAATCACAGAGCATGAAGATAATAATGTGGTGATGCTAGAATTGCAGTTAGAACAGATTGTGTGATTGTAGATGTATTAGATTTTTCGGTTGTATTAATTTTTAAAGTTCTGTTAGAATGGATAGGTTGATTTTGAGTTGGGATTAGAGTCTTTGTGGTTTTGTGAATCTTAAACTTGTCTGACTGAACTTATTTAGTCTGTTTCAGTTTGGTTATTGTCTAACTCCGTTTCTGACTAGGTCGAATCGTTTAGACTCACCGAGTTTCCTTCTTGACCTGAGTTGAATCAGTTGACCCGACTTGACTTTTAATTGGACTTTGACTTTGACGTTAGACGTTGACTGTTAATTGACCCCATTGACTGTTATAGACCGTTAGTTGACTCAGATGGACCAGGCCTTAAGTTAATAGGTCGAGTTTAGTGGACTTGGGCTTAGTGCAATGTATTCTTAGTTTGATGTTTTGGACCTTGTGGTCCGAATTAACCTTTGGTTCCTTCTACAAAGTTGTAGATACTTTTTAGGCTTACCAAATGGACTATAGATTCTACCTAATGGAATTAGTAAACCTTTGTTATGCTAAAGATAGATAATGAACGGTCTAGAACTATTAATGGGCTTAGAACCATTAGACAATTCACTTAGCCTATAATTAGAGAATTGTATGAGATTAAGATATGAACCTTGTTTGAGCCTTTTGGCTAATCTTTAGAGTGCAAGTGTGATTAATAATTAATCTTTATTAACACCGTTCGAACTAAATAATAAACCAGTGGATTATGGATCTCAAGGTATGCGAGGCTTGTCATCAAAAGAGGTGGGAATCAATAACGAACTCTCTTGTATTCATTATTGTTTTACAAATCTATCTTTTGTGAAATCCATGCATATCTTTGTTACTATATGATAGTGTACGTATGTATTATTTGTGTGTAATACAAACTAGTTTTCTTTAACATTTTGGGATGGTATTGGATCTTTAGAAACAAATAATATCTTTGTTTTGGAAGTATTTACTTATTTTCCAAAATGTGATTCTTTCCATTGGCTGGAAAGTGGTTACAATCTTTATTTGTTGTTAGCATGAAAGGGAGAAGTTTTCCTTTTGATTGGTGTGAGATGTGTGCTCCCAAATGTTATATCTATTTATTGCAAACCTAGATAGGCCTCGTTGGGCTGAATATTATATAGGTCTGGTTTTAATTTGGCCATTATATTTTCCCCATTTCTGTACGGGGGAAACGCATGTCTCATACATGGATGTTTACTGTTCTTTTAAATTACTTTCAAAAGCTATTATATTATATTTTGGTGTTTAGAGAAAGTGATGTTGAGAATCTTATATAAGATTGTTGGATTTACGTGGTGTATATGGCTCTGCAATGTGTAAGCACTTCGGTCGGATATAATGTTGTTACCATTTGTTTCCTTTGAATACTTGCTATGTAGAGTGCGCGTAGAATAAGGTACTGGTAAGGTACATATAGTTTATGACTTGAGGATGAAAACCTCATGGGTGCTTTAATGATCATTGAAGAATCCGCAATAGTCATGCCTTGCTACTCCGAAGGAAGACGTCGCTCAACTATAATTTATGTTGTGAATGTGTGCAGGTCTATTGGTTGGTAGAACTTTATATTTTCAGTACAATTTACTATCTTAATATGTTTTATTCTGTTTTCCATTTTTCTAACGGTTTTCAGTAAAACCCGCATTGTCTTTAAATCATTCTAGTGATTACTTGAAAGTTAGTTGTTATTTCTACGGGGTACCCCTTTTAGGGATGATGTGCTCACCCATTCCCACTTTCAGTTTCAGAGACAGATTCAGATCAAGTTGTGCACGTGGCGATGAAAGCTTCGAGGGGTTGGTTTCGTTAGTTGGTTATCTTCCGCTATGTTTATTTTCGTGTTTATATTCTATTTGTAAACCAAATCATTATTAAATATGTATCACTTGAGAGGAGTTCTTGTATTTATTTCAGAGAGGGTTTAAATTCGGGTTAATCTTTGTTTAGTACTTTTTTCTTAGTGTTTTAAATAGATGATTTGGATCGTTAGTGCCTCATTTTATAGCTAATCTCTTGGATTAGTCAGCTGCTAGCTTAGGGGGCGCTACAGACTTGGTATCAGAGCTCACTATTAGATCTTACATGGGCGACAATAGGAATAGCCAGTGCCAATTAGTAAATGAGATTAGTTTAGAACTGGGTTGGGTTTGTGAGATAAATCTTAATCACTAAAAACAACCAAGAACTAAAAGATTTTTGTATTGAATTGATTGATTGATTTGTATAACATGTTGATTGCTTACTCCTTGTTTTGTGTGTGTATATCTATGAAGTAAAAATTGTAGGTTGAAAGCAATTGTGATATAAGTTAGAAATTTAAATAGATAACTAGAAATTAGTTAGTCTCAATTGAATGATACTTAAATAATCTAGCACTGGAGAATAGTGAGGTTTGAAATTCTGGTGTATTTGTGTTGTCTTTGTTCGTAGGAAACCATCGTCGGGTCTTGCTAACCTGGACATGCCAACTACAAGCATGGATTACCATTCATCGTAGGAGGACTTGCTTCTATTAGTGAACTGATAGATCCCAAATTTTATTTAGAAACCGATAGAGTACCTTTTCTCATAAATTAGAACCATTAATCTATTGAATTAGAAATGAAGTTAAATTGTAAAGGTAATTAAGATAATAGTTCGGGAATTAGTGTTAATAATAATAAATGACAATAGGATCACTAATAATCATAACAAAAGTAATATTGACATTTATCTAATAGTATTGTATTGAACTTTATCTAATTAAAATCTCATTAGTAAATATTTAATGATTAAAATAATAATTAGGACCAAAGTAGCTACGTAGAATTATTAATAATTATCTACGGTCAGATTCTGTTAATTAAATAAAGTTAGAAATACATTCTTTTACATTTGAAGTAACTACCAGATAGTTAACATAAGACTTGTTAGGTTAAGACTGAAGAACGTGCGGATATATTGCATAAAACAAAAAGACTAAAATTCTTAATAATCTTATACTTAAATTATTTTTAGTTCAATAACTGATTTAGTAGATTTTTAAAATTAAACAAATACACATGAAGAAAATTTATAGAAAATAGTAATAATATTTGGATGCTTAGTACAACAATAGACTTGAAAGAAAACAAATTCGTATATTAATAAGATACTTTACATTAATAGGAAAATCTTAAGGTTTTTAGGATACACTAAAGTTTTATGCTGACTCAAATTGAAATAATATTAAGTCACCGACGCTAATATTTAACAAGATATATAGACTCAATAGGAATAAATAAAATTAATTATATTAATCTTTACGAGAATGTAGAGTCATATTTAGAAAATTAAGACTTTGTGAACCAACTGGACTATCAACCAACTAATAAAGATACGGAGAATAGAAACACTGATGATAGTAATATTTTAATAATTATGTTAATATCAGATTTAGAGTAGATAATATTCAGATAATTATATATTGTATAACAGTAAAGTTATAATATCGGATAGATTTACGTAAAAATCAAATTTGGACTAATTATATAGGTAAATATATAACAAATATGGAACTACGTCAATTAATAAATTAATGAATATTAGACTGTAAATTATCCGTGGAGAACTTAGACAAACTTATCTGTTAGAATCTAATTCACCATAGTGAGCATAGAAACAATCTTATTATGAAATAGAAGATTAGTCTATTGAACTTAGAGATACAAATTATAGATTCTAGTTGTAGAAAACCACATAGGCTTGTGTTTCATTTCTTGTTGTTTCGAACTCATTTAAAATGAGTTGTTTTTCACGCGTTTGTAAGTATGAGCAGTACTTGTACTTAGTCGAGAGATGGTGCTTCTCTATAAGGTGGGGAGTTTTGAAGATTAGAAGGAAGATTCGATTTTCGAGGACGAAAATGTATAAGGTGGGGAGAATGTAAAGACCCTCAAGCTCGTCAACGTTATTAGACCAGTCAAGAGACGTTTAAGCCGCTAATGACTCGATTAGTTTAACACGATCAATAATTAATAGAGTTAGTCTACAACGATTTAGAAACGGAAGTAGTATCACTAGATAGGTATCGAAAAGTTATGCGAGATGGACTACTCGAATGTGTCATACGGATATCGGACAAAGAAGATATCTTCAGATATGTACGAAAGGCAAAACTGGTAATTTTGCCTTAGAATGACCTGGCTGCCCTTTGCCGTTTCGTGGGCACCATCATAAGTTTTGTTGGCCTTATCTTCTACGCGTGTCGAGAGAAGCTCATTTCTTCTCTTCGTTTCTTCTTTCTTCTTCTGATTTCTTCTTCTTTCTTTTCTTCTCCGTTTCTTCTCTGTAGAAAGTGATTGATGATTTGAGAGAGAGAGATAGAGAGAGAGTCAATCGATGAAATAAGAAGATGAACTAGGAGGTGTGCTGATGTTGATGAAGAGATGATAGGGGTATTGATTCATGGTTAAACAGAGTTAGGGCTTCATCTGATTTCGAGGTTGTTTGGAGTAGGATAAGTTTATTGGGTCGATGTTTGATGAGAATTAAGAGGGGTTGTTGTTGAAATATCGATTGGAGGCTATTATGATGAAGAATCACAGAACCAGGTAAATTAGGGTTTTCTTAATTTGAAGATTTAATTTGGGGTTTCGGTTTTGATTAATTTCTTTATGAAATTATTGTTCATTGAATTATTGCATGGGGTTGTTTTTAATCGAGTGGAGATAGTTGTATAAGGGTTTAATTTTAGTCTTTTAGCAATTTAATTTTGGAATTAGGGTTTTGGTAAATTGAAGATAGAAATTGGGGTTTTCCTATTTGATTTGAGTTACAAGAAGGGAGAGTTAGATCTTGTTGGCGAAGTTAAGGTTCTAGATTGAATTACAAGGATCTTTTGGTGGAGTCAATGAAGAGCTGGAGATTTTATGATGGGATGTGAAGTTGAGAAGTTTAAGTTGTAATTAGAATTACAGGGGATGAAATAGAATCAGATAGTGGGTTTGTAAATAGTGGTGTTGAGATTCATGAAGCTTGCAGTTCCATAGTTTGATGTCTTGGCTTGAGACTGTGAAGAAGATATGTCTTCTTTTAGCTGAACTAGTGGTGCTGGTTGGGTTGATCAGGAGGTGTTGTTTCTAGAGATGGTGTTGTTTGTGTATTATTGATGCAGTTGGGGGTAATATTTGATTACTGAGGTTGAGTTGCCGAAGAGAGTAGTATGAATAAAGTGTATGAGTTGGGTTTGTATTTTCAGTTAGCAAGGACTTGATAGTGTTGATGCAGTTGGAACTGTAGTTGAAGTTTAGAGCAAATGTAAATGAGATTAAGTCAGGGTTCAGGGTGTTGTGTTAAGTTGCAGCTAAAGAATGTGGTTAGTTAGTTAGAGATGGTATTGTCTGTGTATTGTACAGGTGATGGAGATGATCTACATATGTGGTTTCCTGGTTGTTTGATGGGTTTTAGAAATTCAAGCAAGTAAGCTAACATTTGAGAAGATTTGACTGAGTTGAAGCTGCAAACTAAAGAGAGAAGTTATATTTGGATTCTTCTGAAGTTAGGGGATGGAAGAATGAAACTGAGATTTGAGATGAATATAGTTGGCTGAAGCTGAGTCATTGCAGTTGAAGATTATGTTTGAACTATTGCAAATGCTAGTGGTTGATATAGTGGTGAACTGTATTATGTGCAGTTAGTGGAAGCTGTGTATATGAATGGATTAGTGAATGAGGTGGTTGAGGTGATGCTGCTCGGTTGGTGGTGGTGGTGGTGTTAATGCAATAAGAATGTAGTCGAGTTACAGATGTACACAAGGAAGGAGTGATGAATTACAGAGCATGAAGCTAATAATGTGGTGATGCTAGAATTGCAGTTAGAACAGATTGTGTGATTGTAGATGTATTAGATTTTTCTGTTGTATTAATTTTTAAAGTTCTGTTAGAATGAATAGGTTGATTTTGAGTTGGGATTAGAGTCTTTGTGGTGTGTGAATCTTAAACTTGTATGACTGAACTTATTCAGTCTGTTTCAGTTTGGATATTGTCTGACTCAGTTTCTGACTGGGTCGAATGGTTTGGACTCACCGAGTTTCCTTCTTGACCTTAGTTGAATCAGTTGACCCTACTTGACTTTTAATTGGACTTTGACCTTGACATTAGATGTTGACTGTTAATTGACCCTGTTGACTGTTAGAGCCCGTTAGTTGACTCAGATGGACCAGGCCTTAAGTTAATAGGCCGAGTTTAGTGGACTTGGTCTCAGTGTAATGTATTCTTAGTTTGATGTTTTGGACCTTGTGGTCCGAATTAATCTTTGGTTCCTTCTACCTAATGGACTATAGATTCTACCTAATGGAACTAGTAAACCTTTGTTATGCTAAAGATGGAGAAGGAAAGGTCTAGAACCATTAATGGGCTTAAAACCATTAGACATTTCACTTAGCCTATAATTAGAGAATTGTATGAAATTATGATATGAATCTTGTTTGAGCCTTTTGGCTAATCTTTAGAGTGCTTGTGTGATTAACAGTCAATCTTTATTAACACCGATCGATCTAAAGAATGAACCATTGGATTATGGATCTCAAGGTATGCGAGGCTTGTCATCAAAAGAGGTGGGAATCGATAACGAACTCTCTTGTATTCATTATTGTTTTACAAATTAATCTTTTGTGAAATCCATGCATATCTTTGTTACTATATGATAGTGTATGTATGTATTATTTGTGTGTGATACAAACTAGTTTTCTTTTACACTTTGGGATGGGATAGGATCTTTAGAAACAACTAATATCTTTGTTTTGAGAGTATTTACTTATTTTCCAAAATGTGATTCTTTCCATTGACTGGAAAGTGGTTACAATCTTTATTTGTTGTTAGCATGAAAGGGAGAAGTTTTCCTTTTGATTGGTGTGAGATGTGTGCTCCCAAATGTTATATCTATTTATTGCAAACCTAGATAGGCCTCGTTGGGCCGAATATTATATAGGTCTGGTTTTAATTTGGCCATTATATTTTCCCTATTTCTGTACGGGGGCAACGCATGTCTCATACATGGATGTTTACTGTTCTTTTAAATTACTTTCAAAATCTATTATATTATGTTTTGGTGTTTAGATAAAGTGATGTTGAGAATCTTATATAAGATTGTTGGATTTACGCGGTGTATATGGATCTGCACTGTGTAAGCACTTCGGTCGGATATAATGTTGTTACCATTTGTTTCCTTTGAATACTTGCTATGTAGAGTGCGCGTAGAATAAGGTGCTGGTAAGGTACATATAGTTTATGACTTGAGGACGGAAACCTCATGGGCGCTTTAATGATCATTGAAGAATCCGCAACAGTCATGCCTTGCTACTCCGAAGAAAGACGTCGCTCAACTATTATTTATGTTGTGAATGTGTGCCGGTCTATTGTTTGGTATAACTTTATATTTTCAGTACAATTTACTATCTTAATATGTTTTATTCTGTTTTCTGTTTTTCTAACGGTTTTCAGTAAAATCCGCATTGTCTTTAAATCATTCTAGTGATTACTTGAAAGTTAGTTGTTATTTCTACGGGGCACCCCTTTTAGGGATGATGTGCTCACCCATTCTCACTTTCAGTTTCAGAAACAGATTCAGATCAAGTTGTGCACGTGGCGATGAAAGCTTCGAGGGGTTGGTTTCGTTAGTTGGTTAGGTTCCGCTATGTTTATTTTCGTGTTTATATTCTATTTATAAACCAACTCATTATTAAATATGTATCACTTGAGAGGAGTTCTTGTATTTATTTCAGAGAGGGTTTAAATTCGGGTTAATCATTGTTTAGAACTTTTTTCTTAATGTTTTAAATAGATGATTTGGATCGTTAGTGCCTCATTTTATAGCTAATCTCTTGGATTAGTCAGCTGCTAGCTTAGGGGGGGCTATAAACATGAATCTCCAAGTGCCACTTTTGAGATATGCACGAAATATGCTGCATCACTCTCTGACAAGAGAATTTCGAATCGACGCGAAACAACACGATCGAATGTATTTAAATTCCTTAAGGAAATCTGCACTGTCCGTATCAGTCTCAGAAACAATCACGGCCACGAAAATTGACCGCATGATTTAACCAGCCTACCTGAACCCTAGCAGGAGTAGGCGATCACTGTGATGACCACCGTCGGGCCCGCTTATGCCCTAGCCGGTCGAACACCAAACTACACTCCCAACGCCCATCAAACGCCAGTCCGAAGAAGGATGGCTGCGTTGCTTTGGGAAGGGCTGTTCAAGTCAGTCTTAAAACCATCACGACCGACCAACTTCTCCGACCTGGTTGGACGGATTAGATCATCCCGCAAATGATTAGGGAAGCACTAACACATACGTTGGCGGGCCCACTTCTCCCCTACCCGATCGGTTTTCTCACGGCAAAGCCATGGAGCAATGAAACGTTTTCTCAAAACATGGGCGGCGTGATGCTTAAAAGGGTCGTGGAAATTCCACTAATGTCTTAAATCGATCACAACCATCCAACTTAGCCAGCGTATTTGGATAGCTTAGATCGCACCTAGGACCATCAGGAAGGTGCACATATGTTCACCATCATCCCAACGTGGGCCCCACACGATCGGTCTTCCCAAAGGAGAAGCACAACTCACCAAATCGTTTGGCCAAAGTCACGTGTGCGTGACTGTTTCAAAACCCTAATTAGGGTTTGCGGCAATACACATCTGTTGTAGTTCGATCACGTCCAAAGATATAGACTCAAGAAGTCCCAAGGATGTTGATGTGATCGCTATTGGCCCACCTGTGTGTGTAATTGGTCGGCCTAGGCAGACTATGGCCAGGCACCTCGAAACGTTCGTCCAAAGATGGCATGTCGCGCGGCCTTTAATTCTTTGCGGCAATGGATTTCTGTCGCAAATCGATCACGACCACTCATCTTTGCCGGTCAAATTGAGTGGCCTAGATCGAACCTTCATGGGACCAAGAGGTGTAGACATGCACATCAATGGGCCGTCTCCATGCATGACCGGTCGGTCCAACCAAACCAAGAGCCCATGCTTGAACTCGATCAAGCCAAAGGGGATGTTGCGCACCTCTTTAAAACCCTAAAATCTATCAACGGCACCAAACATGCGCCGTAAATCATCTCGTCTGTCCAACTTTGCCAACTTGGAAAGACGGATTAGACTGAAAGTTAGGCGACCAATGAAGCGCCTCAATGGTCACCGTCCGCCACTCTATCGCAGTGAGTGATCGACCAGATGGTGGCCTGCCCACGCGGTCTCCAAATGATCACTCGAAGATGGTTGGACATGCTACCATTTTAAGACGCTTAATCCGCGACTTATTCAGTTAAGTTTTAAAACAGCGATGCTTCATGCATATTGATTGTTTTCGATGAATTACATGCGTCGAGCATACACGATATTTCATGAATATCAATTCTTTAACTTAGTTATTTAAACTGATAGCACCGTATGTTATTTCTTGTGGCGGGTCCCACGACTCGACCCACTCATTCGAGACATCAAACATGTCACAAACTGGGGGATACTTACCGGGGTATTGGTCTGGCGGTTTATAGCGTGCAGCGTGCAATGCGCTATTACGAGAACGTGTCAGGAAAAGGTGGACGGTTAACAGTGATGAGGGAAGTGGGAAAAGATGTGATCGTGTGACCATCACTATTCATACACGACCCCACTACTCCATCACTTCACCTCCTCTACTTCCTACGAGATGAGGGTTGTGCTCAATGACTTGTATAAGTAGGTCCTTCACCTATTTCCAAACGACACAGAGAAACCAAGTGTTGTTACAGTATCCAGAAAACACCCAGAACTGATAGCTTACATTGTGCAAGCCAGTTCAGTATTCTGATACAAGTCATAAACAACCAACACCTTTATAATCTCAAAACCTTCTTCGCTTCCCTCCCTATGATCAACCCCATCTCCTTCACTTTGTGACTGAAGCAAGTCTGGAACGGCCATTTCTTGGTTTAGGCCAGAATTGTACAGATTGATCTCTCGAATCAAAAGTACTCCCGTGCAGTGCATTTGTTTAGGGTTTATATTCGTTTCTCATCCACACACCCAAATTTACCAAAACCAGAAGAAACAGTTTTCACCCATAAACAACTGGCGACCATAGTGGGAGATCAATCTCTCGGTTGTGAATTCAATCTCTTCAATACCCAATCCCATTTGGATGATTTCAAAAATGGTTGGTCTTAGGACTCCCCCAACAATCTCAAATCCCGGTCGAAATTCCTCCAATGAAGATACCCCCTTCCCAACAGTGTATCTGATGGCGTTACCGGAAGAATCCCAACATTGATCGAGTTAGCACGAGTGCAGGAGATTCACACGAAGAACATGGACATGATCAAAGAAACAATAAACGACATACTCGATCTCCTCATCAATATGACATCAGATATGAGCAGTTCTCCTGTCACGAAGATTTCTGCACTGGGGACTGATCCTCGCAACGATCCTCCTTAAGTCAATAGTTTCACTATGAACCAGAGGCCGATGGATCAAGAAGCGGCTTCTGTAGTGGAAAGCTTATGCGAAATTTTACACCTCTCAAAGAATCAGCGGGCGGAGACATTTGCTGCAATAAACCGGATAGCCCTGGACGTACATCTAACTCCTTTACGTCCAGAAGCCTCAAAAAAACCAGAGATGTCTGTGAATAATGTTACATTTACAGGAAGATATGATGGCGGAAGAAGGTCACAACCGGGCCCTACACGTTACTGCACGCATCAAGGATTCAGAGTTCAAGAGGGCCCTCATCGACATGGGAGCATCTTCGAACGTGATTAATCTCAAGACACTAAGGACGGCCAAGGTTCTCCCAAGCAAGATCGTGCGACATCCTACCACGATGACAGACTTTGAAGGAAACCAAACCAACACGTACGGGTATGTCAATCTGAATTTGTCTGTAGGGCCCGTCCAATCAAAGGTGAAATTCGAAGTCATAGAAAAGGAGTCGGACTACCATATGATACTGGGGAGACCATGGATTCATGACAATAGGATCGTCCCCTCGACGTATCACCAATGCCTGAAGACTATGCTGAACAAAGAAGTCGTTCGTATTCCTGCATCATTGTCTCCTTACGCACCAATATGTGGAGCGAAATTGTTTGAAC
The DNA here is from genome assembly GCF_003573695.1 of Papaver somniferum. Taxonomy (NCBI): domain Eukaryota; kingdom Viridiplantae; phylum Streptophyta; class Magnoliopsida; order Ranunculales; family Papaveraceae; genus Papaver; species Papaver somniferum. Next base: position 112,174,185 of record NC_039358.1, read on the forward strand.
CAAGAGAAACTCTGCGGGAAGAATCAGACAAAGTTCATTGCACCTCACTCCCCACGTGGGCGTCAATCCAGGAAGAGGACCGACTTGCATCATTGAAGGCTAAGTCCCACGATGCATCTTTGCTGACAAGACATACCAATTCTTCTTCATCATGTGAAGCCACGACCCACAGTCACACTAAGAGGGAGCGAACTTTTGTGGTGATCCGTGATCAAAAAGGGAACCCGTGTACCGACGCCGCTGTTAGCAATTAACAGGGGAAACTGTTACCCAGTCTCTCCGCCCAACGGAATGCTACAAAAACGACGAGCCACAATAAGAAGTGCTAGATGCTCCACGACAGCTGCAAGATGGCACCAATTCCACAACTGATGAGCCCGAAATATTTAACATCGGGAATGAGGAATCTCCTAGGCCTATCTCCACCAGCTCAACCTTGTGTACGGATGAACGCAGGAAGCTCGTGGAACTTCTCAAAACGCACCAGGACATATTCGCTTGGACGTATGAAGAAATGCCCGGTTTAGATGAAAAATTGGTCACCCATCATCTACATGTCATACCTTGATCCAAGCCGGTTAAACAGCCTCCGAGGCAGTTCAGACACGAGGTAGAAGAGCAAATCAAGACTGAGATTCAGAAGTTGCTAGCTGCTGGCTTCATCAAACCCATTCATCATCCAACCTGTTTGGCTAATGTGGTTCTTGTAAAAAAGAAAAATGGACAGATCAGGTGATGTGTGGATTTCAGAGACTTGAACAGATGCTGCCCCAAAGACGATTTTCCTCTACCTAACATCGACATGTTAGTAGATGCAATCAGTGGACACGACATGTTATCCTTCATGGATGGATATAGCGGCTACAATCAGATAAGGATGTGTGAACATGACGCGAGTAAGACAGCTTTTCGAACTCCTCTCGGAAATTTTTATTATACTGTAATGCCATTTTGTTAATGCTGGTGCAACGTATCAACGCGCTATGACGACAATCTTCCACGACATGGTTGAAGACTACGTGGATGATATAATAGTCAAATCAAAAGCTCGGGTGGCCCACACAGGAGTCTTACTACAAGTGTTCGAAAGCTGACTGCTGAGGGAATCAAAGTGGACCCATCCAAGACCCAAGCTATCCTCACGATGCTGCCTCCGCGAACTGTGAAGGAACTCCAAAGATTTATGGGCAAGGTGAACTACAGTTTTATACCTGGTTTAGCCCTGCTTGTTGCTTCATTCACCCCCTTGTTGAAGAAAGGAGCAAGTTTCGTCTGGATCGCACTACAACAGGAAGTGTTTCGGAAGATTCAACGAATATTTTCATCTCCAAATCATCATAAAGGGTTTGCCTATTATGTCAACCCGGACAAGAAAGAGCCCGGGACATCTTCTGATCTACTGGAGCCGACACCTCAAGGGAGCAGCCTCAAGAAAATAGCGATGTCCGCAACATCAATGAGAGACGCTTTCAGAATTTCGTCTCCAGTAGAAGAAGTAGTTACGTTACCAAAGGAGATTTCACATGGGGCTTAAGAGGTACATACAGATTCTCCATGAAAAGAGCTTCATTATATTTGCAGAGCCTATTAGTTAAGTCATTCGCATGAAGGAACTTCCCTACTCCTCAAAGACACGATCCAAAGGTGATAATGACAGAGGAGTGTGACCGGGGAATGCTTAGCACTGCCAATCTCAAAGATGGTGAATTTAGAGAGATGCAAGCACGCTATCATTATGATTCCAAGATGTCCAAAGACGAGGATATACTCAAGAAAGCAGACGTATTGTCAAAGACCAGTGATATTCCTGGACGTCTATGAAACGCAACGCAGATGTAAAGACGTCCTCATGAACCCAGCGTGACAACGCCCATCAAGTCGAAGGATCAGTGGATACTCGTGGGCAGGGGACTGTCTCCCTCTTTTTCATTCCATGAGGCAACATCAAGGAAGCTATCGGTTCCATCATTATCTTCTCCCTCGAGACAAGCTCTACCACTATATGAAGATCGCCAAGTTCGTGCCCGTGAATATCACGCCCCCTTCCTGCCAGTCTCTTCTGATCACATCTGCAGCTAAGAACCGTTGTTCGTTTGTTGATACCACTGCCCGAGGTTCACCATAGCAACAACCACTACGGACAGAGGTAATCCGAACTTCTGCATATTTTATTTTCCCACGGAGAAGTAATAGAGTCCGGAGGAGAGATGGCGATATCTTTATTATGGTAAACTCACCGACCATACAAGATAGAACCATATAAATCACGCTTGGGGAATGAGTCTCAGCATGAAATTCCTTCGCCGTCAGTCAATGACTTATTCAACACAAGAGAGATGGTCAATCAAGGAGCATGTAATTCGCAAGGGAAAATTAAACCAAAGAAGAAGCCGCTTCAACGCTCTCTCCGGGAGCCGCCCTCCAGAAGATGCTTCAACGCTCTCTCCAGAAGCCGCTTCAAGCTTTAGAAGATGCTTCAACGCTCTCTCCAGAAGAAGAAGCCGCTTCAACGCTCTCTCCGGGAGCCGCCCTCCAGAAGATGCTTCAACGCTCTCTCCAGAAGCCGCTTCAAGCTTCAGAAGATGCTTCAACGCTCTCTCCAGAAGAAGAAGCCGCTTCAACGCTCTCTCTCCGGGACCCGCTTCGAAGTTCGCTCCAGAAGCTGCTTCAACACTCTCTCCGGGACCCGCCTCAACATTCGCACCAGAAGCTGCTTCAACGCTCTCTTCAGGAGCCGCCTCGACGTTCGCTTCAGAAGCCGCTTTAACACGCTTTTCGGAAGCTGCATCACCGTTCTCTTTGAGAGCTGCTTCAACATCTTTTTTAGAAATTGCTTCAGCAACCTTTTAAGGATATTACTCATGATAGGGCTCGTCCTCATCAGAGTCGGGGATTACGACATCGTCATGAATAACCATATGCCTAACCTACCTGGGGCCAACCGACATCATGCTATGGGAACGCTCACCTGGGCGCCTCTTGAACGTGACATGCTCCAAGGACATGACGACACATCTCTGTTGGTAACATCTAACTCTGTCTCATAAGTTTTATCTTTATTTGTCACCATCTAATGCCTACCTCACAATAGTGCAACCATTGCGTGCTAGGAAGGGGACTTAATGTTGATGGTGGATTTTAGTTCAGGGCTAAAATTATAAAACCAAATTTAATGGCTGACATCCTGCAAAGGGTAAAGCCGTTTGATAAGTAATGAGCGCAGAAAACCTCTCCACTTTATTTATTCGAAGCAATTCAATAAATACACAAAATTCACCCAGAATGGTGCATGCAACAGCAATCCCAAATATTTTGTGAATTTTTTAGCATTATTAATTAATGCATGATTTGCCTAGTATTTCCTGTGTTATTCCTAGCCGAAATATCTTTATTAGCATGACATGACGACTGAGTGTTCACTCTCAGCAAAGTAACATGATTCTCCAAGTGCCAATTTTGAGATATGCACGAAATACGCTGCATCACTCTCTGACAAGAGAATTTCGAATCGACGCGAAACAGCTCGATCGAATGTATTTAAATTTCCTTAAGGAAATCTGGATTGTCCGTATTAGTCTGAGAAACAATCACGGCCACGCAAGTTGACCGCATAATTTAACAAGCCTAGCCGAACCCTAGCAGGAGTAGGCGATCACTGTGATGACCACCGGCGGGCCCGCTTACACCCTAGCCGGTCGAGCACCACACTACACTCCCAACGCCCATCAAACGCCGGTCTTAAGAAGGAAGGCCGCGTTGCTTTGGGAAGGGCTCGAATGAGCAAGACTTTTCAAGGCATTCTTAAAACCATCACGACCGTCCAACTTCTCCAGCTTGGTTGGACGAATTAGATCATCCCACAAATGATTAGGGAAGCGCTAACACATACGTTGGCGGGCCCACTTATCCCCTACCCGACCGGTTTTTTCACGGAAAAGCCATGGAGCAATGAAACGTTTTCTCAAAACATGGGTGACGTGATGCTTTAAAGGGTCGTGGAAATTCCACTAGTGTATTAAATTTATCACAACCATCCAACTTAGCCAGCGTATTTGGATAGCTTAGATCGCACCTAGGACCATTAGGAAGGTGCACATATGTTCACCATCAGCCCAACGTAGGCCCCACACGATCGGTCTTCCCAAAGGAGAAGCACAACTCACCAAATCGTTTGGCCAAAGTCACGTGTGCGTGACTGTTTCAAAACCCTAATTAGGGTTTGCGACAATACACATCTGTTGTAGTTCGATCACGTCCATCCATCTTCGCCAGCCTAAACGGAAGGTGTAGATATAGACTCAAGAAGTTCCAAGGATGTTGATGTGATCACTATGGGCCCACCTGTGTGTGTAATCGACTAACCTAGGCATACTATGGCCAGGCACCTCGAAACATTCGTCGAAAGATGGCATGTCGCGCGGCCTTTAATCCTTTGCGGCAATGGATTTCTGTCGCAAATCGATCACGACCACTTATCTTTGCCGGTCAAATTGAGTGGCCTAGATCGAACCTTCATGTGACCGAGAGGTGTAGACATGCACAACAATGGGCCGTCTCGACGCATGACCGGTCGGTCCCACCAAAACAAACGCCCATGCTTAAACTCGATCAAGCCAAAGGGGATGTTGCACACCTCTTTAAACCCCTAAAATCTATCAACGACAGCAAACATGCGCCATAAATCATCTCGTCCGTCCAACTTTGCTAGCTTGGACGAACGACTTAGACTTAAAGTTAGGCGACCAATGAAGCGCCTCAGTGGTCACCGTCCACCACTCTACCGCAGTGAGTGACCGACCAGATGGTGGCCTGCCACGCGGTCTCCAAACGATCGCTCGAAGATGGTTGGACATGCTACCATTTTAAGACGCTTAATCCGCGACTTATTCAGTTAAGCTTTAAAACAACGATGCTTCATGCATATTGATTGTTTTTGATGCATTACATGCATCGATCATACACGATATTTCATGACTATCAATTCTTTAACTTAGTTATTTAACCTGATAGCACCGTATGCTATTTCTTGCGGCGGGTCCCACGACTCGACCCACTCATTCGAGACATCAAACATGTCACAAACTGGAGGATACTTACTGGGGTATTGGTCTGGCGGTTTACAACATGCAGCGTGCAATGAGCCATTACGAGAACGTGTCAGGAAAAGGTGGACGGTTAACAGTGATGAGGGAAGTGGGCAAAGATGTGATCATGTGTCAATCACTATCCATACACGACCACACTACTCCATCACTTCACCTCATCCACTTCCTACGAGATGAGGTTTGCACTCAATGACTTGTATAAATAGGTCCTTCACCTATTTCCAAACGACACAGAAAAACCAAGTGTTGTTACAGTATCCAGAAAACACCCAGAACTGATAGCTTACATTGTGCAAGACAGTTCAATATTCTGATACAAGTCATAAACAGCCAACACCTTCATAATATCAACACCTTCTTCGCTTCCCTCCCTAAGATCAACCCCATCTCCTTCACTTTGTGACCGAAGCAAGTCTGGAACGACCATTTCTTGGTTTAGGACAGAATTGTACAGATTGATCTCTCGAATCAAAAGTAATCCCGTGCAGTGCATTTGTTTAGGGTTTAGATTCGTTTCTCATCCACACACCCAAATTTACCAAAACCAACAGAAACAGTTTTCACCCATAAACAAGTGTATGGGGAGCATGGAAGAAAATAAGATGGGAAAGGAACTGAAACTTTGCTTAGATGAAGGTTAGACAGGGAATAATCTTTGAAGAGGTATAACTGGTAGTACTAGTTGAAATGCAACTGCATAATAGAAGTGGAGGTGACTAGTTGTGCTACAGAAATTACAGGGAAGCTTAGGGAATAAATTGGTTGAATTGTGTAGCTGGTATTGAAGCTCCAGTTATGAATATCCGAGTTAAACTACAGGTGGAGATGTAATGGTTGTGATTCTGACTAGAGACTGTGAAGGCGATAGAATTGTGTCTTACAGAGTTGAAGTGAAATTCAGTATGGATAGGCTTGTATTGATTTGAGCATATTGTGTTGAGATGTGTTGGTGCAACTGAACTTGTGATGAATTAAAGAGATGGTAGATATTGAAATGCTTAGATGTTGGTATTGTAGATATGAAGATTGTAACTCTAAAGTTTGTGTGTTTGAGTGTTTGGTAGATGGATTTCAGCTAAGATTTAGATGCACAAATTAGTTATGTTAATGACACTGAATAAGAGAGATCAAGATTAAGTTATGAGTTTAGTAAATGGGTTGGAATCATAGTTTTTATGTTGTACTGGTGTTCTTAGACTGTGTTTATAGTTATGATCTTGACTCTTTGTTTTCCTGTTTTGACCCAGACCTGACTAGAGTTAACTCAATAACCAGACTTGACCCAATTTGACTCAGTAACTTAACCTGACCTTGGACTTTGACTCTGGACTTTGACTTAGCTCAGACGTTGACTGTTAGTTGACATGTGACCGTTAGTTTGACCATTAGTTGACTCAGATGGACTGGACCTTAGTTAATGGGCTTGTTTAGTGGGCTTGGGCGTAGTGCCATGTTCTCGTAGTTTGATATTTTGGACTCTTTATGATCCGAACTAGCTTTTGGTTCCTTCTACAAAGTTGTAGATACTCATAAGACATATCTAATGGACTATAGAACCAATCTAATTGGATTAGTAAACTCTCAGATAAACTAAAGATATAGAATAATAAGATATAGAACCATAAATGGGCTTAGAACCATTAGATAGTTCACTTAGCCTGTAACTAGAGAATTGTATGAGATTATGTTATGAGCCTTTGGGCTAATTCTTAGAGTACTTGTGTGATTAGCAGTTAGTCTATATTAACAACAAACGATTCCAAGGATGAACCTGTGGATTGTGGATTTCAAGATAGGCGTGGCTTGACATCAAATTAGGTGGGAACTCTGTAACCTTCTTGTAATCATTAAGTTTATGTTATCTGCGAGCATGATGAGTCTTTAATTTCTGTAAGCATATTGTTTGTAATTCAATGGGTATGTTGTGTAATATATGTTGGGTGGTTTCCCCGCGTAGAGTGTCTGTGTTTTCCCATAGCTCTTGGCTAAGTTTAGTAGGCAATGCTACGTTGTTTGAATATTACCTAGTAGCTCGGCTTTACCCCGGATAAATATTATTACATTTTATTGTCTTAAGATAGTAGTCCGGCTTTACCCCGATTGATTATTACCTAGTAGTCAGTCTTTACCCCGGTTGATTATTATATATACTTTTTTATTTTGGGAAGTCATTCATGTGCATATTATACTTGATTGTGCAGTCTTAGTAGTATGACTGGGTTACTATGATCTTGAATTAGGAAGAAATTCTAGGTTCATGATTGGATATGGTTATTATTCGGTGACTTCGATTTACGAATAATGATTGGGCCTTTCGTAAACCTGCTGTGCGAGGTCAAATCATAGTAATCAAAATCTTATTATATTCTAGACTTAGATGGTGGCATTGGGTTTTATGAGGTGTACGCATTCCACGATAATATCTTACGGTACCTGGATTCATGCTATCATTTGAGACTGGAGTTATTCCTAGCATCTTTTCGTCCATTGAGTGAAACGAGGTTGGGATAACATATGTTTAGGTTGTTTAATTCTCTTCTCGTAGATCCATCCGGAGGTGGATCTTTCACGGATATTACCACTATGGACTTAATATCTGGGGATTTTAATTGAAGCAATCTTCTGCTCTATGTTGCTTGTAAAAGATATTTATCGTTTTTCTTTAGTAGAACTGTGATGCATGTTAGTGATTACTTAAATGTTATAATGATAACCACTAAGCTCCCTTTTGGGATGATGTGCTCACTTTTTCCACTTCAGTTTCAGTTTTCAGAAGAGATGGCGCGCATGAAGATAATTGTTTAGTAGTTTGAAACTTTAGCAGATTAAGAACGTTTATGGATCTTTTATATATATATATGTATTCTTTGATTATTTGTAAAACAACACATAAAGATTTAATGTTAGTGATCAAAACTATAAGTCTTGATTTCTAGCCTACATAGCTAAGTATCGGACTAGGATATAAAAGTGTAGTTGAGCTCAAGGACTTCATGGTGATTCATCATACAACGACGAAGATATATACAAGGAACCGTGGAACTTAATCAACAAAAAGCTATGTGGATACTTGAACTTATCTATCACTCAAAAGTATATCTCTTCTATCTCCTACTTCTTATGAGACAAAAGTCGTATGCTATATAGACTAGATCATACACATTTGACATTTCGAGCTGAGCATTCATTGCTTATCTTTTATCTCGAAATCGTGTGTTTCTAAAGCGTTTCACTTTGATTAAGTTTATCTTCACCTAGTGACGAAAGTCATGAAAAGTTTCAATCACTTTGAGAATTACTCTGACGTGAATCAGTCTGTGAATAACGGCTACATAGCGTCCCTGAGAATGTCTCAATGATTGAAATGAGAGTTTAGATTACATAACCATGTATTCCTTGAACCGAAGTTTTCGAACTTTGTTGATCAAGAGAAATCGGGAGGATTGTGGAATTGTCTTGCCAAGTTCGCGAACCTATTTCGCAGACTCAGTCCGCGAATTTTCGGAAGTTCTTGACCGAGAATTTCTGCTGAGATTTTCCAAATACTCGTTTGTGTGCTAAGTCCGCGAACTCAGTTCGCGAATCCAGTCCGCGAACTGGCGGAAGTTCTTTTTCCGAGAATTTCTGGTGAGTTTGGAAAACTCAACCGATTAACTTAAGTCCGCGAACTTGCTTGTGAACTTACGAGGTTATGTTCTAAATCTGTGCTCTGAACATGAAATATTAAATTACTAAGGAATGCTTTATGCAAACCGTGGCTATAATGTTCATGAGCCGATTCAATCGAATCGAATCATCTTTGTTTCAATTGTGTCTTGTGTAGTTACATAAGATCTCATAGCAATTGAACAACTCTTTAACTAGTTCATTTGAGTCAATTGAACTAGTTATGGTGAAGAAGAACAAGGTTAATATGAAATGCTCATATGGTTAACCTTTTGGGTTACTATGTTGAACCAACATACATACACGTTTGGGCATGGTTTTCACGAACCCAGTAAACGTCTACCCAAGTGTGTGTGACAAGCTAAGTTTTCGATCTAACGGTTGAGAAATATTAGCTTGAATCTAAATCAGGTTTTCATCTAACGGTGAATAAGGATTGCTTTGTAACTAAGGCAAAACCCTGATTTGAAGGCTATATAAAGGAGACATCTAGCATTGTGCAAAACTAATCCCCACACGTCTGTGTGCTACTAGTGCGCCCGCTAGAGTCGATCTCCATTAACCTTTGATTTTCTTCTCTAAAATCAGGTTAACGACTTAAAGACTTCATTGGGATTGTGAAGCCAGACCGATACTACTTTATCGTAGTTGTGTGATCTGATCTTGCATCTTCTATCGTACGAGTACAATCGATTGATTGGCTTGAGATCGTGAGAGTTCTCCGATAGGCAAGATAAAGAAGTCACAAACATCTTCGTCTCACTGTTTGTGATTCCTCGACAATCCGCTTGTGTAGTCAGGAAGGATTGTAGAGAGGTGATTGATTAATCTAGGTGTTCTTCGGGAATATAAGACCGGATTATCAATTGGTTTGTTACCTTGATTTTATATCTAAAGACGGAACAAAACCTAGGGTTTATCTGTGGGAGACAGATTTATCCTTTTAGACTTTTCTGTGTGAGACAGATCTGTTTATTATCAAGTCTGTGATTTTGGGTTACAACAACTCTTGGTTGTGGGTGAGATCAGCTAAGGGAATCAAGTGCGCAGTATCCTGCTGGGATCAGAGGCGTAGGAGTACAACTGTACCTTGTCGGGGAGATGATTGGGGTTCAACTATAGTCCAGTCCGAAGTTAGTTTGCAGTAGGCTAGTGTCTGTAGCGGCTTAATACAGTGTCAATCTGGACTAGGTCCCGGGGTTTTTTCATTTGCGGTTTCCTCGTTAACAAAATTTCTGGTGTCTGTGTTATTTTTTTCCGCATTATATTTTATATAATTGAAATAATACAGGTTGTGCGTTCGTGATCATCAATTGGAAATCCAACCTTTGGTTGTTGATTGATATTGATTGATCCTTGGACATTGGTCTTTGGTACCGTCCAAGTATTCCTTGTTTGATAAAGACTCGCTATTGTTTTTCTTGAGTAAAATAAAATCAAGAGAGAGATAGTAACTCCTTGAGATACTTTTATCTAGATTGAGTTTGACTGTCTAGTTGATTCTCTATCAAAGTATTTCGGAGTTAGTCCATACAGATTGCTAATCGAAGTATTGGGTGGTGTTGTTAGACCCCCGCTTTTTCAATTGGTATCTGATCAGGCAAACACGTTTAAGACCTAACAAATCCGTGTTTGTTGCGATCTGACTCTATGGACAGAGGTGCTATCTCTATTAACGTACCACCAGTCTTCGATGGCTCAATTACTTATGGTGGAAAATTGCTATGCGAGCTTTTCTTCAATCGCGTGATTTTCAATCATGGGTATATGTGGTGAATGGTTATGATGCGCCCGTTGTTGCAGCTGGAGATGGAACTGTTCCCAAGAATATTGGTGAATATAATGCTGCCGAGATTCTTGCTGCAAAGCAGAATTCTGAAGGGTTAAATGCTATCATACATGCCATTGCCCCAAGTCTTCAACACCATGTGTCTAATTGCACTAGGTCTAAAGATGCTTGGGATATCTTAGAAACCGTATTTGAAGGAAACTCCAGTGAAAAGGAAGCTAGGCTTCAAAACCTTAATTCCGATTGGGAGAACCTTCGTATGGCAGATGAAGAAACATTTGATGAGTTTAATCACAAAGTGTCTGAAATTGTTAATGCATCTTTTGCATTGGGTAAGACTATTCCTGAAAAGGACATTGTGATGAAAATTCTCAGATCGCTGCCATCTAGATACGAGTCTAAGAAGCATGCCATCGTTGAGGGGAATAACCTCAATAATCTTTCCAGAAACACCTTGGTTGGGAAGCTAAAGATCTTTGACCATGAGCATACATCCAAAGTCGGTAAGGATGTTGCCTTTAAAGCACAGAAGAGCACTAAATTACTTGCCAAAGGTAAAAGTGTTCATGTCTCTGAGGATGATCAGTCTGAGAATGATTTTTCAGATGAAGACCTTGACAAGTCGGTCTCCTTGATCACAAGACAGTTTAGGGATCTTCTGTTGAAGAGAAGTAAACGGTTTTCAAGAGACAAACCTAGGTCATCAGACAAACCTCACGGTCGCGTACCTCCTAAAAACAGGGATGCTGACGAGGCTGATGACGAGGACATGCCTCAGTGCTTTAAGTGTAAGGGTTTTGGCCATTTTGCTAACGAATGCCCAAATCGTAGAAAATACACTGGGAACAAAGGTCTAGCTGTAACACTTGATGAAATGTCTGAAACCTATGATTCCGATGAAGATAGGAAATCAAGTGTAGGGCTCCTTGGTGAAAACATCGATTTTGATACTTGTAGCAATACATATATCAACCTCAATGGGTTCGGAGAAGAAGGAAACCCAATCAAGCTGGAAGATTCTCTAACTGGAAACCCTGTCAGTAATGTTTCAGGATCTACTGTATGTCTAGCTGCTTGCACATCTCAGATGCCTGAATACTATCCAAGTTTGACGTGCTCGTTTTGTTCGATGAAGGGACACGAACTATCAAGGTGTTACAAGTACAAGCACCAAATAAGGCACGCCAGCAAACTTCAACGAAGAGCAGATCGATTAGCAAGGAAGCTGAAACTTGCTCAGAAGACCGCCGAGGTATGTAGGATCTTATCTTCGTCTAAGAAGTTGGTTTCCAGGGATAGAGTAAGACCATTTGAAAAGAAAGTATGGTCGAATCGTTTTGATAGACAGAAGTCTGAAGATTCCTCCCTTGAGGAAAAATGGACAAATCGTTGTTCATCGCAACACAACTTGATTGTGTTGTTGGGAAAATCTTGTCTCATGTGCCTGATCGAAAAGAGACAAGATTGAGTGCTGATTCAGGCTTCAGTAAAGTTTTTCCTTCTTTTCTTAGATTTGTTATTTTTGTCTATCAAATAAAATAAAGGGTTATTATCGACAATTCTACTCTTTATAGGGTTTTAGAGTTGGGCGTATACGAACCTGTCAATAGGTTTCGAACCCTACATTCCTTTTTCCTTTTTGACATCCTATATAAGATTGCTTGTTGAGTTAGTGATTCAATCACACAAATCCAGTTGTTTATAACTGTTCTCAAAGCACCATGTCAGATGGAAAGGATGTCAACATGATTGTTAAATCTTCAATCAAGGAAAAAAAAATCTCCTGTTTCTAAGTCCCTGAAAAGAAAAAAAGGAATACAAGAAATCCCAGGGCTGTGCCTTCTAACTCTCAGAAGTTTTCCGATGTTCTTGATGAGTTGAAGGAAGTAAGAAAGGAGATTCGTGAAATAAAGGCTTTTGTGTCAAAGTCCTTAGAAATTCAGAGAGCCTTGGTACGACATAATCAGCCAAGACAGTTCGTTGATATAAACTCCTATCTTCGTGAACCTATGTTCCAATGGCTTGACAACAAGGAGTTTGGGAATGATGCTGAATTTCTCAAAGGCATTGTCGCCTAGGATGTCTTCTTTTTGGATTAGTTGGAAGAATAACTAGTGCTTTGAATAGCGATGATTGTGACTACACATAGCTATTTTTGTTTTCATCTTCTTATGTTATTTTTTAGGTTTTTGGTATTAAATTCTAAAAATATTTGGAGGATGATGTTTATTGCAGTATTTTAATGGTTTGTGATATTGCAATATTTTTATGGGATATGTATTGTTTGCGTCCGTGAACTTGAAGGTCCCATATTGTCAAAAGTAAAGTCGTTCATGAATCGGTATTCGTATTGATGAAAGGACGAATGGACTTTTGACATATACAAAAGTTGCCTATGCAATCATGTATTTGATGGAAAATAGGATAAAATCTTTTGTTCAACAAGGATAAAGTCTATTATGTCGTTATGATGGAAAATAGAATAGATCCTTGTATGTTATCCACGGTATTGATCTTCATTGATCCATTTTATTATGTTTTACCGTGAAGGCTCCATTGTGTGTCTTATGTTGAGCACCTTACAACTAAGTCGATTTACCTTGGCTTTGTTGGTTGTTCCATAAGATGCTATATGTCGAGCATTAGGAACTAAATTAATCAACTAGTTTGGTTATTTAGTTAGTACTCCATAAGTCTTCTTTCTTATGTCGAGTACATGTACGGTTAAGGTTGTCATATTCTATGATGAACTTAGTCGGGGTTCCATAAGTTCTCTTATGTTGAGCCCAAAATAATTAAATTGATTACTTCGGTGATTAGTTTGGTTTTTGTATTCCAATTAGATTAATTATAGGTTCTCTTGTAATTAATCTAGTTGAGTTTTCATATATTCCACAAGTTCTTGTGTTGAGTATATGAAAGGCTACACTATCATGTTCTTTGGTTAATGTAGTCATATATTCCGTAAGGTTTTCCTTATGTTGAGTATTTGAACGGTTAAGTTAGTCATCTCCGTGTGATTGACTTAGTCGTAGCTCCGTGAGTTTACTTATGTTGAGCACTTTCAATTAAATTGATCACTTTTGGTTTTGATTTAGTTGCGTATTCCAATTGAATTAATCATGGGTTTACTTGTGGTTAATTTGGTTGAGCTTTGGATATAGAAAATCATTCCTATGGTTTTTGGTGTCCAATAAAAAATCCTTCTTTTCTTTCGAAATTAAGGTCGCTCTTGTTGTTCTCTCGGGAATGACATCAAATGGGGGAGAGTTCTTTTGAACTTGTGCTTAATGGTAATATCTTGCGGGGAGTGGCTGTGGAATTTTATAGGGGTTATCTTGTATCTTAAAACTCCTTGATGAATGTTAGCTTCGGCTATTAGATTGCATCTAAATTAAGTTGGTATGTATTTTTCTTTTGGTCATGAAATGTCTCTTGTGGAAATTTCATTATGATCCCATTCTTGTACCTTTGCCAATTTTATTGACAAAAAGGGGGAGAAATATTGTAGTTCACACTACAAATACATATGGTTTTCGGATCATTGTGTAAGGGGGAGTGGTTTCCATGATCGAGATGGAGTATTGACTAAGGGGGAGTGATACATATCACCGTAGTATTATTGTTAAAGTCGTGATACAATTGGACTTTGATGTTATATAATAATACTATGACACTGTATAATAATGATCGAGAATCTCGATTTCTCTCATTGTTATAGCTACGGATCTTCAACAACGATGGTGCTAAACTTACAACCTTTGGGATCATTGGAGTACTTGGAAGGACGAAGATTTCAAGGAACGTTGAAGATTAGACTATGGAATAGGAGCCACTAAAGTTTATCTTTTTTGTATTCCATATGTATTAATAGTTTTGTCACTAAAATTGACAAAGGGGGAGATTGTTAGAGCATAGCTCGGTCAACCTCGCATGCGTTGCTATCTCAAGCATGTTTGTCAATGTTAGTGATCAAAACTATAAGTCTTGATTTCTAGCCTACATAGCTAAGTCTCGGACTAGGATAGAAAAGTGTAGTTGAGCTCAAGGACTTCATGGCGATTCATCATACAACGACGAAGATCTATACAAGGAACCGTGGAACTTCATCAACAAAAAGGTATGTGGAGACTTGAACTTATCTATCACTCAAAAGTCTATCTCTTCTATCTCCTACTTCTTATGAGACAAAAGTCGTATGCTATATAGACTAGATCATACACATTTGACATTTCGAGCTGAGCATTCATTGCTTATCTTTTATCTCGAAATCGTGTGTTGGTAAAGCGTTTCGCTTTGATCAAGTTTATCTTCACCTAGTGACGAAAGTCATGAAAAGTTTCAATCACTTTGAGAATTGCTCTGACGTGAATCGGTCTGTGAATAACGGCTACATAGCGTCCTCTGAGAATGTCTCAATGATTGAAATGAGAGTTTAGATTACATAACCATGTATTCCTTGAACCGAAGTTTTCGAACTTTGTTGATCAAGAGAAATCGGGAGGATTGTGGAATTGGCTTGCCAAGTCCGCGAACTGTCGGAAGTTCTCGACCGAGAATTTCTGCTGGATTTTCCAAAACTCGTTTGTGTGCTAAGTCCGCGAACTGGCGGAAGTTCTCTTTCCGAGAATTTCTGCTGAGTTTGGAAAACTCAACCGATTAACTTAAGTCCGCGAACTTGTTTGTGAACTTAAGAGGTTATGATCTAAAGATGTGCTCTGAACATGAAACATTAAATTACTAAGGAATGCTTTATGCAAACCGTGGCTATAATGTTCATGAGCCGATTCAATCGAATCGAATCATCTTTGTTTCAATTGTGTCTTGTGTAGTTACATAAGATCTCATAGCAATTGAACAACTCTTTAACTAGTTCATTTGAGTCAATTGAACTAGTTATGGTGAAGAAGAACAAGGTTAATATGAAATGCTCATATGGTTAACCTTTTGGGTTACTATGTTGAACCAACATACACGTACACGTTTGGGCATGGTTTTCACGAACCCAGTAAACGTCTACCCAAGTGTGTGTGACAAGCTAAGTTTTCGATCTAACGGTTGAGAAATATTAGCTTGAATCTAAATCAGGTTTTCATCTAACGGTGAATAAGGATTGCTTTGTAACTAAGGAAAAACCCTGATTTGAAGGCTATATAAAGGAGACATCTAGCATTGTGCAAAACTAATCCCCACACGTCTGTGTGCTACTAGTGCGCCCGCTAGAGTCGATCTCCATTAACCTTTGATTTTCTTCTCTAAAATCAGGTTAACGACTTAAAGACTTCATTGGGATTGTGAAGCCAGACCGATACTACTTTATCGTAGTTGTGTGATCTGATCTTGCATCTTCTATCGTACGAGTACAATCGATTGATTGGCTTGAGATCGTGAGAGTTCTCCGATAGGCAAGATAAAGAAGTCACAAACATCTTCGTCTCACTGTTTGTGATTCCTCGACAATCCGCTTGTGTAGTCAGGAAGGATTGTAGAGAGGTGATTGATTAATCTAGGCTGTTCTTCGGGAATATAAGACCGGATTATCAATTGGTTCTGTTACCTTGATTTTATATCAAAGACGGAACAAAACCTAGGGTTTATCTGTGGGAGACAGATTTATCCTTTTATAGACTTTTCTGTGTGAGACAGATCTGTTTATTATCAAGTCTGTGATTTTGGGTTACAACAACTCTTGGTTGTGGGTGAGATCAGCTAAGAGAATCAAGTGCGCAGTATCCTGCTGGGATCAGAGGCGTAGGAGTACAACTGTACCTTGTATCAGGGGGAGATTGATAGGGGTTCAACTATAGTCAAGTCCGAAGTTAGTTTGCAGTAGGCTAGTGTCTGTAGCGGCTTAATACAGTGTCTGGACTAGGTCCCGGGGTTTTTCTACATTTGCGGTTTCCTCGTTAACAAAACTTCTGGTGTCTGTGTTATTTATTTTCCGCATTATATTTTATATAATTGAAATAATACAGGTTGTGCGTTCGTGATCATCAACTTCTCTAATCCAACCTTTGGTTGTTGATTGTAGTTGATTGATCCTTGGACATTGGTCTTTGGTACCGTCCAAGTTATCTTTCTTTGATGAAGACTCGCAGATTTCTATTTGCTTGAGTAAAGATCAAATCGAGAGATTGAGATAATAACTCATTGAGATACTTTCTATCTAGATTGAGTCTAACTGTCCAGTTGATTCTCTAGCAAAGTGTTTCGGAGTTAGTCCATACAGATTGCTAATCGAAATATTGGGTGGTGTTGTTAGACCCCCGCTTTTTCAATTGGTATCAGAGCAGGCAAACACGTTTAAGACCTAACAAGTCCGTGTTTGTAGCGATCTGACTCTATGGACAGAGGTGCTATCTCTATTAACGTACCACCAGTCTTCGATGGCTCAAATTACTTATGGTGGAAAATTGCTATGCGAGCTTTTCTTCAGTCGCGTGATTTTCAATCATGGGTATATGTGGTGAATGGTTATGATGCGCCCGTTGTTGCAGCTGGAGATGGAACTGTTCCCAAGAATATTGGTGAATATAATGCTGCCGAGATTCTTGCTGCAAAGCAGAATTCTGAAGGGTTAAATGCTATCATACATGCCATTTCCCCAAGTCTTCAATACCATGTGTCTAATTTCACTAGGTCTAAAGATGCTTGGGATATCTTAGAAACCGTATCTGAAGGAAACTCCAGTGAAAAGGAAGCTAGGCTTCAAAACCTTAATTCCGATCTGGAGAACCTTCGTTTGGCAGATGAAGAAATATTTGATGAGTTTAATCACAAAGTGTCTGAAATTGTTAATGCATCTTTTGCATTGGGTAAGACTATTCCCGAAAAGGAATTGTGATGAAAATTCTCAGATCGCTGCCATCTAGATACGATTCTAAGAAGCATGCCATCGTTGAGGGGAATAACCTCAATAATCTTTCCAGAAAAACCTTGGTTGGGAAGCTAAAGATCTTTGACCATGAGCATACATCCAAAGTCAGTAAGGATGTTTCCTTTAAAGCACAAAAGAGCACTAAATTACTTGCCAAAGGTAAAAGTGTTCATGTCTCTGAGGATGATCAGTCTGAGAATGATTTTTCAGATGAAGACCTTGACAAGTCGGTCTCCTTAATCACAAGACAGTTTATGGATCTTCTGTTGAAGAAAAGTAAACGGTTTTCAAGAGACAAACCTAGGTCATCATACAAACCTCACGGTCGCGTACCTCCTAAAAACAGGGATGCTGACGAGGCTAATGAGGAGGACATGCCTCAGTGCTTTAAGTGTAAGGGTTTTGGCCATTTTCCTAACGAATGCCCAAATCGTAGAAAATACACTGGGAACAAAGGTCTAGCTGTAACACTTGATGAAATGTCTGAAACCTATGATTCCGATGAAGATAGGAAATCAAGTGTATGGCTCCTTGGTGAAAACATCGATTTTGATACTTGTAGCAATACATATATCAATCTCAATGGGTTCGGAGAAGAAGGAAACCCAATCAAGCTGGAAGATTCTCTAACTGGAAACCCTGTCAGTAATGTTTCAGGATATACTGTGTGTCTAGATGCTTGCACATCTCAGATGCCTGAATACTATCCAGATTTGACGAGCTCGTTTTGTTCGATGAAGGGACACGAACTATCAAGGTGTTACAAGTAAAAACACCAAATAAGGCACGCCAGCAAACTTCAACGAAGAGTAGATCGATTAGCAAGGAAGCTGAAACTGCTTAGAAGACCGCCGAGGTATGTAGGATCTTATCTTCATCTAAGAAGTTGGTTTCCAGGGATAGAGTAAGACCATTTGAAAAGAAAGTATGGTCGAATCGTTTTGATAGACAGAAGTCTGAAGATTCCTCCCTTGAGGAAAAAGATGGACAAATCGTTGTTCATCGCAACACAACTTGATTGTGTTGTTGGGAAAATCTTGTCTCATGTGCCTGATCGAAAAGAGACAAGATTGAGTGCTGATTCAGTCTTCAGTAAAGTTTTTCCTTCTTTTCTTAGATTTGTTATTTTTTGTCTATCAAACAAAATAAAGGGTTATTATCGACAATTCTACTCTTTATAGGGTTTTAGAGTTGGGCGTATGCGAACCTGTCAATAGGTTTCGAACCCTA
This sequence comes from Papaver somniferum, assembly GCF_003573695.1. NCBI lineage: Eukaryota > Viridiplantae > Streptophyta > Magnoliopsida > Ranunculales > Papaveraceae > Papaver > Papaver somniferum. Next base: position 112,192,852 of record NC_039358.1, read on the forward strand.
CATTCCTTTTTCCTTTTTGACATCCTATATAAGATTGCTTGTTGAGTTAAGTGATTCAATCACACAGATCCGGTTGTTTATAACTATTCTCAAAGCACCATGTCAGATGGAAAGGATGTCAACATGATTGTTAAATCTTCAATCAAGGAAAAACAAAAATCTCATGTTTATAAGTCTCTGAAAAGAAAAACAAGGAATACAAGAAATCCCAGGGCTGTGCCTTCTAACTCTCAGAAGTTTTCCGATGTTCTTGGTGAGTTGAAGGAAGTAAGAAAGGAGATTAATGAAATAAAGTCTTTTGTGTCAAAGTCCTTAAAAATTCAGAGAGCCTTGGTACGACATAATCATCCAAGACAGTTCATTGACATAAACTCCTATCTTCATGAACCATATGTTCCAATGGCTATTGACAACAAGGAGTTTGGGAATGATGCTGAATTTCGCAAAGGCATTGTCGCCTAGGATGTCTTCATTTTGGTTTAGTTGGAAGAATAACTAGTGCTTTGAATAGCGATGATTGTGACTACACATAGCTATTTTTGTTTTCATCTTCTTATGTTATTTTTTAGGTTTTGTTATTAAATTCTAAAAATATTTGGAGGATGATGTTTATTGCAGTATTTTAATGGCTTGTGATATTGCAATATTTTTATGGGATATGTATTATTTGCGTCCGTGAACTTGAAGGTCCCATATTTTGTCAAAAGTAAAGTCGTTCATGAATCGGTATTCTTATTGATGAAATGAGAATGGACATTTGACATATACAAAAGTTAAGCCTATGTAATCATGTATTTGATGGAAAATAGGATAAAATCTTTTGTTCAACAAGGATAAAGTCTATTATGTTGTTATGATGGAAAATAGAATAGATCCTTGTATGTTATCCACGGTATTGATCTTCATTGATCCATTTTATTATTTTTTACCGTGAAGGCTCCATTGTGTGTCTTATGTTGAGCACCTTACAACTAAGTTGATTTACCTTGGCTTTGTTGGTTGTTCCATAAGATGCTATATGTCGAGCATTAGGAACTAAATTAATCAACTAGTTTGGTTATTTAGTTAGTACTCCATAAGTCTTCTTTCTTATGTCGAGTACATGTACGGTTAAGGTTGTCATATTCTATGATGAACTTAGTCGGGGTTCCATAAGTTCTCTTATGTTGAGGCCAAAATAATTAAATTGATTACTTAGGTGATTAGTTTGGTTATTTGTATTCCAATTAGCTTAATTATAGGTTCTCTTATAATTAATCTAGTTGAGTCTTCATATATTCCACAAGTTCTTGTGTTGAGTATATGAAAGGCTACACTATCATGTACTTTGGTTAATGTAGTCATATATTCCGTAAGGTTTTCCTTATGTTGAGTAGTTGAACGGTTAAGTTAGTCATCTCCGTGTGATTTACTTAGTCGTAGCTCCGTGAGTTTACTTATGTTGAGCACTTTCAATTAAATTGATCACTTTTGTAGTTTGATTTATTTACGTATTCCAATTGAATTAATCATGGGTTTACTTGTGGTTAATTTGGTTGAGCTTTGGGTATAGAAAATCATTCCTATGGTTTTTGGTGTCCAATAAAAAATCCTTCTTTTCTTTCGAAATTAAGGTCGCCCTTGTTGTTCTCTCAGAAATGACATCAAATGGGGGAGAGTTCTTTTGAACTTGTGCTTAATGGTAATATCTTGCGGGGAGTGTGGCTGTGGAATTTTATAAGGGTTATCTTGTATCTTAAAACTCCTTGTTGAATGCAATTAGTTTCGGCTATTAGATTGTATCTAAATTAATTTGGTATGTATTTTTTCTTTTGATCATGAAATGTCTCTTGTGGAAATTTCAATATGATCCTATTCTTGTACCTTTGCCAATTTTATTGACAAAAAGGGGGAGAAATATTGTAGTTCACACTAAAAATACATATGGTTTTCAGATCATTGTGTAAGGGGGAGTGGTTTCCATGATCGAGATGGAGTATTGACTAAGGGGGAGTGATACATATCACCGTTGTATTATTGTTAAAGTCGTGATACAATTGGACTTTGATGTTATATAATAATACTATGACACTGTATAATAATGATTGAGAATCTTGATTTCTCTCATTTTTATAGCTACGGATCTTCAACAACGACGGTGCTAAACTTACAACCTTTGGGATCATTGGAGTACTTGGAAGGACGAAGATTTCAAGGAACGTTGAAGATAAGACTATGGAATAGGAGCCACTAAAGTTTATCTTTTTTGTATTCCATATTTATTAATAGTTTTGTCACCAAAATTGACAAAGGGGGAGATTGTTAGAGCATAGCTCGGTCAACCTCGCATGCGTTGCTATTTCAAGCATGTTTGTCAATGTTAGTGATCAAAACTATAAGTTTTGATTTCTAGCCTACATAGCTAAGTCTCGGACTAGGATAGAAAAGTGTAGTTGAGCTCAAGGACTTCATGGAGATTCATCATACAACGACGAAGATCTATACAAGGAACCTTGGAACTTCATCAACAAAAAGGTATGTGGAGACTTGAACTTATCTATCACTCAAAAGTCTGGTTATTTAGTTAGTACTCCATAAGTCTTCTTTCTTATGTCGAGTACATGTACGGTTAAGGTTGTCATATTCTATGATGAACTTAGTCGGGGTTCCATAAGTTCTCTTATGTTGAGGCCAAAATAATTAAATTGATTACTTAGGTGATTAGTTTGGTTATTTGTATTCCAATTAGATTAATTATAGGTTCTCTTGTAATTAATCTAGTTGAGTCTTCATATATTTCACAAGTTCCTGTGTTGAGTATATGAAAGGCTACACTATCATGTACTTTGGTTAATGTAGTCATATATTCCGTAAGGTTTTCCTTATGTTGAGTAGTTGAATGGTTAAGTTAGTCATCTCCGTGTGATTGACTTAGTCGTAGCTCCGTGAGTTTACTTATGTTGAGCACTTTCAATTAAATTGATCACTTTTATGGTTTGATTTAGTTACGTATTCCAGTTGAATTAATCATGGGTTTACTTGTGGTTAATTTAATTGAGCTTTGGATATAGAAAATCATTCCTATGGTTTTTGGTGTCCAATAAAAAATCCTTCTTTTCTTTCGAAATTAAGGTCGCCCTTGTTGTTCTCTCAGGAATGACATCAAATGGGGGAAAGTTCTTTTGAACTTGTGCTTAATGGTAATATCTTGCAAGGAGTGTGGCTGTGGAATTTTATAAGGGTTATCTTGTATCTTAAAACTCCTTGATGAATGCTGTTAGCTTCGGGTATTAGATTGCATCTAAATTAATTTGGTATGTATTTTTTCTTTTGGTCATGAAATGTCTCTTGTGGAAATTTCATTATGATCCTATTCTTGTACCTTTGCCAATTTTATTGACAAAAAGGGGGAGAAATATTGTAGTTCACACTACAAATACATATGGTTTTCGGATCATTGTGTAAGGGGGAGTGGTTTCCTTGATCGAGATGGAGTGTTGACTAAGGGGGAGTGATACATATCACCGTAGTAGTATTGTTAAAGTCGTGGTACAATTGGACTTTGATGTTATATAATAATACTATGACACTGTATAATAATGATCGAGAATCTTGATTTCTCTCATTGTTATAGCTACGGATCTTCAACAATGATGGTGCTAAACTTACAACCTTTAGGATCATTGGAGTACTTGGAAGGACGAAGATTTCAAGGAACGTTGAAGATTACACTATGGAATAGGGGCCACTAAAGTTTATCTTTTTTGTATTCCATATGTATTAACAGTTTTGTCACTAAAATTGACAAAGGGAGAGATTGTTAGAGCATAGCTCGGTCAACCTCGCATGCGTTGCTATTTCAAGCATGTTTGTCAATGTTAGTGATCAAAACTATAAGTTTTGAATTCTAGCCTACATAGCTAAGTCTCAGACTAGGATAGAAAAGTGTAGCTGAGCTCAAGGACTTCATGGCGATTCATCATACAACGACGAATATCTATACAAGGAACCGTGGAACTTCATCAACAAAAAGGTATGTGGAGACTTGAACTTATTTATCACTCAAAAGTCTATCTCTTCTATCTCCTACTTCTTATGAGACAAAAGTCGTATGCTATATAGATTAGATCATACACATTTGACATTTCGAGTTGAGTATTCATTGCTTATCTTTTATCTCGAAATCGTGTGTTGGTAAAGCGTGTCGCTTTGATCAAGTTTATCTTCACATAATGACGAAAGTCATGAAAAGTTTCAATCACTTTGAGAATTGCTCTGACGTGAATCGGTCTGTGAATAACGACTACATATCGTCCCTGAGAATGTCTCAATGATTGAAATGATAGCTTAGATTACATAACCATGTATTCCTTGAACCGAAGTTTTCGAACTTTGTTGATCAAGAGAAATCGGTAGGATTGTGGAATTGGCTTTCCAAGTCCGCGAACTGTCAGAAGATCTCGACCGAGAATTTCTGCTAGGATTTTCCAAATACTCGTTTGGGTGCTAAGTACGCGAACTCAGTCCGCAAACCCAGTCCGCGAACTGGCGGAAGTTCTTTTTCCGAGAATTTCTGTTGAGTTTGGAAAACTCAACCGATTAACTTAAATCTGCGAACTTGTTTGTGAACTTAAGAGGTTATGATCTAAAGATGTGCTCTGAACATGAAACATTAAATTACTACGGAATGCTTTATGCAAACTGTGGCTATAATGTTCATGAGCCGATTCAATCGAAATCATCTTTGCTTCAATTGTCTCTTGTGTAGTTACATAAGATCTCATAGCAATTGAACAACTCTGTAACTAGTTCATTTGAGTCAATTGAACTAGTTATGGTGAAGAAGAACAAGGTTAATATAAAATGCTCATATGGTTAACCTTTTGGGTTACTATGTTGAACCAACATACAAGTACACGTTTGGGCATGGTTTTCACGAACCCAACAAACGTCTACCCAAGTGTGTGTGACAAGCTAAGTTTTCGATCCAACGGTTGAGAAATATTAGCTTGAATCTAAATCAGGTTTTCATCTAACGGTGAATATGGATTGCTTTGTAACTAAGGCAAAACCCTGATTTGAAGGCTATATAAAGGAAACATCTAGCATTGTGAAAAACTAATCCCCACAGGTCTGTGTGCTACTAGTGCGCCCACTAGAGTCGATCTCAATTAACCCTTGATTTTCTTCTCTAAAATCAGGTTAACGCCTAAATACTTCATTGGGATTGTGAAGCCAGACCGATACTAGTTTATCGTAGTTGTGTGATCTGATCTTGCATCTTCTATCGTACGAGTACAATCGATTGATTGACTTGCGATCGTGAGAGTTATCCGATAGGCAAGCTAAAGAAGTCACAAACATCTTAGTCTCACTGTTTGTGATTCCTCGACAATCCTCTTGTGTAGTCAGGAAGGATTGTAGAGAGGTGATTGATTAATCTAGGATGTTCTTCGGGAATATAAGACCGGATTATCAATTGGTTCCTGTTACCTTGATTTTATATCTAAAGACGGAACAAAACCTAGGGTTTATCTGTGGGAGACAGATTTATCCTTTTATAGATTTTTCTGTGTGAGACAAATCTGTTTATTATCAAGTCTGTGATTTTGGGTTACAACAACTCTTGGTTGTGGGTGAGATCAGCTAAGGGAATCAAGTGCGCAGTATCCTGCTGGGATCAGAGGCGTAGGAGTAAAACTGTCCCTTGTATCAGTGGGAGATTGATAGGGGTTCAACTATAGTCCAGTCCGAAGTTAGTTTGCAGTAGGCCAGTGTCTGTAGCGGCTTAATACAGTGTGTATTCAATATGGACTACGTCCCGTGGTTTTTTTGCATTTGCGGTTTCCTCGTTAACAAAACTTCTGGTGTCTGTGTTATTTCTTTTCCGCATTATATTTTATATAATTGAAATAATACAGGTTGTGCGTTCGTGATCATCAACTTCTCTAATCCAACCTTTGGTTGTTGATTGTAGTTGATTGATCCTTGGACATTGGTCTTTGGTACCATCCAAGTTATCTCTCTTTGATAAAGACTCGCAGATCTCTATTTGCTTGAGTAAAGATTAAATCGAGAGATTTAGATAATAACTCCTTGAGATACTTTCTATCTAGATTGAGTCTGAATGTCTAGTTGATTCTCTAGCAAAGTGTTTCGGAGTTAGTCCATACAAATTGCTAAACGAAATATTGGGTGGTGTTGTTAGAACCCCGCTTTTTCATATTCTTTTCCTCAATTCTCCATGTATGACAGCACTGGTAATGCACGTGAACATATCTCTCGATTTATAGAATCCTTGGGTGAACACGAGTACAATCATGTCCTCCGCTTGAAAGAATTTTCAAAGTCACTTACTGGAAGAGCGTACACTTGGTACAACAACATTGCACCAAACAGCATATCCAACTGGCATGAGATGGTCGCAGATTTCTACAAGAAGTATTTCTTTGTGTCTGAGCAAGTCACCTTTTCAGACTTAGGAAGGATGTTCCGGCGAAACAATGAACATCCAGATGATTATGTCAAGAGATACAGAATTCAGGCACTGGATTTTCACGACCCAAACGTGACTGAAAAAAAATTGGTGGAATCTTGCATCAATGGAATGGTTCCCATTTATCGCGCCTTGCTGGAAAATCTACGCTTCCAGACTTTCTCTGAACTTCACGAAGCTGCTAAACGATCGGCCACAACAACACCAACATTGTTAGAAAGAACCAGGCCATCCAAAGGTGAAGACGCACGCGAAACTCGAGGAAACAGATGCCTCATCAACAAGCAATATAACATTGGCCCCTCTGTAAGCGTGGTGAGTGAAGAAGGAAAAAGGAAAGCTCCAGCGGCAGAACAACAACCCAAGCGTACAGCACCAGCACATCAGGCGGCTCCACCTCGGAAGGCCGCGACCAAAGCTCCTGTTCAACTATAGTCCAGTCCGAAGTTAGTTTGCAGTAGGCTAGTTTCCCGGGGTTTTTTCTGCATTTGCGGTTTCCTCGTTAACAAAACTTCTGGTGTCTGTGTTATTTCTTTTCTGCATTATATTTTATATAATTGAAATAATACAGGTTGTGCGTTCGTGATCATCAACTTCTGTAATCCAACCTTTGGTTGTTGATTGTAGTTGATTGATCCTTGGACATTGGTCTTTGGTACCGTCCAAGTTATCTCTCTTTGATGAAGACTCGCAGATTTCTGTTTGCTTGAGTAAAAATCAAATCGAGAGATTGAGATAATAACTCCTTGAGATACTTTCTATCTAGATTGAGTCTGACTGTCTAGTTGATTCTCTTGTAGAGTGTTTCGGATTTAGTCCATACAGATTGCTAATCGAAATATTGGGTGGTGTTGTTAGACCCCCGCTTTTTCAAACTGTACCTAAACGTGTACACTTTGTTGGCTCAACAATAGTTAACCGAAGTTAGCCATATGAACACTTTTATATTAACCTTGTTCATCTTTATCACAACTAGCTCAAATGACTCAAATGAAACTAGTTATTGAGTTGTTCAATTGTTTATGTTCTCATAGAAGTATACAAGACACAATTGAAGCAAAATCGGTTTTGATTCACTCGAATCGATTCATGAACATTATAGCCACGTTTTGCAAAGATTGCATTCCTTATTATATAAATGTATTTTTTCATGAGTATGTAAACATACATAACCTATTTTAGAACTTAACCCACTCGGGTAAAAAAACGGGTACGCATACCTAAGTTCCCGGACTTGGTCTTGTTTGCCAGTATGCAAAAGGGTACGCATACTATCGTTCATGACCGAACTAAGTTGAATCAGTACGCACACGGATATTCATACTATAGTTCCTAGACTTCAACTGTTGAATCAGTACGCATACGGTTATGCATACTAAATTCCCAGACTTGGAATACACTTGTACCAGTTAGCATACAAGTACGCATACTGTGTTATATCCAATCAAAAGTTAATTGTTCTAAACTCCCATTTCAATCATTGAAACATTCTTGGAAGATGAGAATAGCTGTCTCTCACAAACTATTAGCTTCAAAGAAATTTTCAAGTGATCGAATGATCAATACGAAAAATTCTGAGTCTACATCCAATGACTGTCTCACACAAATCATGTAAGATATTACCAGGCGATTTTCACATGATCATCTTTTGACTATCATCAAGAGTAAAAGATGAACTTGGTTAAAGCGAAAGCTTACCAAAACATATTTCGAGAAATATGTAAGCGAGTTAAACTCAGCTCGAAATATCAAACGTGTATAATGTAAAGTCTATATAGCTATACGACTTTTGTCTCAATATGAGATAAAAAAGAAATAGACTTATGACTGATAGATAAGTTCAATTCTCCACATACCTTTTGTTGATGAAGTTCCACAAGATCCCCTTAGTAGTTCTTCGTCTTCAATCGTTGAATGTCGTGAAGTCTAAATCTAAACTACACATTCTATCCTAATCCGAGACATAACTATAAGTAGACTAGAAATCAAGACTTATAGTTTTGACAACTAAAATTGACAAACAAGCTTGAGATAGAAACACTTGGGAGTTCGACCGAGCAATGCTCTAACAAAAATATCTAGAGATGTGCTTATTGTTCTCACATGAATTTCTCGGAAAAGATCGTTTCTTCTTTTTATGAACACGAGGATCTTGCGAATGACACGTCTCTTTTCGTTCCTGTTTCAACTTATCCAGTTCACATTCCAGACTCTCAATCCTTTTAGTCTGCATGTCCTTTTTCAGTTGAAATTCAACCTTCATTGAACGAATTACTTCATTCAAGAGGTCAATTCTTTCTTCTGGGGAGGACATATTTTCCAATGTGGAATGGCTAGAATTATTTGAATCATGAACCTGTTCATTATCAACACATGTGAGAAAAACTGGATTGAGTGATTCATCCTCTAGGCAATAGTAAGTTGTCATCTAAGCTTTAGTTTTCACACAATAATACTTGTTGGGACACAAGGACATATGATGACCATGACCAAGACATTTGGAACAGACTAGAGAATCTTTGTCTATTTGAACCTTTTTATCCTTATTCTTAATTGTTGATTCTTTACGATTTTTCCTTTTTCTATATCTAAGAGTTTTCTTCATCTGTTGTATAAATAGTGACAAAGTACAATTAAGGATATTCTCACCTTTTTCATCAATCTGTTCAGGATTTAGAGTTTTGTCCTTATTATTTCTTTTCGAAATGTAATGACCGTCTCATTTACTGAGTTCTAGATCAAAGATTTTTAACTTTCCAACTAAAGTATTTCTGGAAAGAGTTTGAAGGTTATTTTCCTACATGATGGCATGTTTCTTAGACTCGTATCTTGCTGGTAAAGATCGAAGAATTTTCATCATAATGTCCTTTTGGGGAAAGGTTATTCCATACACTTTTTGATTAAACTCATCAAACGATTCTTCATCTGCCATACAAAGATTTTCTCTATCAGAATTTAGGTTTTGAAGTCTAGCTTCTTTCTCTGAGGTATCTCCTTTGAATACGATTTCTAAGATATCCCAAGCATCTTTAGACTTAGTGCACGAAACCACATGGTGCTAAATATCCGGGCTTATGGCGTGGATAATAGTGTTTAATGCGTCAGAATTATGCTTTGCAGCACTTATCTTGGTTTCAATATATTGTCCTAATGGCTTCGCAACAGTGGTTCCGTCTCTAACAACTGTTGGCGCATCGTATCCAATAACGAAATTTCACTCTTGTAAAAAGTAAGGGTCTTATAAAAAGGAACGCATAGCAATTTTCCACCATAAGTAATTTGTGCCATCAAATGCTGATGGTACGTTTATCGAGATTTCACCCTTGTCCATATAGTCATATTACTTCAAACACAAACTTGTTAGGTCTTAAACGTGTTTGCCTGATCTGATACCAATTGAAAATGCGAGGGTACCAAAATACACCACCAACTTTTTCTTAGACAACCTGTATGGAAAAACTTAAATATTATTCTGAAAGTTCAACTTAATGAATCTCAATCAATGAATAATATTCAGAGTTATATATCTTTCTCTCACAATCATAAAGTTTACAAAGACTAGTCCGTGAACCTGATTCTCGTGTGAGAGTACTTGGGTGATAGAAAAGATCAATTTCCCAAGTAATCAATCAAGTTGTATCCAACAAACAAGGATGGATGCATCTACTTTGATTGACTAACGCACAACATGTGGAATTTCAATTATACAGATGAACAATATAATCGGAAAAAGAAATAACACGAACACCAGAAATTTTGTTAACGAGGAAACCGCAAATGCAGAAAAACCCCGGGACCTAGTCCAGATTGAACACCAAAATGTATTAAGCCGCTACAGACACTAGCCTACTACCAATTAACTTTAGACTAAAATGTAGTTGAGACCGAATTAAACCCTCAAAGCAATTCAGTTACAGTCACGCTCCTTACGCCTCTTAAATCCCAACAGAACTCCGCGCAAATGATTCCCTTAGCTGACGTCACACCAACTAAGAGTTTCTTCAACTCAATTGAAGACTTTAAACCAATCTTCTTCCCACAAATAAGACTATATGTGTGATTTCCTTTTTGATTGTAGATCAAGGTGATTGGAAATCGATAGCAATAGACAAATTCTAGCTAACCTCAACATTCATACTTATGTTACTCGAAGTGCAGCCTAGATAATTATTCACCTCACAAGTATTAAACTTGTGGAATCAACAAAGTCTGAGACGAAGATTACTTTGATGATTTTTATCTATGTTGATTGATGGAGCAAGATCAACAATCGAATCAAGATCAGGATACTCGAGCTATCAAGATAAACAATAGCTAGACCTGGTGTTGATGGTGGTTTTTAGTTCAGGGCTAAATTTGTAAAACCCTGCAGTCAATGTGCCATCACTCTGCAAAGAAACGGAGCCATGTGAAAGTGATAAGTGTTCAACCTCTTCACTGGCACATTCATTGAGAAACTTAATATGTATATGAAATTTATCCAGAATGGTGCATGTAGCAACAATCCTAGATATTCTGTAAATTTCGGCGCCATGCCCATATTATTCAATTAATATAAGTTTCTTAAGATACTTTCTATGCTATATTCCCCGGCTGAACCCTTAATGTTGATATGACATGAAAATTTTTGTTCATTCGCAACAGAGTAGCACGAATTTCCAAGTATCAAGGATAAGGTCCTTGCATAAAGTATTCAATCGGAAAGCATACTGCTTTCTGGCAATGAACTTAAAGAACTCTGTGTCAACACATAAAATTCAATCAATTTTGTGATGATTCACAAGATTCAGATATTACCCTGACTGATTTGCAAAAATTAGGGTTTTGCGCCTTGCGCAGTATATTAGACCTTGCCTGTCAAAATTAAACATAGGCGAGCTAGGTAATTAATCCGCCATGGATTAGTAGGTGCAAATTCCTACCCAAAATCAGAAAACAAGGAGCCGCGGAAAAGGAGCAGCAACAAAAGGAGTGGCCATGTCATAGGCCAGCCGGCGCCACTTGCAAGTGTCCACGCTCCATGTTGCCTAACCGGCCTTATTTCCCTTGACCAATCAGGCCGCTTTAAACCTGCCACACGCACATGAGTTATGGTTGAGCCCATACTTGCCGGCCCTATTTCCTATCGACCAATCATGTCGCTTTAAACTTTCCACACGCATACCAGAAGTGTGGCCACCCCCACGTTTGGTCGGCCCCCTTTTAATTGACCAATCAGGTTGCTCCAAACTTATCTTTTATCTCGAAATCGTGTGTTGGTAAAGCGTTTCGCTTTGATCAAGTTTATCTTCACCTAGTGACGAAAGTCATGAAAAGTTTCAATCACTTTGAGAATTGCTCTGACGTGAATCGGTCTGTGAATAACGACTACATAGCGTCCCTGAGAATGTCTCAATGATTGAAATGAGAGTTTAGATTACATAACCATGTATTCCTTGAACCGAAGTTTTCGAACTTTGTTGATCAAGAGAAATCGGGAGGATTGTGGAATTGGCTTGCCAAGTCCGCTAACTGTCGGAAGTTCTCGACCGAGAATTTCTGCTGGGATTTTGCAAATACTCGTTTGTGTTCTAAGTACGCGAACTCAGTCCGCAAACCCAGTCCGTGAACTGGCGGAAGTTCTTTTTTCGAGAATTTCTACTGAGTTTGGAAAACTCAACCGATTAACTTAAGTCCGCGAACTTGTTTGTGAACTTAAGAGGTTATGATCTAAATATGTGCTCTGAACATGAAACATTAAATTACTAAGGAATGCTTTATGCAAACCGTGGCTATAATGTTCATGAGCCGATTCAATCGAATCGAATCATCTTTGCTTAAATTGTGTCTTGTGTAGTTACATAAGATCTCATAGCAATTGAACAACTCTGTAACTAGTTCATTTGAGTCAATTGAACTAGTTATGGTGAAGAAGAACAAGGTTAATATAAAATGCTCATATGGTTAACCTTTTGGGTTACTATGTTGAACCAACATACACGTACACATTTGGGCATGGTTTTCACGAACCCAGCAAACGTCTACCCAAGTGTGTGTGACAAGCTAAGTTTTCGATCCAACAGTTGAGAAATATTAGCTTGAATCTAAATCAGGTTTTCATCTAACGGTGAATATGGATTGCTTTGTAACTAAGGCAAAACCCTGATTTGAAGGCTATATAAAGGAAACACCTAGCAATGTGAAAAACTAATCCCCACAGGTCTGTGTGCTACTAGTGCGCCCACTAGAGTCGATCTCCATTAACCCTTGATTTTCTTCTCTAAAATCAGGTTAACGACTTAAAGACTTCATTGGGATTGTGAAGCCAGACCAATACTACTTTATCGTAGTTGTGTGATCTGATCTTGCATCTTCTATCGTACGAGTACAATCGATTTATTGGCTTGTGATCGTGAGAGTTCTCCGATAGCCAAGATAAAGAAGTCACAAACATCTTAGTCTCACTGTTTGTGATTCCTCGACAATCCGCTTGTGTAGTCAGGAAGGATTGTAGAGAGGTGATTGATTAATCTAGGCTGTTCTTCGGGAATATAAGACCGGATTATCAATTGGTTCCTGTTACCTTGATTTTATATCTAAAGACGGAACAAAACCTAGGGTTTATATGTGAGAGACAGATTTTTCTGTGTGAGACAGATCTGTTTATTATCAAGTCTGTGATTTTGGGTTACAACAACTCTTGGTTGTGGGTGAGATCAGCTAAGGGAATCAAGTGCGCAGTATCTTGCTGGGATCAGAGGCGTAGGAGTAAAACTGTCCCTTGTATCAGTGGGAGATTGATAGGGGTTCAACTATATTCCAGTCCGAAGTTAGTTTGCAGTAGGCCAGTGTCTGTAGCGGCTTAATACAATGTGTATTCAATATGGACTAGGTCCCGGGGTTTTTCTGCATTTGCGGTTTCCTCGTTAACAAAATTTCTGGTGTCTGTGTTATTTCTTTTCCGCATTATATTTTATATAATTGAAATAATACAGGTTGTGCGTTCGTGATCATCAACTTCTCTAATCCAACCTTTGGTTGTTGATTGTAGTTGATTGATCCTTGGACATTGGTCTTTGGTACCGTCCAAGTGATCTCTCTTTGATAAAGACTCGCAGATCTCTATTTTCTTGAGTAAAGATTAAATCGAGAGATTGAGATAATAACTCCTTGGGATACTTTCTATCTAGATTGAGTCTGACTGTCTAGTTAATTCTCTAGCAAAGTGTTTCGGAGTTAGTCCATACAAATTGCTAAACGAAATATTGGGTGGTGTTGTTAGACCCCCGCTTTTTCAATTGGTACCAGAGCAGGCAAACACTTTAAAGACCTCATAAGTCTGAGTTTGTGGCATTCTGAGTATGTGGACAGAATCTCATACGCATACCAAAATGCCTTCTAAAGCTGTCAACTTTGCCAAGTGTCTCGGGAATACCTCAAAGGGTCACTCCTTAGATGATACTTCCGAATCCCGAGGTAGGAAGACTGTTCCATCTTGTGTAAGTCATTCTTCCTCCAATGAGATGTTGGACATAATGGCAAAAGCTGAAATGGAGCTCACAAGAATTTCAAAAAATTCTACAAAGTTTGTTGATCTCAAGGATCATGTACAGCTCATGGATGAAATCGAAAAGTCTATTGATCGTGAACAAGTACTCTACAACATTATAGGGTCATTCTCTAAGGAAATTGAGAAACTTCTTCAAGAAAACAATATACAACGTGAAAAGATTTGTATTCTTGAAAATCTGGTCAAAGAAGGCTCAATTAGAGAAAATTGTTTGATCAAGACGCATTCATCCGATATAAACAGACTTCGTGTTGAGAGGGAGAAACTTGAAGCATCGCTTGTCTTAGCCCATGGACAGTGCAAATCCTTGGAAAAGGAAAACTCCGTTTTAAAGAAAAATTCTTCTGCACAAACTAATTCTCATGAGTTACCGTACAGAATGAAATTTTCTCCAAGAGAAGATTGTGTCAAGAAAAGTTTTCATAACTTACAATCTTCTCCCGTGGCTATGAAGTTTAAAAAAGTGCCAGTTGTTGCTTCTCCTCCACGAATATGTACCTTCTGTGGAAAAGGAAATCACTATGCTATCCATTGTTTTGCTAGAAAGAAACGTGTTTCTGAACTCCACAAGTTGCTTCTTTCTACTGTCAATGGAGTAAATAGTCGAACGACTACTACAGTGAAGGTCCCTTTCACAGGAAACCAGGCATCTTATAAAAATGATTTCTCTCCTAGAAATCATTACAGGACATTTGTAAATTCTCGTACTACCAATGAAAGTATGTCCTGTTCTTATAAGAACACATCTGATAAATCTAAGTCTAGTGTGTGGAGACGAATTTGGGAAAATCCCCTAGAACCTATTTCTAGAGGTCCTAGACTTTGGTATCAGAAGGGTTTCTCTCCTGTGATTCCCAGAAGGACTGCGAGACACACCCTTCTTCCTGGAAGCTGCAGTGAAAGGATAAGAATTGCTGAGAAAGGATATCCTAGAAGAATTTATAGGTACTCTCTCAGAACCGATGGTGAGACTATGTCTCCCTCTGCTACCTAGCAGCAGAATGTTCTATCCTTGTGTCTAACTTGAGAGATATAAGGATGAGTATTTGAGAGATGCTCAAGTATTGTACTATATTTTCTCTAGGATTGTATATCCCTTATTGTAATGATCTTCTCTAGTATCATTTTCATTTTGTCACTTTGATCTTTTGGGATGGTGGATGTTTTGGAAGCTGCACAGTATCTCTTTCTAGGGCCATTCTTGGTCGGCCACAAACGCCTGTATCTCCTCAAGGAAATCTAGGGTTTCTATCCAGGGCATTCTCGAACATATATAAATCTTATAGGTGTCTCATTTTTCTTCAGAAAGGAGGTCTATGGAAATTGTTCCCAAAGAAGAAGTTAACCCTATGGTTGAGGATGATCTCAAAGGATGTGATTCTGGTCAAGAGTTTATACGGAAGAAGATGCTTGAAAGAAAAGAGTATAACACTTGGATTGGTGAATCTGTCAAGGATTTAATTCGTGTTCAGAATGAAGTTAAGAACGAACTGGCTAACCTTCAATTGCAGATAAACCAGCTGATTGATGGACAGGCGAAAATCCTTGGTACTCAGAATATCTTGATCAGAAATCAGAGAAAGTTATCCTTGACTGTGCAAAGGCTCGTCATTATGCTCGCACTATTGATAAAAAATTCAGCGTTCTAACTTTTGAACATGGTGTCTCTACGGTCAACAGG
Organism: Papaver somniferum; assembly: GCF_003573695.1. Lineage (NCBI taxonomy): Eukaryota > Viridiplantae > Streptophyta > Magnoliopsida > Ranunculales > Papaveraceae > Papaver > Papaver somniferum. Next base: position 112,208,557 of record NC_039358.1, read on the forward strand.
GTCAAGGATATCAGTGACTCCTACTTTGATGGACCATTTCAGAGGTATGAAATCATCAAGGAAAACTGAGTCTTATATGCCTAGTAAGTCTTCTTTTTGGATTAGTTGGAAGAATAACTAGTGCTTTGAATAACGATGATTGTGACTACACATAGCTATTTTTGTTCTCATCTTCTTATGTTATTTTTTACGTTTTGTTATTAAATTCTAAAAATATTTGGAGGATGATGTTTGTTGCAGTATTTTAATGGTTTGTGATATTGCAATATTTTTATGGGATATGTATTGTTTGCGTCCGTGAACTTGAAGGTCCCATATTTTGTCAAAAGTAAAGTCGTTCATGAATCAGTATTCTTATTGATGAAAGGACGAATGAACTTTTGACATATACAAAAGTTAAGCCTATGTAATCATGTATTTGATGGAAAATAGGATAAAATCTTTTGTTCAACAAGGATAAAGTCTATTATGTCGTTATGATGGAAAATAGAATAGATCCTTGTATGTTATCCACGATATTGATCTTCATTGATCCATTTTATTATGTTTTACCGTGAAGGCTCCATTGTGTGTCTTATGTTGAGCACCTTACAACTAAGTCGATTTACCTTGGCTTTGTTGGTTGTTCCATAAGATGCTATATATCGAGCATTAGGAACTAAATTAATCAACTAGTTTGGTTATTTAGTTAGTACTCCATAAGTCTTCTTTCTTATGTCGAGTACATGTACGGTTAAGGTTGTCATATTCTATGATGAACTTAGTCGGGGTTCCATAAGTTCTCTTATGTTGAGCCCAAAATAATTAAATTGATTACTTCGGTGATTAGTTTGGTTATTTGTATTCCAAGTATATTAATTATAGATTCTATTGTAATTAATTTAGTTGAGTTTTCATATATTCCACAAGTTCTTGTGTTGAGTATATGAAAGGCTACACTATCATGTTCTTTGGTTAATGTAGTCATATATTCCGTAAGGTTTTCCTTATGTTGAGTATTTGAACGGTTAAGTTAGTCATCTCCGTGTGATTGACTTAGTCGTAGCTCAGTGAGTTCACTTATGTTGAGCACTTTCAATTAAATTGATCACTTTTGTAATTTGATTTAGTTGCGTATTCCAATTGAATTAATCATGGGTTTACTTATGATTAATTTGGTTGAGCATTGGATATAGAAAACCATTCCTATGGTTTTTGGTGTCCAATAAAAAATCCTCATTTTCTTTCGAAATTAAGGTCGCTCTTGTTGTTCTCTCGGGAATGACATCAAATGGGGGAGAGTTCTTTTGAACTTGTGCTTAATGGTAATATCTTGCGGGAAGTGCGGCTGTGGAATTTTATAGGGGTTATCTTGTATCTTAAAACTCCTTGATGAATGCTGTTAGCTTCGGCTATTAGATTGCATCTAAATTAAGTTAGTATGTATTTTTCTTTTGGTTATGAAATGTCTCTTGTGGAAATTTCATTATGATCCCCTTTTTGTACCTTTTCCAATTTTATTGACAAAAAGGGGGAGAAATATTGTAGTTCACACTACAAATACATATGGTTTTCGGATCATTGTGTAAGGGGGAGTGGTTTCCATGACCGGGATGGAGTATTGACTAAGGGGGAGTGATACATATCACCGTATTATTATTGTTAAAGTCGTGATACAATTAAACTTTGATGTTATATAATAATACTATGACAATGTACAATAATGATCGAGAATATCGATTTCTCTCATTGTTATAGCTACGGATCTTGAACAACGATGGTGCTAAACTTACAACTTTTGGGATCATTTGAGTACTTGGAAAGACGAAGATTTCAAGGAACGTTGAAGATTAGATTATGGAATAAGAGCCACTAAAGTTTATCTTTTTTGTATTCCATATGTATTAATAATTTGGTCACTAAAATTGACAAAGGGGGAGATTGTTAGAGCATAGCTCGGTCAACCTCGCATGCGTTGCTATCTCAAGCATGTTTGTCAATGTTAGTTATCAAAACTATAAGTCTTGATTTCTAGCCTACATAGCTAAGTCTCGGACTAGGATACAAAAGTGTAGTTGAGCTCAAGGAATTCATGGTGATTCATCATACAACGACGAAGATCTATACAAGGAACCGTGGAACTTCATCAACAAAAAGGTATGTGGAGACTTGAACTTATCTATCAATCAAAAGTCTATCTCTTCTATCTCCTACTTCTTATGAGACAAAAGTCGTATGCTATATAGACTAGATCATACACATTTGACATTTCGAGCTGAGCATTCATTGCTTATATTTTATCTCGAAATCGTATGTTGGTAAAGCGTTTCACTTTGATCAAGTTTATCTTCACCTAGTGACGAAAGTCATGAAAGTTTCAATCACTTTGAGAATTTCTCTGACGTGAATCGGTCTGTGAATAACGGCTACATAGCGTCCTCTGAGAATGTCTCAATGATTGAAATGAGAGTTTAGATTACATAACCATGTATTCCTTGAACCGAAGTTTTCGAACTTTGTTGATCAAGAGAAATCGGGAGGATTATGGAATTGGCTTGCCAAGTCCGCGAACTGTCGGAAGTTCTCGACCGAGAATTTTTGCTGGGATTTTCCAAATACTAGTTTTTGTGCTTAGTCCGCAAACTCAGTCCGCGAACCCAGTCCGCGAACTGGCGGAAGTTCTCTTTCCGAGAATTTATGCTGAGTTTGGAAAACTCAACCGATTAACTTAAGTCCGCGAACTTGTTTGTGAACTTAAGAGGTTATGATCAAAAGATGTGCTCTGAACATAAAATATTAAATTACTAAGGAATGCTTTATGGAAACCGTGGCTATAATGTTCATGAGCCGATTCAATTGAATTGAATCATCTTTGCTTCAATTGTGTCTTGTGTAGCTACATAAGATCTCATAGCAATTGAACAACTCTGTTACTAGTTCATTTGAGTCAATTGAACTGGTTATGGTGAAGAAGAACAAGGTTAATATGAAATGCTCATATGGTTAACCTTTTGGGTTACTATGTTGAACCGACATACAGTACACGTTTGGGCATGGTTTTCACGAACCAAGTAAACGTCTACCCAAGTGTGTGTGACAAGCTAAGTTTTCGATATAACGATTGACAAATATTAGCTTGAATCTAAATCAGGTTTTCATCTAACAGTGAATATGGATTGCTTTGTAACTAAGGAAAAACCCTGATTTGAAGGCTATATAAAGGAGACATCTAGCATTGTGCAAAACTAATCCCCACACGTCTGTGTGCTACTAGTGCGCCCGCTAGAGTCAATCTCCATTAACCTGATTTTCTTCTCTAAAATCAAGTTAACGACTTAAAGACTTCATTGGGATTGTGAAGCCAGACCGATACTAGTTTATCGTAGTTGTGTGATCTGATCTTGCATCTTCTATCGTACGAGTAAAATCGATTGATTGGATTGAGATCGTGAGAGTTCTCCGATAGGCAAGCTAAAGAAGTCACAAACATCTTCGTCTCATTGTTTGTGATTCCTCGACAATCCGCTTGTGTAGTCAGGAAGGATTGTAGAGAGGTGATTGATTAATCTAGGTTGTTCTTCAGGAATATAAGACCGGATTAGCAATTGGTTCCTGTTCACCTTGATTTTATATCTAAAGACGGAACAAAACCTAGGGTTTATCTGTGGGAGACAGATTTATCCTTTTATAGACTTTTCTGTGTGAGACAGATCTATTTATTATCAAGTCTGTGATTTTGGGTTACAACAACTCTTGGTTGTGGGTGAGATCAGCTAAGGGAATCAAGTGCGCAGTATCCTTCTAAGATCGGAGGCGTAGGAGTACAACTGTACCTTGTATCAGTGGGAGATTGATAGGGGTTTAACTATAGTCCAGTCCGAAGTTAGTTTGCAGTAGGCTAGTGTCTGTAGCGGCTTAATACAGTGTGTATTCAATCTGGACTAGGTCCCGGGGTTTTTCTGCATTTGCGGTTTCCTCGTTAACAAAACTTCTGGTGTCTGTGTTATTTCTTTTCCGCATTATATTTTATATAATTGAAATAATACAGGTTGTGCGTTCGTGATCATCAACTTCTCTAATCCAACCTTTGGTTGTTAATTGTAGTTGATTGATCCTTGGACATTGGTCTTTGGTACCATCCAAGTTATCTCTCTTTGATAAAGACTCGTAAATCTCTATTTGCTTGAGTAAAGATTAAATCGAGAGATTGAGATAATAACTCCTTGAGATAATTTCTATCTAGATTGAGTCTGACTGTCTAGTTGATTCTCTAGCAAAGTGTTTCAGAGTTAGTCCATACAGATTGCTAAACGAAATATTGGGTGTTGTTGTTAGACCCCCGCTTTTTCATATTCTTATCCTCAATTCTCCATGTATGACGGCACTGGTAATGCACGTGAACATATCTCTCGATTTATAGAATCCTTGGGTGAACACGAGTATAATCATGTCCTCCGCTTGAAAGAATTTTCAAAGCCACTTACTGGAAGAGCGTACACTTGGTACAACAACATTGCACCAAACATCATATCCAACTGGCATGAGATGGTCACAGCTTTCTACAAGAAGTATTTCTTTGTGTCTGAGAAAGTCACCTTTTCAGACTTAGGAAGGATGTTCCGGGGAAACAATGAACATCCGGATGATTATGTCAAGAGATACAGAATTCAGGCACTGGATTTTCACGACCCAAACGTGACTGAAAAACAATTGGTGGAATCTTGCATCAATGGAATGGTTCCCATTTATCGCGCCTTGCTGGAGAATCTACGCTTCCAGACTTTCTCTGAACTTCACGAAGCTGCTAAGCGATCGGCCACAACAACACCAGCATTGTTAGAAAGAACCAGACCATCCAAAGGTGAAGACGCACGCGAAACTCGAGGAAACAGATGCCTCATCAACAAGCAATATAAAACTGGCCCCTCTGTAAGCGTGGTGAGTGAAGGAGGAAAAAGGAAAGCTCCAGCGGCAGAACAACAACCTAAGCGTGCAGCACCAACACATCAGGCGGCTCCACCTCGGAAGGCCGCGGCCAAAGCTCCTGTGCAACACCAAGAAGCCGGAGAAGCCGCCTTGGATTTCCCATTCCCAATCGAAGAAGTAATTGAACTCTTGGAAGCGTGGATTAAAGATGATGCCATCAAGATGCCTCCTATCAGGTGCCCGCCAACTGAAGAGGAAATGGAAAATCCCAAGTATTGTCGTTACCACAGGTTCGTCCATCACCCGACTAATGAGTGCAATAGATTAAAGCGCGTCTTCAAGGAAAAGGAAGAGGAGGGAGAACTCCAACTTGGCAATGAGGGAGTTCACAAAGATCCTCTTCCAATCAGAAGTTGTATGCTCTCTGGGGACTCCGTTCACAAAACTGTGCAGTCCATGATGCAGCGTGTGTGCGAAATCCTATATTTCTCCAAGGCGCAGCGTCAAGACATATTTACATCCCTCAATTGCGTTGTGTTGGGCGAGCGACTATTTTCTGTTGAAGAAGCCACTCTGAAATCTCAACATGTCTCAGGGAGCGTTGTTGGAAAGTGCAATTGGGGACTGCTGACCACGGCTTACCTGAAGAATGTCGAGTTCGATGGCACACTGATTGATGCGGCCTCTGACGTCAACATTGTAACCATCAAGACTCTGAGAGCTGCATGAATTTCAAAGCAGAAGGATACCCACTCCCCAATTGTGGTCAAAAACCCGGAAGGAGAAGCAATAAGCGCGTACGGCTGCATCAACCTCGAGATCAGGGTGGGATATGCTCTAACACATGGAAAATTCCACATTGTCAAAGAATGCCCAAATTATGACATGATTCTGGGGCGCTCGTGGGTACATGGCAATGAAGCGAAACCAGGAGTATCCCCTCTGCCGGTGTCAATACCTGAAAGAATTTCCAACAAGCCGTCCAACCCTGAGTATTACACATTGCCGTATCAACAACTTACCAATGTAACCCAATTATCTGGAGAGATCCCGTCGATGTTCATCCAAAGATTCCGAACACAAGTAAGTTTTATTGAACAACCTTTTCTGCACCCAGTCACTTCTCCTCTCGTCCAGGCATGGGGACTCGGTCCAGTTATCAACCCGGGCGTTACTAAGAGATGTGAGTGGGATGCTGGGCCTTTTAAATGTTTCATCAAAAAATTGGAGACTATCTTAGTTGAGAATAATAAGCCCAAGAATCAAGTAGCCGTGCAACATCAAAACCCATTCCAAGTTGGAGATATAGTGGTAAAAGTTGTCGCTCAGCCTCCTTCGTCCAACTCCACAGACGAACCATACTTAGTAGCTGAAGTTATTTTGAGAGGATATTGTAAGCTCATCAATACCAACAAGTTGGAGGGTGTAGTAATACATGCTAAATGGCTCAAACCTTGTTAAACCTAAAAGCGTCACGCCGCCTCTTGCCTCACAATTCTTCTTAGTATTTCCTTCAGCAATTTCCCTTTTCTTGCAATATTTGTAATTTCTCCAAAACGATTGCACTGTTTGCATTCATAATTAGGGTTTCGATTTTAATTGAAAGCATCTTTATTTCAAAATAAGTTTTCCTGAATCATCTTGAAGGAAAAGTACCCAGTAAATCCAAACCCCCGCAAAGTCATTACCCATCAATTAAAAACCAGAAAAAATCAAACCTACTGAAGAGGGGAATATGCAAGGAAGAAGATCATCAAGTGGCGGCACGGACACCTTCCTTCAAGAACATCTGGCTTCAACTTTCTCCTGAAGAGGTTTATCTACTTCTCACGACGTGTTTACCAGCTTGTGGCAGCTCACGCTTCTACATACCCAGGCAGCATGTCACGTCCTGTGTAATTTGCAAGGGAAAATCCAATAAGAGGTTGGTTAAAATCCTTAACTATTGCTACTGTTTTCCCCCGTTTTGAGTTACTGTTGCCAACGTCATGCGAGGCGCTGCTATGGAAGTAGCTAGAGAATGTGACACGTCTACTAGCATTGTTGCTGCGCTATTTATGTTATTTGGATTCTCGTCCGCTGAATCGCTCTGGAAGAATGGAAGAACTCGTTTTTCACAAAAGGGGTTTTGGGATTCTTTCGGGAGATTTTATTCATTTATCAAATTAAAGATATGAAATTATCAAAGCAGCATGAATGAAAGAATATTACTGACATGGCCCCAGTCACGTGAACAAAAAAAAAAAGCCTGGAGTATCAAACATCTACAAGCTATGAAAAAATTGTTCTTCTACGGAAGGAAATAATGGAACGGAAATCTAGTTATCAATGCCAACGCCAAGGTCAGTGGCGTCTCCACTAGAGTTCTCTCAAACACTTGCTCCAACATCCTCTCCAACAGCAGGCATCCACTCCGGGAGCCTTTTCGGCAGCAGCCTTAGCACCATCTCCAAAGCCTGTTCCAGCGCCTTCTTCAAATCCTTCTCCAGCACCCTCTCCAAAGCCTGTTCTAGCGCCATATTCAAGATTTTCTCCAGCAGCCTCTCCAACGGACCCATCGTTTGCTTCAGTTCCCTCTCCAGTAGCCGCTTTAGTAGCATCCTCGACGATCACTTCAACCTCTCCAACAGTAGTTTCGGCAATCTGGGATGCACCGACATCCTTCTCAGCAACTGCTCCAACAGCCTCTCGAGGATATTCCGGTTCGTCAACATCAGAGTCGAGAATTACGATACCGTCATGAAGCCTGGGGTTTTTTTAGGCTCAATCCTTCGCCGCTTCAGTCGAGCAACAAATCTTTCATCCCTGGCACTGGATGGATGAGATGCTTCACCACACTGAGACTTGACACGATGGGACGCTTCATCATGCCTCCACTTTTCCTTCATGTCAACCGAAGCCATGAAAGCTTGAGCACGCGTCCGAACAAGACGTAGATGAGTGAGAGGCATACCTTGTATAATCCGACCAGCCTCACGGAACAAATGATCGATTTTGTCTAATACCTCCTCAGACGCAGAGACCCTGGGTTTGTCAACTTCAAAACTTTTCTTCGAAGAATTGGAAGAATAACTATTAGGAGTTCCCATCATATACTGCAGGAAAGTATTATGTCTACATCAATAACCTATGTAATGAAAGGAGACAAAAGGAAAACTGCAAGAAGATATGGAGAAATACCTGAAAAGAGATGAACACAATCCTGTGGTGATCGATATGAAAATAAAAGGTCGAAGTGCTCTTTTATATCACACAAACTGATGAACCCTGAAAAAGAAAAACTCTCTACCTACCGTACATGAAGGCTCTGGATATGGGATATCAATTGGATTAGATGATTCTCTATCTGGAATAACTGGCTCACCTGGGCTACTGACGGAGGGGAGTTCGCTGCTACAGAAGCAAAGCCAATGGAACAAAGAATAAGAGGTGGGCAACGTCTTTTATATGCATAACACTTTTGGAATTCGAGTAGAAGAAGGTTTCATGTTGGTCCATGTACGGAGGAAGGCTTTTGGGCCCGCGGTGTCAATATTCCACGACACCAATCTCAGCAGCCGAGCCTGAAGTACACTAACACTCCAAGCGACAGTGCCCCGCAGCCGAGCCAATTCCGAGCACCAACGTTCCATGGCGCCAATCCCCATAGCCGAGCCAACCCCAAGCACCATCATCACCGCTCCGTGGCCGAAGTCGTGGCGCCAACATCAATGGTCCATGGTCGAATTTGCAGCGCCAACAACAACACCCGTGGCCGATCCGGAAATACGCTAAGCCACCAACACAAGGATCATAGACTACTCATGCCTCCTGCCAAAGGTTAGTCGAATTTTCCTGGCAACCTCTTCATGTCTTGAACTTTCGATTTTACCCTTGTCTGTCACCATCTCATGCTTACCCCGCAACAATGCCACTGTTACGAGCTAAGCAGGGGACTTAATGTTGATGGTGGTTTTTAGTTCAGGGCTAAAATTTGTAAAACCCTGCATTTAATGTGCCGTCACTCTGCAAAGAAACAGAGCCATGTGAAAGTGATAAGTGTTCAACCTCTTCACTGGCACATTCATTGAGCAACTCAATATATATATGAAATTTATCCAGAATGGTGCATGTAGCAACAATCCCAGATATTCTGTAAATTTAGGCGCCATGCCCATATTATTCAATTAATATAAGTTCTTTGGATACTTTCTGTGATATGTTCCCCGGCTGAACCCTTAATGTTGATATGGCATGACAATTTGTGTTCACTCGCAACAGAGTAGCGCGAATTTCCAAGTATCAAGGATAAGGTCCTTGCATAAAGTATTCAATCGGAAAGCATACTGCTTTCTGGCAATGAACTTAAAGAACTCTGTGTCAACACATAGCATTCAATCAATTTTGTGATGATTCACAAGATTCAGATATTACCCTGACTGATTTGAAAAAATTAGGGTTTTGCGCCTTGCGCAGTATATTAGACCTTGCCTGTCAAAATTAAACCTAGGCGAGCTAGGTAATTAATCCGCCATGGATTAGTAGGTGCAAAGTCCTACCCAAAATCAGAAAACAAGGAGCCGCGGAAAAGGAGCAGCAACAAAGGAAGGAGTGGCCATGCCATAGGCCAGCCGGCGCCACTTGCAAGTGGACACTCCCCATGTTGCCTAACCGTCCCTATTTCCCTCGACCAATCAGGTCGCTTTAAACCTGCCACACACACATGAGTTGTGGCTGGGCCCATACCTGCCGGCCCTATTTCCCATCGACCAATCAGGTCACTTTAAACTTGCCACACGCACACCAGAAGTGTGGCCACGCCCACATTTGGTTGGCCCCCTTTTAATCGACCAATTAGGTTGCTCCAAACTTGCCACAATATTAAAAAAGGGAAAATTGCGCCAGATGTTCAAGCCAATTGGCTCTCCAAAAACCGCGCCAACATGCCAAACGTGCCATGTTGCGCCAACATGTTAATGGCATGCCAAACATGCCATGCCAAGCCGAAGCACTAAACGTGCATGCCAAGGTGCCACTTTGCCGCAGCAGCATGCCAAACATGCGAAAGGTGGCACTTTGAAGCAACAACATGCCAAACGTGCCAACATGCCATAAATAGCGCGCCTACGTGATAACCCACCTTCTGTTAGTGGTCAACGCCATAACAGACTTAAATTAGGGGTTTCTAGTCAGAAGCGCGACTTTGCTTTCAGCTACCTTAACCAAAACCCTAATTTTCAGTCGTGGCACAAAATACGTCACTTCGGGCCCACAACGTGCTACGAGCCATGCGGGGCCCAAGAATCCCTAGAAAAGGCGCCATATCATAGCCACTCATGGCAATACTTGCTCCTGTGGTCGTTTCCACATGATGGCCTGGCTATGGTTTCTTTGGCGTGGCTCTGACGCCGTTTGCACAAAACATCGTTGTGCCACGGTCACATGCCACATGCCGCATGCACTAATTAGGGTTTCGGCATGCCAAACCCTAATTTAGGCAAAGTTGCTACGCCAACCAAAGTCAAGTGATTCTCCCAAGGCCTTAAGTTCAATATAGCAACATGACCAATGTTGCCGGAGCCATATTTGGATCTAACACCAATATGCCAAAATAGCTGCCACGGCTACGCCAGGCGCCATTATACCACTGTCATTCCGCTATGCCACGGCTACTCCGAGCGCCACTATGCCACTGGCATACCTTAAATACACAATCATACCATGCCAATAGGGACGCTTTGCTATGCCAATGGAAGTGATCATAATCAACGGTCACTCTTTCACGTAGGCCACAATCTCAGCCGTCCAAATTCGCCACAGAATTGACAGGCCTATGGCAAGTCTTAGGCGACCAGCCAAGACAAACCTAAATAACATCACATGCTATTCTCTTGCGGTAAGTCTCTTGACTTTGACTTGCCACACGTAGCAAACTACTACACGTTTTCCACGAAAACACTGGAGACATCAAACATGTCACAAACTGGGGGATGCTCATCAGGGTATTGGTCTGGCGGTTTACAGCGTGCAGCGTGCAACACGCCCATTATAAGAAAGTGTCAGAAAGCAGGGCAGTTAGTGGCGATAAGAAGTAGTGGGTGTAAACTAACCAGTTTCTGCCATGATGGGAACGTGGTCTCTGGCATTTACACATGATCCCACTTCTCCATTTATTCAATCACTCCCACTTTCTACGAGATCAGGGTGCGTTCAATATGACTTGTATAAATAGGCTTACCTATTTCGACCAAAAACAACAAGTTTTGGGTTAGAACAACACAATATCCAGAAAAACACAAAAGAACTGATAGCTTTCATTCCGCAAGCCAATTCCAAATTCTGATACAAGACATAAAATAGCCACACCTTCAGAATTAACCATTCTGGTCTCAACGCCTTCTTCACTTCCCTCCCTAAGACTAACCCTTCTCCTTCACTTTGTGACCGAAGCAAGACTAGAACAACCATTTCTTGGTTTAGGCCAGGATTGTACAAATTGATCTCTCAAATCTAAAGTACTACCGTGCAGTGCATTTGTTTTAGTTTTAGATTTGTTTCTCATCCACACATCCAAATTTACCAAAACCAGTAGAAACAGTTTTTACCCATAAACACATGGCTTCACGAATCCCTATGAAGTCTTTGTAGTCGCTAAACCCTATAAGGGTTTTAGGAAGAGGACGACTCTAGTTTTGCAACTTTGACACACCAAGAAAAGTAGTGTCGGGATTCAAAGATCCCAATTGCTTGAGGTTCCTCTTTTATAGACATTCAAAGCATAGGTTTCTTTAGGTTTAAGCTAAGATAGCTTTGGAACCAAGCAAACTATATCCACCGTTAGATGAATTTTTGAATCTGATTTACATAACAAGATATACACTCTGGTTAGGATGAACCGTAACCGAACCGTGTACAAGACCACGCTCATGAAACTAGCCAACTGAACTATAAGTTTGAGCATTTTCATATAACACTTAAGACTTAACTCGAGTTACACTAGTGTGATCAAATATGTCTATGGTGTTTTTAGAGATTTTTCAAATGCTAATTGTATCGGAGAAATAATTTATGTGCATATGAATTTAATCGACATGCTAAGTAGGTGTACAAGGTACAAATACTTAACTTGTTCGTGACTAGTTATGTCATGGTACGTGTACCGGTATGTATACCTTAAGACATAACCGAGTTCCGGAGTTCACAAAACTTTTTCGGTATACGCACTGGTATGGATACCATTAAAACATAACCGAGTTCCGGAGATCACAGAACTTTTATGGTATGTGTACCGGTATGGATACCAAACCGGTTCTGAGACCAACAGTTCTTTTTTAGTACGCGTAATGGTTTGCGTACCGATCCGGTTTCACGAGTTCACAGACTTTTTAAGGTGTGCATACTAATATGCGTACCAAAAATCTGTTTGTCGACATAGCTACTCCGTTATGTGTACTGAGTACATGCACTACAGTTTCATAGTTGTAATATTTTTCCTAGTTTATGAGATTGATATGTATACTGTATTATATCTGAAAATAATAGTAGTTTTATATTTTACTCTAAATCAATTCGAAACATTCCCAAATAACATCAATGACACAGATCACTGTTCTAGGCCATTTTCGAAGAGCTATTTAATGTTTGGTACCCTGAAAATGTCCAACACATTGTTTTGGTACCCAACATTTAAAATATAAAGGTTGGTACCTAGACCAACAACTGATTGTTAAGTCAAATCATTGTTTTTAAAAATAATAATAATTTTTAATATGCCCTCTCATCTGACGGTCTAAAAAAAGATCAAGATAAAACTTTTTCTTTTTGTTTAGTCTCCAGACTCTCCACCTCTCCTCCTCCCCCTTCCTCGTCTTTTTTTTCCGTCTTCCTCAATTTCTCTGGCTCTGCTAGTCATATTTTAATTGAAAAAGCGGGGGTCTAACAACCACACCCAATATTTCATTTAGGCAATCTGTTTGGATTAACTCCATTATAATTCTAAGAGAATCAACTAGACACTCAGACTCAATTAAGGAAAAACATCCAAAAGTTATATCTTAGTTTCTCAACGCAATCTACAATCGAGCAGATAGAAATCTGTAAGTCTGATTATTATGAGAAACAAACTTGAATGGTACCAAAGACCAATGTTCAAGTGTCAATCGGTTTCAATCTACACCCAAAGGTTAAATTTACCAATTGATTGATCTACGCACAACTTGTGATATTTCAATCATATAAACAAACATAATGCGGAAAAGAAATAACTTAGACACCAGAAGTTTTGTTAACGAGGAAACAGCAAATGCAGAAAAACCCCGGGACCTAGTCCAGTTTTGAACACCATGTTGTATTAAGCCGCTACAGACTTTAGCCTACTACAAGTTGACTTCAGACTGAAATGTAGTTGAGCCCTAACCAATCTCACACTGATTAAGGTACAGTCGCGTTCCTTACGCCTCTGAATCCCAGCAGGACTCTACGCACTTGATCCCCTTAGCTGATCTCACCCACAACTAAGAGTTGCTACGACCCAAACTCGAAGACTTGATAAACAAATCTGTCTACCACAAAAAAAGTCTATTCTGATAGATAAATTAGTCTCCCACAGAATTACCGATGAAGTTTTTGTTCCGTCTTTTGATAAATCAAGGTGAACAGGAACCAATTGATAATCCTGTCTTATATTACCGAAAAAAATCCTAGAAATATCAATCACCTCATAATAACTTTACTACATGGTAGTAGAACAAGTTATTGTGGAATCACAAAGAATGAGACGAAGAGATTTGTGATTACTTTTTATATCATACCTATCGAAGATAAATCTCGAGCAAATCTTAGAGAATATAGTACTCAATATGATAGAACAAGTAAGATCAGAACACGCAACTATAGAGAAAATAGTTGGGTCTGGATTCAGAATCCCAATGAAGTCTTCAAGTCGTTAACTTATAATGGTTTTAGGAAAAACCTAGGTTAAAGGAGAATCGACTCTAGTCGCAACTAGTATCACACAGGAGGTGTAGGGATTAGGTTTCCCAGTTGTTAGAGTTGTCCCTTATATAGTCTTCAAATCAGAGTTTGATAACTTTGGAATAAAGTAATCAATATTCATCGTTGGATGAAAAACTGATTTAAGATTCAAGCTAATATCTCTCCACCGTTAGATGTTCTTAGTTTGTTACACACAAATGAAATATACCTTCATTTAGATATGGGTAACCATACCTAAACATGTATATTGAGTTGGCTCAATAACATTTAACCGAAGTTAGCCATATCAACACTTTTGTCTTAACATGAGTATGAAATCATACTTAGCCTCGATTTTATAACTTAACCACATAAGTTTGAAAATGGGTACACAAGCTTAAGTTCCGGACATTGATCTTTTACGACAGTTCGCAAATAGGTACGTATACTGTCGTTCCAGACCGAATTCAGGTGAAACAGTTTGCAAACGGGTATGCAAACTTAGTTCCCGGACTTTCACAGTTAAAACCATTCAGATCTCGGTATGCATACTCGGTTCCCGGACCTGAATTATTCTTACAACAGTTTGCATACGAGTATGCATACTGTGCTATATCCAGACAATGATTAATTGTTCTAAACTCCCATTTCAATCATTGAAACATTCTTAGAAGACGACAATAGATGTCTTACACAAACTATTAGCTTATAAGCAATTTTCAAGTGATCGAATGATCAATACGAAATATTCCGAGACTACATCAAATGACTGTCTCACACAAATCCTGTAAGATGTTACCAAGATATTTTCACATGATAATCTTTTGACTTTCGTCAAGAATATAAGATGAACTTGGTTAAAGCGAAAGCTTACCAACACATATTTCGAGAAATATGTAAGCGAGTTAAACTCAGCTCGAAATATCAAATGTATATAATCGAAGTCTATATAGTTATACGACTTTTGTCTGAAATAGGAGATAGAGTAGATAAACTTTTGAGTGATAGATGAGTTCAAGTAACCACATACCTTTTGTTGATGAAGTTCAACAAGCTCCCCTTAGTAGTTCTCCGTCTTCAATCGATGAACGTTGTGAAGTCTAATGCTCAACTACACTTACTATCCTAATCCGAGACTTAGCTATAAGTAGACTAGAAATCAAGACTTATAGTATTGGCAACTAAACTTGAAAACAAGATTGAGATAGCAACGCTTGCAAGTTCGACTGAGCAGTGCTCTAACAATCTCCCCCTTTGTCAATTTTAGTGACAAAACTATCAATACATATGGATTACAAAATAAATAAACTTTGCAGCTTCTCATCCAAATGCTTGATTTCCTTGGTTCTTCAACATTACTCGAAATCTTCGTCACTTCCAAGTACTCCAGTGATTCTGAACGTGTTGAACTCAGCATCATAGTTGTCGAAGATCCGTAGCTATAACAATATATAAAAACAAGATGTTTTCGTATTGTTATACAATGTCATATTATTATTACACAGCATCAAAGTCCAATTGTATCACAACTTTGACAACAATACTATGTGATATGTATCATTCCCACTTAGAAAATACTTCATCTCACAATGAAAACTACCCCCTCCCCCTGCATAATGATCCTTAAACCATATGTATGTAGTATGAACTACAAAATAATTCTCCCCCCTTTTGTCAATATAAATTGGCAAAGGTACGAAAATTAACGGGATCATAATGAAATTCTCATAGAGATACTTCATGACTAAAAGAGAACATATCAACTTGGTTTCGATGATTTCACATAGTCGAAACTTAGTGTATTCATCGAGGAGTTTATAAATATACAAGAAAACTCCTACAATATTCCACAACCGCACTCCCCACAAAGATTTGTAAATTAAGCAAAAGTTCAATTAAGAACTCTCCCCCATAAAATGTCATTCCCGAAAGAACAACAAGAGCGACCTTACTTTTACAAGACAATAAGGATTTCTTCGGACATTAACAAATTACATGAAACATGAATTTGTATCCAGTAAACTCAATTAAATTAACCACAAAGAAATGATTAGTTTAATCGAAAATGCTCAACATAAGAAAACTTACGGAGCCATACAGTACTTTCACATAAAAGTGGATCAGGGAAAGATCAATACTGTGGAATACTCAAAAGTTCATTCTATCTTTTATCAGTATTTGCATAATGACATAATAGACTTAACTTTTGACATATATGGGATAATCTCACGGACGTAAACACACATATCCCATAAAAGTTTTGCAATATATAAAATTATTAAACATTAATACTGCAAAATCATCTTCCAAATAACTTAGAATTTAAATAAATAAATCTAAAACAATGCAAGATGAAAATCGTTGGTAATAGCTATGTGTAATCACAATATTTGCTATTCCAAATCCTAGTTATCCTTCTTAAAACACAAGAATAAATTCTCATAAGAAGTTTCCTAGACATAATAAAATTCAAAATCTAAAAACAACAAGCTAAAAAACAAAAGAACCCTAAACCAACAAAACCGACCATGAACTGAAATCAAGGAGCACTTCCGGAACCCTCACGAGTCTTGAGTCCTTTGAGCTTGTAATTGACAGTGTCTACTACTTCTTCAGAGAAGATATCCTCATTGACAAGATCTTTAACATGTGTCTTTATGAGAACAATGTCAGAATTAGCCTTTTTCAACTCAGTTCGTAACACATCGAGACCCTTCATAGTATCAACAAGCTACAGTTTTGCTTCCTCAAAATATTTAAGAAAATCATGAACCACTTCGGCCGAAACCATCTCATCATTCTCAACATATTGATGAGTATACGCGTAGTAGTATCAGAATAATCCTCAGGATTTCGATATTTGATATCATCAACTTCTACTAGGGGTCTAACAACCACACCCAACATTTCGTTTAGGAAATCTGTATGGACTAACTCCAATATAATTCCATGAGAATAAACTAGACGGTCAGACTCAATCAAGGAAAAACATCCAAGAGTTATATCTCAATTTCTCAACACAATCTGCAATCGAACAGATAGAATTCCGTGAGCCTAATTATTATGAGAAACAAACTTGAACGATACCAAAGACCAATGTTCAAGTGTCAATCAATTTCAATCAACAACCAAAGGTTGGATTTACCAATTGATTGATTTGCTCACAACTTGTGATATTTCAATTATATAAAAAAATATAATGCGGAAAAGAAATAACACAAACACCAAAAGTTTTGTTAACAAGGAAACCGCAAATGCAGAAAAACCCCGGGACCTAGTCCAGTTTTGAACACCACACTGTATTAAGCCGCTACAGACTCTAGCCTACTAAAAGTTAACTTCAGACTGGAATGTAGTTGAATCCTAACCAATCTCACACTGATTAAGGTACAATCGTGTTCCTTACGCCTCTGAATCCCAGCAGGACTCTACACACTTGATTCCCATAGTTGATCTCACCCACAACTAAGAGTTGATACGACCCAAAGTCGAATACTTGATAAACAAATTTGTCTCCCACAGAAAAGTCTATTCTGATAGATAAATCTGCCTCCCACAGAAATACTGATGAAGTTTTTGTTCCGTCTTTTGATAAATCAAGGTGAACAGGGAACCAATTGATAATCTGGTCTTATATTCCCGAAGAAAAGCCTAGAAATATCAATCACCTCACAATAACTTCACTATATGGTAGTAGAACAAGTTATTGTGGAATCACAAAGAATGAGAAGAAAAGCTTTGTGATTACTTTTTACATCTTACCTATCGGAGATAAATATCGAGAAAATCTTAGAGAAGATAGTACTCAATTCTCAAAAACAAGTAAGATCAGAACACGCAACTACAGAGAAAATAGTTGGGTCTGGATTCAGAATCCCAATGAAGTATTCAAGTCGTTAACTTATAACGGTTTTAGAAAAAACCTAGGTTAAAGGAGAATCGACTCTAGTCACAACTAGTATCACACATGAGGTGTGGGGATTAGGTTTCCCAGTTTCTAGAGTTCTCCTTTATATTGTCTTCAAATCAGGGTTTGATAACTTTGGAACAAAGCAATCAATATTCACCGTTAGATGAAAACCTGATTTAAGATTCAAGCTAATATCTCTCCACTATTAGATGGTATTTTTTTTTTACACACAAATGAAATATACCTTCATTTAGATATGGGTAACCGAACCTAAACGTGTATATTGAGTTGCCTCAATAACAGTTAACCGAAGTTAGCCATATGAACACTTTTGTCTTAACCATGTTCATCTTAACACTTCTAGACCAAATGATAATAAAATGAATCTAATTGTTTTACTCATAGAGTTGTTCAATTGTTTATATTCTCATAGAAGTATACAAGACACAATTCAAGTAAAATCGGATTGATTCAAAAGAATCATACTTAGATAATTTTATGAGCATGAAATCATACTTAGCCGATTTTATAACTTAACCACATAAATTTGCAAATGGGTACGCATACTGTCCTTCCAAACCTAATTCAGCTGAAAAAGTTTGCAAACGGGTACGCAAACTTAGTTCCTGGACTTTTACAGTTAAAACCGTTCGCATACGGGTATGCATACTTAGTTCCCGGACCTGAATTATTCTTACAACAGTTTGCATACGGCAATGCATATTGTGCTATATCTAGACAACGATTAATTTTTCTAAAGTCCCATTTCAATCATTGAAACATTCTTAGAAGACGACAATAGTTGTCCCACACTAATTGTTAACTTATAAGCAATTTTCAAGTGATCGAATGATCAATACGAAACATTCCAAGTCTACATCAAATGACTGTCTCGCACAAATCATGTAAGATGTTACCAGGCGATTTTCACATGATCATCTTTTGACTTTCGTCAAGAATAATGAGGAACATCGTTAAAGCAAAAAGCTTTCCAACACATATTTCAAGAAAGATATAAGCGAGTTAAATTCAGCTCGAAATATCAAATGTGTATAATGTAAAGTCTATATTGTTATACGACTTAGTCTCAATATGAGATAGAATAGAATGGACTTCTGAGTGACAGATGAGTTCAAGTCTCCACATACCTTTTGTTGATGAAGTTCCTTCAAGCTCCCCTAAGTAGATCTTCGTCTTCAATCGATGAACGCCGTGAAGTCTAAATCTCAACTACACATTCTATCCTAATCCGAGACATATCTATAAGTAGACTAGAAATCAAGACTTATAGTTTTGACAACTAAACTTGACAAACAAGCTTGAGATAGCAACACTTGCGAGTTCGACCGAGCAGTGCTCTAACACTAATTAGTACCTGTTACATAATAAAATCTACGAAATCCTATATTTATTCTTCTTCTTTTTGTTGTCTTTTTGTTTTTTGGTGAAACCCTAATAAATCCCCAATTTCAATTGATTTTATTGGTTAGGTTATGTGTAATGGATGATTTGATTTTTCAATTGGAGCAGTTTCATAAAGTGGGTCTGGTTCTAAATTTAAATTGATTTCATAATAGATTAATGGAAGAACCTAACTCTGAGATTGAAGATATTATTGTTGATATCAATTAATTTGATTTTGGGGGTTTTGCAGTAATGATTCATGATGTATTATGAAGCAATATCAGATGTGATGGTGATTCATGGGGTTGTATTGTAAAGCAGTATCAGGTGGTTGTTTCATGGGTGAATATGCGATTGTAAAGAGGTAATGGAGGATTTCGTGGTATAGTAATGGTGGTGGTCACACTGGTGTAAAGAGGTAATGAAGGATTTTATGGTGTAGTAACTGGTTGTTTTGGTATATAAGATTGGTGATGTTGGTATAATTAATGGTAACAATGTTTGTAATTTTCGGTGCAACATTTTTAAAGCATATTGATGTTGTTCAGGATTGATTGGTAATGGTGGTGGTCACACTAGAAATACATATGTATGGAGGCGGTGATGGTGGCACGAAATCCGAAACGTCATTGAATGAAAAGGACATTTTTTCCATCATGGCAAAATTGTAAAACCGAATAAAAATTTAATAAAAATTAGGAAAAATAAAATAGAGTCTGGTCAAACGTTGACTTTGACGGTCAACAGCGGAGACAAGTGCCAACCTTTAATATTTGAAATGTTGGGTACCAAAGCAATGTGTTGGAAATTTGCTGGGTACCAAACATTAAATAGCCCATTTTCGAATGATAATCTTGAATCACGATTTTGATTGCGAACAATCTTAACCGAAATTCATCAAGTATGAAATGTTCATTAAGATTAAGCTTAGTCATATTTCGAGAGCTAATTACAAGATAAACTTGACTCGAAATTCTTGATATGCTTGCAATAGTCTAATTAGTTATGCGACATCAAGTATGAATATAACTTGAGATATAGGTGGTTCAGTCTTCACTTACCTTTTGTTGAAGAAGTTCTCCAAAATCTTCGGTTGATCTTCGCCTCCAAACGGTAGAACGCAATGATGACTGTCGTGATGTTCGTTTCTCAACTACATCTTCTATCCTAATTAGAAACTTAACTAATTGTAGACTAGATAGAAATCAAGATATAGTTTTGACAACTAAAGTTGACAACAAGCTTGAGATAGCAACACTTGTGAGTTCGACCGATCAATGCTCTAACAGACTTTACCTAGGGATTCGTGAATCCATGTCCAACTATCTTTATCTTGATAGTTCGTGTATCCTGATCTTGGTTTGATTGTTGAACTTTGCTCAAACAGGCAAGATAGATAGAAATCAAAAAGTATGTTCGTCTCAGACTTTGTGATTTCACAAGTTTCGACTTGGTGAGGTGAATAATAATCTAGGCTGCTCTTCGGGAGTCGTAAGACCAGTTTTTGAGGTTAGCTAGACTTTGTCTTTTGCAATCGATTTCTTACGTCACCTTGATCTTTGATCAGAACGGAAATCACAAATAGGCTTACCTGTGGGAGGCAGATTGTTTTAAAGTCTTTAATTGAGTTGAAGCAACCCTTAGGCTATAAAGGACGTTAGCTAAGGAAATCAATTGCGTGAAGTCCTGCTGGAATTCAAGAAGCGTAAGGAGCGTGACTGTAACTGAATTGTTGTTATGGTTTAATTCGGTCTTAACTACATTCCAGTTCGAAGTTCTGATAATATGCTAGTGTCTGTAGCGGCTTAATACAGTCTGGTGTTCAATCTGGACTAGGTCCCGGGGGTTTTCTGCATTTGCGTTTTCCTCGTTAACAAAATTTATGGTGTCTGTGTTATTTTTTTTTCCGCATTATATATCTTTATGATTGAAATATCACAGGTTGTACGTTAATCAATCAAAGTAGATATATCCATCCTTGTTTGTTGGATACGACTTGATTGGTTCTTGAATATTGATCTTTGGAATCGTCCAAGTACTCTCATACATAATCATGTTCACAGACTTGCTTCTGTTAACATTTTGATTGTGAGAGAAAGAGATATAAGCTCTTCATATAATTCCTAATTGAGATTCATTAAGTTGAACTCTCGGAATTGTATTCGAGTTTAGTCCATACAGGTTGCCTAAGAAAAAGTTTGTGGTGTATTTTGGTACCCCCACATTTTTATTATGGTTCCACTTATTCGTATCGGAGTAGATCAAGTCTGATACAAGTGTTAATTAGTTATTCTTTTCAGAACATATTTGATCTAGAGTTGCTTGCAGATCAGGAATCCAGTGGTCAGTCCATATGTTTATTGACTGGCCATCTCCTACCTCCCAGCAAATATACTTGTGAATTAGGCTCCCTGCAGAACGCACTTCCACATCCAAAAAAAGTTAGTACTTTTTTTCACATTAAAAATATAGTTTTTCTTTTTTTGTTTTTTTCCTCCTAACAGTTTGACACCTGCAGAACGCACTTCCACATCCAAAAAGAATTAGTATTTTTTTCACAGTAAAATATAGTTTTTTTTTCTTTTTTTCGTTTTTTTTTTCCTCCGAGCAGCTTGACACCCACCAAGCTTTTCCTTCATAGACTATTATCCGGGCAATCTTTACGATCATTGCTAAATTCATCTTATTTGCCTCTTTGAAACCTGACCCTCCCATACTTATTTGTTTGCAACAGAATTCCATGCTATTGTAAATAACCCTTTTGAACTTTTATTTCAGTATTAGAGTATCACTTAGGTAGTGGTTGTCTGTGTGTCAAGTGTATGCTTGTATCAGATATAACAGACGGCTATAACTTTTCATTTCTGTTTCCATTGCATCTTATAGTCGGCTCTTTCTTGGACTGTTCTTGTACTAACAACTTCTGTCTAGTATACCAAGGCAGTGTGATCTTCTGATAAAAATTTGATACTCCTTTAGCCGTGAGTTTCAGTCGAACACGCATAAGTTAATTTGTACAGCATACACTCGGTAATAACTAGGTTTGAGTCCAAGAAAAGACACTAAAACTCCTATTAACGACAATCATATCAGGTAAACAAATTTTTTTGATAACTTAATCCGGCTTAAAATTTGTATGAATTAATCGTTACCGCATATGTAAAAGCAACTTCACTAAATTTTCTTAGAAAAAATCGCCATATTTTCCTATATAAATGCAAAAATTACTTGCAAATGATTTCACAACTAGATCATTAAGCACACAAATTAGCAATGGAAAATAGTAAGGTGTTTATGTTCTTATTAATCTCTTCATTGACAGTATCCACTGTTGTTGAATGTTTTGGAGCTGGAAAAGCAAATGATCCCCATTAGGTAAAATCATTAAGGCACAGTTGGCGTCTTCAAAGTCTGTACAAGTCGAAGGATACGCGACCAAATCGACTGCAGAATACTCGTCAGTTTACATGGGCACGCAAGATGGATTGAAGGAAGCCGATAAAATCGATGCCCTGCCTGGGCAACCTGAACAAGGAGTGAGTTTTAACCAGTACTCAGGTTATGTGGCAGTTGATGCTGGACATGGAAGAGCACTTTTTTACTATTTTGCTGAGTCTCCTCAAAATTCTTCAACAAATCCTCTAGTTTTGTGGCTTAATGGAGGTAAATAATAGTGACCAATTAATCTTGTTAATTTTACATGAATAGTGCTGAATGCATAGCGAATAATAAATGTTACGAAATTCGGATATTGCTGTGGTGCATTCAGGACCTGGATGTTCTTCATTTGGTAATGGTGCAATGATGGAACTTGGACCATTTCGAGTCGATAGTGATGGAGAAACTCTCTCGCTAAATGAATATGCATGGAACAATGGTGAGTTACCCCACCACTCCTCTCTTTGCGGGAACGACTGTCTAATTTTTCCTGTCATCTGCAGCGGCAAATGTTATCTTCCTCGAATCCCCAGCTGGTGTTGGATTTTCATATTCGAGTACAACATCAGATTACAACTTGAGTGGAGACTCCAGAACAGCTGAAGATTCATACACATTTTTGGTTAACTGGTTAGAGAGGTTTCCAGAATACAAGACTAGAGATTTCTATCTAGCAGGAGAGAGTTACGCTGGACATTACGTACCTCAGCTTGCTCAACTCATCCTTCAAAATAACAAGATTACCAACCAAACTGTCATTAATCTCCAAGGAATAGCCGTGAGTATTTATAACATGAAATTACTCGAAAAAAATTGTTAATTATCTCTTTAAATTTTTTTATGTCTGTTTGCTTACATTGGAAATGCTTGGGTCGATTTTGAAACGGGTGTCAAAGGAATGTACGAACTTCTTCTGGACTCACGCCTTGATCTCCGACGAAGTCAATCAAGGAATTCAACTGAACTGCAATTTTTCTACCCCAAATACTGTAACAGAGAAATGTGAGGATTACCTTGACGAGGCAGATGATTTAGTGGAAGATATCTTCATCTTTGACATCTACGCTCCATTGTGCTTTTCTTCTTCAACCACTCCCCCTGTACGTAATTCTTTCCAATACAAGTACATAAGTATAATTGTCAATAACTCTAATTAGTCTATTCTTACTTGAACAGATTGCAACCTTTGACCCATGTTCTGACAACTACATTTCCAATTACTTAAACATTCCTCAAGTACAAAAAGCTCTTCATGCCAATGTCACTGCTCTTCCATATCCATGGGAGTCTTGCAGGCAAGACAACAACACATCATTCACTTTTCTTCTTCTTTTCATTTAAATTAAATTTCTTTCTTATAGAAATTCCAAAAAGCTTTGGAGAAAGAAGAATTATTCATTTTCTCTGTTTTGTAATTTTCTTAAAAGAACAGCGATATGGTAGAAAAGCTTTATCATGATTCTCCATTAACAGTACTTCCGGTGATTAAAGAGCTTATGAACAGTGGGATATCTGTCTGGATGTATAGGTAACTATAATATTTCTCTCTAGAATTCGGGTTCTAAATGACTTGGTACAAGTCCTGATAGTTCTTTTTTAATGTGCAGTGGAGATACAGATGGTAGAGTACCAGTAACATCTACTAGATACTCTATTAACAAACTGACAACTTCTGTCAAGACCAAATGGTACCCATGGTACAACAAAGAACAGGTAATCTTGGAATTATCGTATTCACACTTGATCAGTTTAAATTAGAGATTATTAACTAATCTAATTATCATGAAGGTTGGTGGGTACGCGATCGAATATGAGAACCTAACATTTGTAACAATAAGAGGCGCCGGACATTTTGTTCCTAGTTACCAACCAGCTAGAGGTCTTGCTTTCCTCAAGTCCTTCCTTGAAGGGAAACTTCCACCTTCATCTTTTTAACCAGCATGAATAGATGGTGCACATTTCAGAGGCCGTAGTACCTTGCAAATCCCTATAATAGCTAATCTCTATTTTCATAATCCAATAACTTTGTCGTGTGTAAGGTTTGTGGGTACACAAATCCTGTCTTTTACCTATTTATACCAGATTCCAGTGTACCCCATATTCTTGTTGAATGAAGAAATTTGAAAATGATCTTTCGATTCTTGTTGAAACAAAGACATACTCCCTACTTGCAGATGCTGACATGTTTACTAGAGAGTATGAATTGAACAAGTAACATATATAGCAATTTAAACTTTAATTAGGAGTGTACGAGCAATTTAAACCTTTTAATTGAGAGTGTACGAGTCATGGACAACCATTCCTTGCAAGGCGGATTCCAAAGAGAGTTGGACCCATGCGATTTGACGAATTTATATGCTAATAAGGTATCCTAATCCAAGAGAAACCTGACATCAATTGATGATAACGGGGACAGTTATCTGTAAATTTGGCCACATGAAACCAACTTATTTACCTTTGAAAATTCTCCATTTCTTTAAGTTCTATAAATTGATAGCAAATATGATGGTATCCATAAGAAATCTATATGAAATCAACAATGATTAAGTCAACAATAAGCTACTTTATACTGTCAGTACTTGTCTTTTCTTTTGTACTTACAGTTCAAGGTTATGGAAGCAGATATGATCCATTAGGTAAAATCTTAAATCGGCAATTATCATCGTTCAAGTCATCTGAACTGGTGGTTGAGACAACAAAGTTGTCAACAGAGTATTCACCAGTGTACATGAGCTCACACGAAGGATTGAAGGAAGCCGATACGATCGTTAGCTTACCTGGACAACCTGAACAGGGGGTGGATTTTGATCAGTACTCGGGATATGTGACGGTAGATGGTGGAAAAGGAAGGGCGCTGTTTTACTATTTTGTGGAATCTCCTCAAAATTCTTCAACTAATCCTTTAGTTTTATGGCTTAATGGAGGTACTTAGAAATAACCTTAAATAATGCTGCCTGTTGCACAGATAACAACTGAACGTTACTGATCAAACTTCTCTTATTACTATGGGGTGCAGGACCTGGTTGTTCATCATTTGGAGCTGGAGCAATGATGGAACTTGGACCATTCAGAGTCAAACCTGATAGAATGACTCTCGACCTTAATGAATATTCATGGAACAATGGTGAGTTACCTTCTCCTTCCCTCCCTCCCTCTTGTTTTTCTTGTTTTTGTTTTTGTTACTTCCCAAGAATGGACACTATTGTGCTAATTCTGTGTAAATACAGCTGCAAATGTCATCTTCCTAGAATCACCAGCTGGTGTTGGATTTTCATATTCTAATACAACATCAGACTACAACCTGAGTGGAGACAAGAGAACAGCCGAAGATTCGTACACATTTTTGGTTAACTGGTTAGAGAGGTTTCCTGAATACAAGACCAGGGATTTCTTTCTAGCAGGGGAGAGCTATGCAGGGCACTACGTACCTCAGCTTGCTCAACTTATCCTTCATAACAACAAGATTACCAACCAAACTATCATTAACTTGAAAGGAATAGCTGTAAGTACATGCATATTTACAGTTAATTATGTATGTACTAGTGTACTATAAATTCTTCATATCGATTAATTGATCTGTCCTTGATTTAACTTGTATGATGTTATAGATTGGGAATGCCTATGTCGACTTTGAAACTACTTATAAGGGAATGTACGATTTCTTCTGGACACACTCCCTCATTTCTGACGAAGCCAATAAGGGTATTGGCTTATACTGCAATTTTTCTTCACCATACACAATTGGAGATATCTGCATAGAGTTTCTTGGACAAGCAGACACGGGCGACATCTTCATTTATGATATTTATGCTCCTTTATGCCCTTCTTCTCCCAGCAGTCCACCTCCTGTATGAACCTTGAAGCTTCTTTTGTCCATTAGCTAAGTAATAATATCACCAATAATACTATTCAGCTCACTGGGAATATAAATGTTTTAAGCAGGCTGGAATATTTGATCCCCGCTCAGATCAATACATCGACTATTATCTAAATATCCCCGAAGTGCAGAAGGCTCTTCATGCAAATGTTACAGGTCTTCCTTACCAGTGGGAGTCTTGCAGGTAACAAATTCTCCACATTTGGACAATCCTTTATATCTATTCCTGAGGACTTATCAAAGAACAAGGAATTCATTCATCCAATTTTCTTGGCGATTCTTGAAAAAACAACACAGCCGAGAGATACTAGGACTATGGGATGATGAGCCATTGACAGTATTGCCAGTAATTGAAGAGCTCATGACCAGTGGCATTGCGGTGTGGGTATATAGGTAAATAAGTTAATTGCTGAGAAAGTACCAGTGTATTATGAATTTCTACTTAGTGAGTATCTAAGTTACAAAGTAATTTGTCATGTGCAGTGGAGATACAGATGGTAGGGTACCAGTAACAAGTAGCAGATACTCCATTAACAAAATTGCAGCTACCACTAAGACTAAGTGGTATCCATGGTATACCCAAAACCAGGTAATTAAGAATTATTATTGTTATAAGCCATTGTAATTGGTTGATGAATTGTGCTAATGTCTATTAACTTCTTCCAATCTCTTTGGTCTATGAAGGTTGGTGGGTATGCTGTGGAATATGAAAACCTAACATTTGTGACAATAAGGGGTGCTGGACATTTCGTTCCAGGTTATCAACCAGCTAGGGCTCTCACCTTCTTCAAGTCTTTTCTACAAGGAAAACTCCCACCTTCATCTTTTTGATCAATACGATCGAAGTTCGAAGATTTAACTCCGACAGAGAAAGATTTGGACCAGAAGTCACACTTTATCTGTAGTTTCATAAATTTGCAATAAAAGATTATGTCGCTATATCTACTAAAAGATCCAAGTAAAAAATATTAAAAACAACAACATTCAGGCCTTTGTTTCTATCTGAATGACATATTTCTGCGTCTAAAGTCAGTTATTCCATTTCGTGATGGTGGTGATAATCCTATAGCCAAGACATTCACAAATTCTCTATTCTGCCCAGAACATGTATCAGCTCTTGCAGTTTCATAGAGGATGGCTGTAATAGCAAAACCCTTAAATTCCATGCATTTTGCTGTTACAGTATGAGAAGCATATGTTCAAGTACAATTGAACTACTAAACTACTACTGTGTTTGGTTGTATCATACATTATATATAGACAATTTAAACAAGTATAGACCTTAATCATGTGTTCTAGCTTGAAGAAAGAGAACATAAACAGAAAACTCTATGATGATTCAATCCTGAGATAAATCTATGTTAATCAGAAGATATCAATTTCATTGAGAGCACATAAGAGTATGTACAACATATACATATCTAACAAAAGGTAGTTTTGCAATAGCACCAAATTATATAGTAGAACATCAAAACATAAGAAACTTAATCTAGGAGTATAGAAACATACTAGTTTTGCTTTAGTGTTTTGAGAAAGACGATATTCCTGCTGCAATTATCTTTGACAGCATTCTCCAAGCTCTCCACTTTGTCATAATCAACCATGAAACTAACAACAGTGATACCGTCATTTCCAGTATCATAGTCCTGCTTGATATTTTCAACTTGAAAATGTTGAAGCTGTTAACCACCAAACAGCAAGTGATGAATCATCCATAGATATAAACATCTAATAGTTGCTTATACATATACATATAACGATGTCTTAGCAGTCTCACCTGATGGTATACAAGTCCTAACAGATCGTAAGGAACTTCCATATCAATTTGAACCTAAATGGCGAGAAACCAGAAACCACAAACAACAGTATCAGTAATTTGAAAACAAAATTCTACATCCACAAGAAACTGCTAGACTAGATTGTCACTAAACAAATTCTATGGATATTAAAAAGATAAGATAACTTCATTACTTTGGATTTTACAAGACAAGTTGGGGCATTTTTCAAGCATTCGGAAGTGACTCCTCCATAAGCCCTTACCAATCCTCCTGTTCCCAATTTTATACCTCCAAAGTACCTGTATAATGTTCATCACCTCCATATCAGGAATCAATAACAATATAGATACTGAACATATTACCAAACAAAAAGATATCATCGTAAAATTTACCTGATAACAACAACCATAACCCTATCAATTCCTGATGAATCAATTGCTGAATATATTGGTTTCCCAGCTGTACCTGACGGTTCACCATCGTCATTACTTCGATACTGATCTCCTATCTTATACGCCCAACAATTATGATTGGCCCGTGAATCCTTAACCTACCATAGAAATTTCATGATTAAAAATCTTACCACATAATTCCACCAAATTCAATCAAAATTGATAAAACCCTAACAATGGTTGAGCAATTTTACCTCGGATAGAAATGAATGAGCTGATTGTTCGTCTGAGACAGGAGCAGCAATGGCAATGAATCTGCTTTTCTTGATTTCTTTTTCAAAAGAGACTCTCTCACTGATTGTGGTGTAAGAATCTCCTGTATTCGAAGTGGTGGTAAGCATATTTCTCTTAGATGCTGCTCCAGTGATTATGAACAGAGATGATACTGCTTTGATACGAAGGTTTAGTTTCAGGGAGTATGGTGTTATACTCGCTGTCAATTGGTTTCGTCTGCTTCGAAGGAATTCTCTTTTGCGAATCTGGCTAGGTCATAAGCTCATAGCCGTAAATGCAGATAAATTTGGTGGCTGTCGAGAGGGAGATCGAAATCCCCCCTGGCTGGGGGTATGCATGAAACGAATGTCAGATGGTTCAACTTTTCCCCCTAGGTCCTAGCTTTCCCCTGGGGCCTAGAAATCTTTGGCTTGAAATGCACATCCCAAAGGGGTGCAAAGTATAAGTGAATCCCACTTGCCATTTGATCCAAACAATAGCAGAAAGTATGAACAAGAATAAAATGGACAGACATTTTAATTAGATTAAATAGCTCATCAAAAAAGACCCTTTACTTATAACTTAGTAAAGTGGTTGAGTTTTTCTTTCTTTAGTTGATCTTCTCAACAAGGAAGATTTACTCCACCCTTTTAAGTCAGTCTCCCTAGTGTTACTACTATTACTGTTATGGCTAATACTATTACTACCCTTTAACTTTGTACAGTGATTAGTTGTGTCAGAATATATAAAGGGACGATTATCCCCCTTATCTCGCAAACCCTCATTACCAACTCCATTGGGTTTTATCCTCGTCCCCGGCTCATCGTGATCCCCACCTCCACTGTATATTGGGTATGTACTGGTTTCAGGGTAACACGATCTTCTATGTCTGTCTCCGTCTGAGATTGTGGAAGAAGGAGAAGGTGAAGATGAACTATTGGAGTCATCCGACGTACTCAATGGGCTGTACAATGGGCAGTTCCAACCACGCCTTCCGAATATATAATCAGGCACTTCATCAGCACTGTCCCTGGTGCTTTCTGTACTGCATGAGCCTTCATCTGAGCCACTGAGGAGAGAGGAGTTGTCGCTCGAGGAGTTGGGCCGATCCATGTTTTCCCAGTATGGATATTCATCGTGACTCCAGCAAGTTGTTTTAGAAGCACATTTGGACACCACAGAGATCGACTTTGCTCTAGTAGCAGCACTGCTGTTTCCACTATGGCTGGACGAAATAGGTTCCACACATTTGGCACATTTCATCTTGTTATCACTAAGTTGCATTGTCTTCTGTATCAAACCTGGTAACCGTGGCGAACACCTAAGAATATAACGACCATCAATTTCTGTTCAAGCGCCAGCACTCAGTTTATTGAAAATTTTCGAAAAATGGACCATGGGATCGACGAATATTTTACCTTGAGTAAAGTAGCATGTATGCTCCTTTCGACAAGACCCTCTCAAGCTCCACAGGTTTCACCTACAAACCAAGACCAACAACAAAGGCATCAAGGTCTTAAAATCTGTAACTCCAGGAAAATTTCATCGAAGGAACACTGGTCACATAAAAGAATAAACTAATAAGACCATGCTTGAACGACGATGAAAGACATGGAACCTACAGTGCTGTCATCCATCTTGAACCACTTCCCCTGGCTATTCTTGACATAACAGACATAATGTCCGGAAAATGCAGCATTCGTGACATCCAAGTGAACCACCACTGCATAAAGACTATATATAGGAGACTTGTCACTTGTCCCACTCATATATGGAGCCAAGTTCAGCACTTCAGGGAACCGCACAGCTTTATTGAGCTTCCCAAATTTGCCAGACTGAAAATAGCACAAAACAAAGAAGGCAACATGTCAAGAAAGTTAATAGAAGTTTTCAAGTATCACTCTCTGTTACTAAAGAATTACCTGAAACCGCTTTAGAGCAATTGTAAGGACGTTAGGGGCATGCAGCACCATTAACCTCTTTTTGGCTTTCTCATAAGATTTGCATCTGCATATACAAGAGGTTGCAGCAGTGTACAGAAAGTGAGTGAACAAGCACTAATAGTCTTAGCTCAAAAGAACCAATAGTAAATATATAACTATGCCTAGAAACTCGTAACAGTTAGTGTACTTAAAATTCGAGTCCCACACTTGTTAGCGAAATTAAATAACCGCATAGTCATCTATACTAACAAATTATATACTTACAAAGTTAACAAACTAACATTTAGATATCCTATTCTCATTATACTTGAAGCTTCATAAATCTCTAACTTATAATACTTTGGCGAAGGACATGAAATATAAATTGAAATTTTATGCTGGAAGGAATAAACAGAAATGAACATGATGTTAAAAAGTCGCGACCAGGAACTCTGTGACCAAACAGAAAAGTGATTATACTTGATGCTTCATAAATCTCTAACTTATAAGACTTTGGTGAAGGACTTGAAATGTGAATCGAAATCTTATGCTAGAAGGAGTAAACAGAAATGAACAGGATATTAAAAAGTCACGACCAGGAATTCCATGACCAAACAGAAAACCGATTATACTTGAAGCTTCGCGAATCACCAGCTTATAAGACTTTGGTAAGGATCTAAATCTTATGGTAGGAGTAAACAGAAATGAACAGGGGGTCAAAAAGTCGCGACCAGGAACTCCATAACCAAACACAAAACCGATTAACCTGCTAGAGATGTTACAAAGATGCAACCAGGAACTTCATGACAAACAGAAAACCGACTAACCTGCTACAATGGTACTTGTTCTCCCCATCCAAGATTTCTGTAGCAGTAAATTGTCCAAGCGCCTCTTCTAAAGTACTGATATCCCCTTGTATTTCAACTGTAAGATCCATCATCCGTTCTTCGCGCTCAAACTTTTCATGACACTTCATGCACCTTATCTGTGTTGCGCCAATTATCAATTTTACATAACAGACGACTCAGGTAAAGATTCAAAAAGGCCACTCCTAATACATAAGATACGGATAATCAGCTTTCTAACAATATTTAATAAGATCTTCCAGAGGAAGCTAAAGTACCTTAGATCGGAGATAGCCCCCAAAAATAAGGCCTATCAGAGTTGTTTCTTCTGCACGAGGGCGACCAGCTTTTGCCCCGGCTTCCTTCAGACAAATAGATTGCATTTTATCGATAGAAAACCTGAAAAGCTCGTACATAATCAAATAATAAACAAACTGCAAAAATAAAGCCAAATTATAAAACCGTGTCAGTCATTTAATTGGTTCAAACTGCTGAAAGTTATGGCTTACCTTAAAAATTCATGGGCATCTTCTTGTTTTCCATGAACTAGATGGCTACCTATTTTGTGTAGATGGGAGACAATACCATTTGGAGCGAGTGTACACTTTCCTTCCTTGGCCTTCTGAATCAGAGACTCAAACTCACAAATAAAACACCACTCCTGTTTTGTGCCTGAGGTTTACAGAACAGGTTAGCAAATATACAGATCAACGATACAAGAAAACAAGATATCCATAAAGGAGAATAGGAAAGGAACTTGCATGCTTTCGAGTGAAGTCCTTGCAGAAGATACGCAGTAAGAGGCCGAGTATAAGCGAGGCACTGAAGGACAGCATTAGCATAACAGCTGTGCAAAAAGTCAAACTCGATATTAGAGACACCATGTGAGCTAATGAACAAATCAGGTACCAAAGAACAAAGTAAAATACCAGTGCTAATAACATGATGCTACATCTCCATGAACTCTGGTGACATTGGAAGAGTATGACAGAACATCATGCAGTGTGAAGACAAATTTATTACTTTACCTGTTTCCCAAGTTTGTAAGGCCGAACGGGTGAAGTTCCGCCTTGTCCTTGATGTAAAGCTTGACGAACACTTCATAAGAAAAGAGCATCTGAAAAGACAGCCAAAACACAACAAACATCAAAATTAGATTGAACAAAAGGAACATACAAAGTTCGAGAAATATTGGGTGAGCTGTATAAACAAACCTTGTCATCATGTTTTCCAATAACATCACTTCCAGAAGGACTATGTAGGGAAAGTTTAGGCAGTTTCGAATGCTGAACAGCTTTCTGCGCTAACATTTTCAAGCCATTGCTAACATTATGAGAAGACACTGAAACATCATTCGATCTCACAGCAACTACTTGTACTTTTTCCCCTTTTGACGACTTCTCACTCGATGAAGAATATTCTCCATTAACAGAAGTTGGGTGATTCTCAGAACCACTTGATGATAGAGATCTGATAACTTTAGGCTTTCGTGATTCAGATTTATTAATTTGGTTGGTAATCGCAGAAGCTGACCTTTCAGAACCAAAAACTGGTGAATGCCGCTCGAAAACCACTGGTGCTTTCTTCTCGGATGGAGAAGCTCCACTGGCAGGTATTTTATTTTCCAAGGCAACAGGGTTGGCAACATCAGATGCGTGAATCCTGGACTCTAAATGTGAGCGGGGGACAGTTTGTTGAAAGGAGTTGGGAGACAAATGTGACAAGTTACCATTACCACCTTCCCTAATACCAGACTTAGTTAAATCACCGTGGAGATCATTTCCAGACCCATTTGAATCAAGACTTTCCTCCAGTAAACCAGACTTGGCTTTAGACGTCTGAGTAGTTAATGAAACCTCAGATCTCTTGAGACTAGATCCCCCGGAAGAACTAATCGATCTTGACTTTCCATTACCAGAAGAACTAGGTACACTTTGCTGCCGGTTATCTGCACAAGAAAGATCATTTAAAGAAGCATCTAAACTACTAATTTTTTGAGGTAATGATCTGGTAGGCTCCGTGTCACTAACATCAAGTTTTTTCTCAAGTCCATTACAGCCAGAATTATCAAATGTAGACTCTTTCAAACTCTCCGAACTACTTAATATAGGAAAACTGTTAGCAGAAGCATCAACCGGCCAAATAGTGGTGGTCGGTTTAGCAATGCCAACAAGCTTACTGGAGGATTCAGAAATGGCACCTGCTCTTTTGCCATCCTCCACGGATCCAGCTTTTTCCACATTCTTACTACTTGGAAATCGACTGGATTCAACTGATCTGGGTTCTTCAGGAAATGTTTCAAGTGGTTCTGCAACCAAGACGCTTCCCAGTTCAGAACCATCACCAACAGATTCATGCTTTTCTCTTTCCAAGCCTGTCTTCCCATCAGAATCGCTTTTTGGACCACTAAACTGAATATTGGGGCTTGGAGGATGACATTCATCTTTGTGACCTTTTCTCCAATGAATAATTTGACATTTACCAGAGCTGCAAAGTGGAAGTTCAAAAGCGATTTCTGTAAATAGGCAGGTAAATGTTGGGAGACTTTAATTATGCTATTTGCAGGCTAGTTCCACAAGTACTAATCAACGAGTCAATGGAAGTTCAAATGATGAGTTGGTGACACACTACTAGCACAGAGTATAGTGCATAAAGTTGTGTTAGTTCCTAATGGACATTGCTACTGAGATAAAAGACAATGAATTGTAACAGAAAATGAAGAGAATATAAATATCACTACTGCAGACTATAAACATGAGATGACATAAATACCACAACTGAACATTTGAACAGATAACCTCAACAAAATCAGCTTATCCATCCAACAATAATCAGTTCCTGCAACCCATTTATGTAGCATCCAACGACAATTAGACAATCACACTTCTGATTGTTGATGTGTTCATTTCTAAAAGAACAGCCTATAATTCTACTTCTGATTATACTACTTGAACCAACCAATAACAATTGTACATGCTAATTTCAAGAAATTTCTAGTTCGCACAACACAAAATGAAAAAAGTAGTGTAGTGGAAAGGAGTGTTGTAAGCATATCTGGACATCCTGTAACAAAGCTCAAATTCCCCCCAAAACAGCATTTACCAAATTCAGCTAAGAGTAAAATTTCAGAAGGCTACTACTACTCGTGTTATCTAGATACAAAAGGGGCAAATTCTCAATCTTCAATACAGATTTCAACAAATTCGCAGTGAAAACCTAAAAATCACCGTTATCATCTCTACATTAGATTTCATTTTCCAGCTCAATTTACATCCAAAGCGAACAAAAACATCAAATCTCCCTTTGAAAGACAACACAACAGATACAACATATCAAATTTCAATACTTACGCAAAAGTTGTAGAACAAACAAAAATCCAAACCCTAGAAAATGAAACCAGCAAAAATAAAATTGGGGGAAAGTGAAAATTACCAGTAACGAACAGATTTACACCGAGAACATCGAGTCGTGGTAGGGGCATAACACACAGCACACTGATACTGAGGAGGAGGAGCTGGAAGAGGAGAATTAACAGAAGCGGCAGAAGACCAAGAAGAAGAAGTAGCAGCAGGAGGAGAAACAACACTGCTGTAACCACCGTACTCTAAAGAAGCTTCAATTTCAACCCTTCTGTCTTCTTCTGCAGCTAGAGCCATAAGTCTCAAAATCTCCATGTTTCTCTCTTCTGCAATTCTCCATTTTCTTTTAATAATCAATACAGAAATCAAACAGAAAAAACTAAAAAATCCCCAAATTAAACCCGGAGGAAACCCTAGATCCCCGGGAACCAGCATTTAACCTGCACCAAGCATTCAAATTTCTTCTTCTTATCTTCTTCAGAAAAACACATTGAGTAATTTGTACATACAAAACTTTTCTACAAAATTTGCCCCCTCCCCTCCCAGATACCACTGTTTTGTTCAACCAAATTGAAAATTTCAAGATGGATTTTGATTGGTGAGTTTGTATGTAAGAAGAGAAGTATGATTTTGATGATACGATTGCCGCTTGGAGAAGCAAAAAGGGCAGAGTTTTTGTGAGGTGTTTGACGGGGTAGAGAAAATCCAAGCACAAAGAAAATAAATTTAGATCGAGAAGAAGAATAGAGAAAGAAAGAGGTGGTGGAGTCAGAGAGAATGGGTTTCGCTCAAGTCAGTCAGAGTCAGACAAAAAGAAATAGAAAGTTATTACCATATTAATGAGTTAATTAATTCAAGATATGTAATAAAATAATATTATACTAATTACTGTTTATTATTTCATTTTATTTTTTAAATTAATCATTATACAAAGCTTTTGGTTGGTAACCTAACAACAAGCTGGGCTCCAATATTACATACTGGTATTTTGTGGACTGCTGTTATTTACTGAGGAAATTAAATATTACATGCAGGTATTTTGTGGACTGCTGTTATTTACTATACTGATTCTCTCTCTGAGATATATATGTATGTGCTGAAGAGATGCCGCCTGCCCGGAACTAATTTTTTTCTACGAAATGCTGGGTATCCCAGGGATTTATCCGAAGGAAATTCCGAGCGAGAAAAGGACTGGGGCAACTTTACCCGGTGTCTATCTCAATGTTATTTGAGGGATTTTTTTTCGGATCTGTTCGCCGGATAAATTTGAAAAAAATCAGTTTGAATGTAGAATAAGTATTTTTTGTGTGTCTTTCTAAGTAGTTGTTGAATTTCTTTTTAAGATTCATAGTTACGTGATAGTAATCTTGTTAGTTATGTGCACAACTAATACACCAATTATTTTTCAAAATTTAAACATTTATACACAAAATTTGCTGCCTAATAGATGCGTGTTTAGAATGTCCATCAGTACATGTGGTCGAGGAAATAGCGGTGGTATTGTGATATCCCTCATAGTCTCCTCTCTAGTGTCTGAATGCAGGATATAACTCAGGGGCGGTTCTGGATGTCCCCATAGATAATTTGGGGCAGCGAATAACGAGAAAAAAAATTGGGCAGGAGAGAGAATGTAACAGAGAATAGGAATCGAGGGGTTGGATGAGAAGAAAGGTATGAATTCTTTGATGAAACCAAATATTATTCGAAACCCGTTTTCATATATTAATCCGAATAAAGTAGGACCATCGGAAATTAAGGTTCTGCTGGACAATTTTTTGAGTGCATTACAGTCCGGCCAATTGGATGATGGTCCATGCAATAGGATTATTACATCACTCCTTTTGATTCGAACATTGGGGTCCAATTCAATGATCTTGGTCTTACTTTGATTGATTGATTACATGTAAAATCAAATGGTTTTGTCCTTGAAATACCTCGGCATGTCTGCCGAAGTTGCGAGTTCAGATTGGAGTTTGAATCAGACGAGTATTATACGCGTTCATAATAGTTAAAAAAAGAATCGGCTTCAAGATACGATGGAATCATTGTCTTTTAATCTTAAACTAAGTTTTTATCCAAAGGATCTTTGAGTCATATATCCCTTTATTCTCCCAAGGGCTGAGGGCAATACGTAATTGATTTCTACATGCAAGCAAAGCTATCTTGTTTTTATTAGTTCCGGTTTAGGTAACTGGCGCAACAAAAACTCGTATACAAAGGTGGTAATTGATAGAGAAATTGACATTTGTTCCTGTAATACTAAAAGACAACCGTAGACTTAAAGGTTGGTGGTCATGATCACGTACGCTAAGCAGCTAGGGGAAGAAAAGAACATGTTAGAATACATTATTTCATGATCCTGACAAAATATATAATGTTCCACAAGGCCTATGTGGTCCTAGACTCATGCACAGTCCTAGCTATTTCCCCGAGATTGCCTCGAGATATTATATATGCATTGGAAGGAATCTTATCTGTGGTACCAAAAAGACTTGCACGGTTGCAACATCCATGCACTTGAAATCTTAAATCTATTGACAATCATGTGCCATGCACACTCGAACCAACTACTACGTAACTTATACAGAAGGGTGGTGAATAACTGTAAACGCTAGTACAATGAGAAACCAATGACCTAACAATAATGTGAAAAGCCAAGAACAAGAAAAGACATTTTATACCTTCATTAACTTCTGGTATTAAATTTAGATATCATATCATATCATATGGATGAAAAGTTAGTTGATCTTTCTAAACAGAAACAGTAAAAGTATGAAAACAACATCGTTATTAATAAGTAGTTAATCTATCCACCTGACACGCTTCCGGTTGGTGACGAGTGGAGAAGAGAAGATATAAAGGAAAGCAACCAAATACTGAAATTCGCAAAAACAAGAATTGAAACCGATATCTATACTTACAGTGACCGTTAAAAGTGTTAAGATGTGTGCAAAAAGTTGTACAAACAAATAAAGATAAGAAGAAGAGGAAAAAGAGAAACAAAGACTATCAGAGTTTGGAGGGTGAGGAGGACTTGAATGCGTGGTTAATGGTTTTGGACCTTGAAACATCACTTCTCTCACTTATCACCACCAACTAGTAAAGAAAAATTAAAGTTAAGACGGCAGAAAAAAGTGCTAATACGAGTTAATTTTCCCTCTATTTGAATGGCCTTTTCATATAATTTGCATTTAATGGTTAAGAAAATAATCAAAGAATTAGTCCATGAAATGTTTTTAAACCTTTTACCAAAAATTGAATCAGTACCAGTTTCATCTGTTTGGAAATTATTTCCTTAAGAAATCTTCAAAGCTTTTGGGCAGTACTTTCTAGTTCTAGTACATTTGTTTAGAATGATGATGACAAACCTTATTACGTCATACTACACCACCAAATTTAGTTCATCCCACCTAAAACCCATGTGCTATGCACGTCAAAGAAAGCAGACTCATGGTCCCTGCTGTTATATCATCATTCACAACCTAAATATGTTGAGCAGTTGCTTACATTGCATCAACTAATATTTTCCCATCTTACAAATTAATTGTAAGCAAGGAACAACAAGCATTTATAAGGGGAAGATATATATGCATGTCGACTAATTAAAGATCTTACGAGTTGAATACGTTGAACAGAATGAATCCATTGTTTGCCATGTTTCGTGCGTTTTGACTATTATCTTCTTTGTGGTCCTCAGAAGTCAGATCCATGAATTTTTTTGGAGGAGCAAGTTATGAGGTAGAGATAGAACATAAAAGTCTTGAAATGGGTGCTTCATTATCTAGAGTCTCTGTGGCCTTTCGATTCCATTTTACAAGGTGATGAACACGTCAAAAAAAAAGATAATTACTCAATCTCTTTTCTCCATCTCCCTCACAAGTTAACCTAATTACGGATGGAACGATGTTAGAATACGGGCATCCAATTCAAAATTAATTGGCAATGAGTGAAGAGGCCCTAAGAGATTATAAACCTCAGGATCTTAGATAATCCAACATTGTGAGACTAATAATCTCAACACGCCCTCTCACGTGTAGCCTCGTTGGGTCTAACACGTGGACAATAGATCGGATGACGCGGAGTAAAGCTGCGGTCAAATGACTCGACACAAATAGCCTGCTCTGATACCATATTAGAATACGGACATCCAACTCAAAACCAATTGGCAATGAGTGGAGAGGCCCTAAGAGATTATAAACCGCAGGATCTTAGATAATTAACCCAACAATGTGGGACTAATAATCTCAACAAATGACTATAAACAAAATCAAGTGATAGGTCCGTATTCAACTCTTGTTACTGTATTACTCTGTAAAGACTCAGACATTGTTGGACATACATATATTGCTTAGTTAAAACCTTGAAAGGAAAATCTAGTTGGACAAAATATTGACGTTGGAAAAAGAGTACAACGCGATAAGTACAACAAATGCACCTTTTATAATGGTGTTCCCCTTGATGCGTGCTTCAGCTAAACCATGGCTTGCAAATCTTTGAGTCGAAGAATTTCTAGTTTCATTGAATTAATTTCTTGAATGCGGAAGATTACAATGCCTTTGTGGAAAAATCTGCTAGTTGACAAAGTCTTCTTTGTAAAGCACAATCGGTATTGTCTTCTAATAATACTTTTGTTGAATGTACATTCTTCTTCAACACATTGAGGACTTGTGTCATGGATTACCAGCTTCTCGAGATGGTTTGCAGAAATAGTTGGTGAAAACGCGGGGGTACCAAAATACACCACCACTTTTTTCTTACGCAATTTGTATGGACAAACTCAATACAACTCCGAGAGTTAAACTCAATCAAGAAGTAGTATCTAGAGTTATATCTCTATATATGCAATTAGAACGTTTAAAGAAACAAATCCGTGAACCTAATCACGAAGAGATAACTTGGACGGTACCAAAGACCAATGTTCAAGAATCAATCAAGTCGTATCCAACAAACTAGGTCGGATGTATCTACTATGATTGATCAATGCACAACCTGTGATATTTCAATTATAAAGATAAACAATATAATGCGGAAAAATAAATAATACAGACACCAGAAGTTTTGTTAACGAGGAAACCGCAAATGCAGAAAAACCCCAGGACCTAGTCTTAATTGAATACCAAACTGTATTAAGCCGCTACAGACACTAGCCTACTACCAATTAACTTCATAATGGAATGTAGTTGAGTCCTAAAAGGTATCCCACTAATTAAGGTACAGCCGCGCTCCTTACGCCTCTTGAATCCCAGCAGGACTCCGCGCAATTTATTCTCTTAGATGATGTCACACCAACTAAGAGTTGCTTCAACTCAATTTAAGACTTTAAACCAAATCTTCCTCCCACAGATTAAACCTATATATGATTTCCTTTTGCAATCAAATAGTTTGATCAAAGTTGTGGAAATCGATACAAATAGACAAAGTCTAGCTAACCTCAAAATTCAGACTTATACAACCTGAAGTGCAACCTAGATTATTACTCACTTCACAAGTATAAAACCTGTGGAATCAAAAAAAATTGAGACGAAGAGAACTTTGATGATTTCTATCTATCTTGATCAAGTGAGTATCTCAACAATCGATCAAGATCAGGATACATGAGTTATCAAGGAAAGATAACTGGACCTGGCTTCATGAATCCGTATGAAGATTTTGTAGTCACTAAAACCTAAAAGGGTTAGGAAGAGGACGACTCTAAATACAACTAGGACATACCAAAAAGTAGTGTCGGGATTCAAAGATCCCAGTTGCTTAAAGTTCCCCTTTTATAGACATTCAGAGCATATGTTTCTTTA
This sequence comes from Papaver somniferum, assembly GCF_003573695.1. NCBI lineage: Eukaryota > Viridiplantae > Streptophyta > Magnoliopsida > Ranunculales > Papaveraceae > Papaver > Papaver somniferum. The sequence continues at coordinate 112,249,404 of NC_039358.1, forward strand.
GGTTTAAGCTAAGATAGCTTTGAAACCAAGCACACAATATCCACCATTAGATGAATCTTTGAATTTGATTCACATAAACAAGATATACACTCTGGTTAGGTGAAACCGTAACCGAACCGTGTACAAAGACTATGTTCAATATGGTTAGCCGAAACTAGCCGGATTGAACTTAAAAGTTTAATATTCAATTTCATGAACACATAAGACATTATCTCTGAGTCACAAACATGTGATCAAATAAGTAGAGTGGTTTTAGAGAATTAATCAAATGCTAATAATATCGTAGAAATAATTTAAATGCACTTGAAAATACAACCGACATGGTTAGTAGGTGTAAAGTATAAATACCATTGCCGTTCCTGAGTCGGTTTAGTCACAGTACACGTACCGGTTTGTAAATATTTAACCAAACCAAGTTTTGGAGTTAACAAAACTTTTTAAGTTTGTGTGCGGGTTTGGAAACCTTAAGACTGTCACCGGTTCCAGAGTTCACAGAACTAAATCGGTTTGCATACCAGTTTGGAAACACAACCGAGTTCGGGAACACAAAACTGTTTTAGTTTGCATACCGGTTTGGAAACCAATCCCAGTTCCGTAACCACAGTTCAAATTGGTTTGCATACGAGTATGCATACCAATCCGGTTCACGAGTTAAACATATTTTCACATGATGCACATAGGATTATGCGTACCACAAATATGTAAGTCGATATATAGCTACTCCGCTACGTGTACGAGTACATGTAATACGGGTTCAGACTTTATCAGTTTTCCTAATTTGTAAGACTGGTAACACTGTCTTATAACTGAATCTATAGTAGTTCTATATTTTTCTCTAAATCGATTCGAAACATTCCTGAATAACGTCAATGAAACATATCACTATTCCAGGCTATTTTCAAACGATAAAACTTGAATCATGATTTTAATTCCGAACAATAAATTGTGTTTAACCAAAATCCATCAAGTATGACCAAATGTTCGTTAAGCTTAGTCGTTATATTTCGAGAAGTCTCTTAACTTGATAATTAGTTCTTGACTCGTACTATAAACACATCCCATTCAATGCTAGGCATAATGAGTATAAGGACCTCAAAAAAATATCTTTTCGTACTATGAACTTTAAGGTGTATGAAGTTTCATATTTGACTCTTTTAGCATAGCGATAGAGACTCCATTTAACTTGGGTTGATCTAGGCCAGAGGCAGACCTACGTCAAGGTAACTCTTATTTGAAACACTTTGGTATTGCTCCTGGATCATAATCTAAATAATGAATTAGAGCATGTGGGGCCATCTCGTTATCTTTCCGTTAAGAAAAAGTATGGTGGACTATCTGATATTTATATCAGTTGAGAAAGATCCCAATGCAAAAAAAAAATGCATGTTGGGTCTTTGGAACAGTTCAAATCATTTCAATAATAAAAAGTTTGATATGTTTTACCGAGAAGATCTACGGTTCGAGTCCGTATAGCCCTAAAAATTTGTATAGTTTTCATTTCCTCATTCTTGTTAGTTGGTTATAGTCGGACGGTCGTTCGGCCCATCGAAATAAAATAATTATCACATGCTCCAAGCGACCCCAGTGGGTGAGCATGAAACGGAAAAAAATTCATTTTAGTGGGCCCAATCGGTATTTTTTTGATCGGATAAAAAAAACTGTCCTTTCTTCTTTGTGGATGAATTACACACAAATTTTTCATATTTTCCTATCCAGGATCAAAGGGTTTGTGATATTTTTTTTCTTTTTGTACACAATATATTTTTCTAGATCTCAATATACCCCAACCCAATAGCTCACCATTCCAATTCTACCGATGCTGACTATATGCAAGAAGGTTGAGGTCTTCTGTTTGCACTTGTATGAGTTAAGAATCCCCAAACTTATCATTTTTTCGGGAGCATAACCCAATTCATTGTTTCAGAGACAATAAATGGTTTACAACTCTATTAGTGTTTGCACCCCTGTCTATTTCCATGAGTTGTTTGGGGTTTTGGTCTGTCGAATCATTATATTTGATAAAGCGAGATTCGATTAGAAGAAGTTTATTCTGTAAATTATTTAGGATTTGACTTACTTTCCTGAATAACATCAATGACACATATCACTGTTCCAGACTATTTTTGAATGATAAAACTTGAATCATGATTTTGATTCCGGACAACAAATTGTGCTTAACCGAAATTCATCAAGTATTAACAAATGCTCATTAAGCTTAGTCATTATATTTCGAGAAGTCTCTTAACTGGATAATTAGTTCTCGAATCAAAATTTTTGTCCACGCATAATAGTCTAATTAGTTATACGACATCGTCTCAAATGATAGAAAAGTGAATATAACTTGAGATATAGGTGGTTCAGTCTTCACTTACCTTTTGTTGGTGAAGTTCTCTAAAATCTCCGGTTTATCTTCAAACGGTAGAACGCAATGATGACTACCGTGATCCACTGTTTCTCAACTACATTTCTATCCTAGTCTGAGACTTAACTAATTGTAGACTAGAAATCAAGATATAGTTTTGAAAACTAAATTTGATAACAATCTTGAGATAGCAACACTTGTGAGTTCGACCGAGCAATGCTCTAAAATTTGATATAGTTTCTACAACAAAATGCCAAGATATGACATTGCCATGCCTGGAAAAAACAATATTTGTGATTAAACCTTATGTGTTTCAAAGGGACATATAAGTTCCTAGGAGATGGTTATCTCAATTTGGTATAATTAAAAAACCTAGTTAATGGTGCACATAAACCAAATAACTGAAATTCCCTTGGATAACCATCATGCTGAATAAATCGTCTCACTAAAACCTTTCCAGTAAAACCCAATGGCACAAAATCTGGTCGAAGAAAAAAGAGCACAATATCATCATTTTGATTAAAAATATATTCAACATCAACGAGACGTTACCTCATTAAAGCATTGTCAGAAAAATCACATAGGAGAAAAGCTGAAGCATAGGGAAAAGAGTACAACTTTTGACTATTTATAGATGCTAATTAACTAAATGAATATTCTGAAAAATAAATATCAAAACAAAATTCGTATTAGTGTATGTACAAATTGTATATGCAATCGTAACTATTAAACTGCATAATTAAGGAAAACAATATTTATGCTGCTAAAATGTAATTGTTTTGTATTTTTATGGACTCTTCAAGAGACTCATACATTTGATATCATCAACGAACATGGATCTTGGTCTTTGATGAGTGCTAAAAAGTGCATATTTTTATATATTTTTCTTGGTATTTAACTCATCTTTTGTGCGTTAATTCTACATTTTATCCCATATTCTGTATTTTCATTGTTTTCAAGAATAAATATTTTTATTAATTAATTTTGCATTTTTAGGTAATAAATAAAGTTAGATGAATTGCGGAGCGGAAAAGAGCAGAAAAGTAGTGAAAAGCCGGGAGGAATTACGCAAGGAAACCGCGAAGAATGTTGTGCACAAGACCAAAAGGTTAGAACTGGGCTTGAAGAGGAAGAATTGTTCTTAAAGAAGATATGGGCTTGGCATATCCAAGGCCCAAAACCCTCACCCAGATCCATTTCCTATATCCATACCCGTTTCCCTTTTTAGCCGTCAGATTGGACACATCTGAATCCAATGGTCGCAACATCGCCAGTACATCAAATTCTGAAGCTCCTGTCTAACACTACAGCACCTAACTCCATCTTGCGCCGTTAATTTCGTTGTATTATACAATCCAACGGTCGCTACAAGCTCTTCACGTATAGCCGTTAGATTGATATATCATTTATACATCCCACGGTTCAGCGTCGCAGATCATCAAACTTTGCTATCTCCGCCTCACACCATAGTACCTAATACCTATACCCATCAACCAAACACACCCCAACCTTCTTCTCCATCGACTTCACCTCCCCCATCCCTCTGCAGAGAAACAACCACCACCTTCTCCATCACCACCACCAACTCTGCCGTACAGCCACGAGAAATCCAACCACCACCACACCCCTCTTCCAAATCCCATCACCAACTATCTCGCCCCTTCTATTGAGCTATCTACTTCACTAATTTCACACGTTTCTCTGAAACCCTAAGCATGTGAAAATAGTGAATTAGGTCGAGCTAGAGCAGGAAAAGGACCAGGAGAGGCAGACACAGAGTGGTTAGAAGCGTAGGAGTGAAATTCGAGAAGTATGGGTAAGTTTCTACAAACCCTAATTTCAACTGTATTTGGGGATTTTTGGGAATTGGGTGTATGAACCCTAATTATGTAAATTGGCTATAAATAGGACTTGGGGGTGTTGTTGTAGAGATATGCCTGGACTAGCCAGTGCTTCACCCAAGAGGACTGGAATAGCCAGTGCCTCAAGGGTTAGTTTTTATTTTAAATGATGTTGTAAATTTCAATTGTTTTTATCTTATCCATGCTTTGATCTTGTTGTGCTTGAATTTTCTAGGATTGAATATCCTTATAGGTTGTTAAAATACTAAGCAAGCTTCTCTGCGGGTAGTTGCAGTGTGAGAGCCCCAACTATCACAAGGTTTAGAATTCATCTTAGTGCCTTTAGCCTCCTTTCTAGACCAACCCTTAGATGAACAGCCGACTTTGAACCGCAACTGTCATCTAGTTATTCAGAAAGCCTAGAAGCTGACTGATAACTAACAAGGGACAAGAACATAGCTGGAGGACCTGCCTTTGTTTCTTTATCACTGCCCTTGGATCACAGCCTTGGTTTGTTTATCTTTGTTTCAATGTTTCTTATTCACTGCCACTGATTTTTCTTGTTAACTGTCACTTGCTTCATCACTTCAACTATACACCCTAGTCTCTGTGGTTCGACCCTGCCTTGCACACTCACTACAACAGACCCTGTGCACTTGCAGGTATCAGTTTGTGACTCTTTTAGAGAGCCACCAAGTTTTTGGCGCTGCTGCCGGGGACTTGGCTTCTGTGTGGTTGAAGTTGTTACTGCCCTGTAACTTAGTTTTTCAGCATCTTAGTGTAACTTAAGTGTTTTGTATTGCATCAGCATATTGCATCTTAGTGTAACTTGCATCAGCATCTTGCATACTGCATCTTGGTTTGCATATCATTGTTGTTATCCCTCATTGTTTCTTTGCTCCACCCATTTGCTTCAAAGAGATTGATCATCTCTTCTTTGAGCCAGCAGGTGACTTGTGGTGCTGCTGAACTTGTGGTGCTGTTGTTGCTGTGGAGCTGCTGCTGATATTGCTGCTGGTGCTCCTGTGCTTGCTGTACTCCTGCTCTCCTGCTGAGCTGCTGTGCTTGTGCTGCTGTGGTGCTCCTGCTTGTGCCAAGCCAAGACTGCTGCTGAGATGCTGTGGCTGCTGTTGCAGCCTGTTGCTGCTGAACTACCCCTCTTGCTACCTTGCTGCACTGCATACTTTGTACTGCCTTCACTGCATTCTGTTTAGTGTTTCATCTAGCATAACTTCTTGCACTTTCCTGCTGTTAGCTTGCTTCATTCTAGCTTGCATCTTTCATACCTTCACTGCCTCATTACTTTTCTAGCATCTTAGCTGCATCTTGTCCTGCATCACTGCATATTTTCATCTTTTTCCTCAGTCATAAGTCAACTTCACTGCATATTTTCAATTTTCTGCACTTCTGTAATTGCAACTTAGCACCCTGTGTTAGCTGCAGTTGTCTGTCTGTAGTTAGCTGCATATTTCTTTTGTTTATCTGCTACTACATCATCTTAACTGCTACTGCATATTGGTCATTGGGTCATTGTCATCTTGGTTTTGTACCAACTGAACTCTGAAATTTGCTGCTGTGAATGCCTGAGTTGTGTGCTGAGTTAGCAGTGTCATCTTGAATGCCTGAAATTTGTTGTTGTGAGAACTAATTCTCTCATCTGAAATTACCAGGTAGTTGTGAAGTTGAGAAACAAGCCTGCAATACTGCTGCTGCCAAGGCTGGAAGGAAGAGGAGCTGTGGGCTAAGGCAAAACCATTTAAGCCTGCAATACTGCTGCTGCCAAATTTAAAATTTGAAAAACAAACTCGAAGCCCAAGTGGGCCTCGTACTTTTAATCTCTGAGAGCCCAACAACCAAATACCCAACTGGGCCAGAACGAATTCAAACCTTCAAACACAACTGGGCCCCTGAACCCAGTTTGTGGGCTTGATTAATTTGTTTTTGAGTTTGTTTAAAACTGTTTTGGGCTTGTTTGAATTTACTGTGGGCCTGTAATTGTAACTCTGAAAACCAAAATCGAGGCCAACTTTTTAAACTGAACTTTGGGCCTCAAACAAACTGCAAACCCCCCCCCCCCCTTTTTCCCTAAAAACCAAAAAGTTTTTTCCCATTAAAACCAAAAGGCTTTTTCCCATAAAAACCAAATGTTGTTCATTCCCTTAAAAACCAAATTTTTCCCAAAAAGTCCAATCCCATTAAAAACCAAATTTTCTTGTATAGAGTCTAGTAGATAGTTTCTTAGTTAAATCTTTTGTTTATTTTGTACATATTTTGCTAATCCAATGTGACTCTTAACTGAAATATGTTGGATTTTTGCCTTGAATAACGGAGTTCTAATCTTGCTTTCGCCGACATCCGGGTATTCTCTTTCCTTTTTCCCTGCTCAGCATGGTCCTATTTGTATGTTGTATTATAATTTTATTCATCTTTTGAAACATTGAGGACAATGTTTAGTTTAGGTTTGGGGGTATAGAGTAGATACCATGATAATATTCCATAATCGAAAAATTGAACTCTTCCTTTTTGAAAAAAAAAATAAAATAAAAAAAAAATGAAAAATAAAAAATCATAAAAATGGAGCTCATTTACCTTGAAATGTTGACTCTTGTGCATGTATGTAAACATAAGGATTCTTATTCTAGATATTTAGGCACCCTGATTCTAGCACAATTCACATAGTGATAAGAAACTTGCACACGCACGATCTACCAATACATGTATAGCCTCGATCTTCAAGGTGTTTGATAGGAAGTTAGATTGCCAATCACTTTAGAATACTGAATGAGACTTGACTAGCTTGTTCTTTGGTTGGCTGGGATAGAAGTTGGAGGATACGTTAAGAAAAGCAACCATAGAATTTGACCGGATGCATTCGATAAGGGCCACCTCTTGCTAAGAGTCATGTAATTATGTTTTTCTTTTTGTTCATGTATCAAAAGTGTCACTATGTTGTAAAGATCAAAGTTATTTCTTCAAAAAAATAAAAATAAATCAATCAAGTATTTATTTATTCCAGGTTTTGTCATGTTAAAGACAATATTCTCTCTTGTTCCAAAAATAAAAGAGAGTAATCAATGTAAATAAGAGTCATGTAAAGAGTCATCTTTTTGTTGTAAATAGTCTTGTAATAAGCAAGGAGGGTGCAGCCATCGATGTATAATGCGGGTAAACTGAAATATCACCAACTCATTGGGTGAACATTCACAATTCTCGTAAAGCCGGACAGCTAACCTGGCTTAGAATTCGGTTCTTAGCCTAAAAACTATCTCTTGGTGATTAGTAGTCATAACTTCAGGTCATTCTAGAAACATGTGTAGATACACTTTACACTCTTATCACGTGTCTTTAGTTGTTATCAGTGCTAGGATTGTGCCTTTGATAGCTAGATTGACATCTCCATTTTGTTGTGAGCTTAAACTGTCTTGCACATGTCACATTTGATGGAATATGAGCTTATATTTTGTCCTAGAACTTTGTAGGTACGTTCTAACCAAACCTTCACGAGACTTCACTCGTCCACTAGGGACACTTGGTGGTTTAAAAGGCTTAGTGCATATGCTAAATGCATTCGAGAGACCAACGACAGTGGTATAGGTAGGATTTCCTTAGTTTTGTTTTACTTGAGGACAAGTAAAATTCAGGTTTGGGGGTATTTGATGAGTGCTAAAGAGTGCATATTTTTATATATTTTTCTTGGTATTTAACTCATCTTTTGTGCGTTAATTCTACATTTTATCCCATATTCTGTATTTTCATTGTTTTCAAGAATAAATATTTTTATTAATTAATTTTGCATTTTTAGGTAATAAATAAAGTTAGATGAATTGCGGAGCGGAAAAGAGCAGAAAAGTAGTGAAAAGCCGGGAGGAATTACGCAAGGAAGCCGCGAAGAATGTTGTGCACAAGACCAAAAGGTTAGAACTGGGCTTGAAGAGGAAGAATTGTTCTTAAAGAAGATATGGGCTTGGCATATCCAAGGCCCAAAACCCTCACCCAGATCCATTTCCTAGGGTCTGATAATAAAATCCTCAAATCGTTCCTCCAACGATTATATTTCTCGTACAACACATTACGAATATACCAACCTGGATTTAATAGGCTTGGAAATTTAGGAAGGAGTTAAGTCTTAGATACAAAATTGTGTCAATCTAGATATTAATCGAATTAAATTTGGATTGTATGCCAACCAACTACATATATTGGTATTCCCTTGAAGAAGGGTACAACCGCTATCGTTTATTATTACACTAGCTACTGTAAATGATTATTCGACAATCTATAGCTTACTACGATCCCACATAATTATTAAATATGTGCATATATTAATTGGAAAATTCAATCAATTACTGGTACCTGTAGGGGATGGGGAATTATATTCTTAAATCTATTAGAGCATTACTCAATTTAACCCACTGGCATAGGTATGTCAAGTCAGTTGTCAATTTTAAATGACAAAAAATATTCTTGACTTAGTATACTAAAGTTAGTTTCAGACTTGACTAGGTTCAAGAACTAGAGTATGGAATCAAAAATCTATCCTCGAAGATTTAAGATTGAAGAACCACAAAAACATATATGGATAACTTAATTAAAAGTTAGTAACATGCTTGAATCTATTTTATTCTACCTTTCCATTTATTGAAACAAATTTCTCACTCTTTGGAACAATTTTTATGACGGTAAGTATACTTTCGTATATACATCCGAGGAGTTTTTGAGCCTAAAACTTTAGTAAAAATATCCATATACCTGGAAAAGGTCTTCATATTATAGAGGATGAAAATACGAAACCAACGAGTCAAGAATCATTAAATTCCGAGTTATAACGAAGAAGTTATGAGTGATTTACTAAACTTGAAAAATGTGTGGCTAAAGGTTGATTTCGTGAATTGGAAAATTTACAAGAACTTTTAGCAATAGTTTTGCGAACTTAAACCATAGATATGCAAATAAAGGCCTATTTTAATCAGGTACTTGGTGTTTCCTTTCCTAGACAAGATGGTTTTGTTTCTAAACAACCTAAGCTTGATCATTCACTATAAACAGAAGCTTCGTGTAGCTACACGAATCTACTAATAATGCTCTAACACCATCCCTTGGAAAATTGTGCGTGAGTTGCATAAGGTTGTTTTCCACATCTTTGTTCTTCACGAACAAGAGTGAGATTTTAAAGACTTTACTTGGGGATCTTAAAGCATAGGCAAGCTATCTTCTTTGATAGTTATGGAACATGTATTGCAGATGGTTTTCATAAACCCTAGATTTGATAAATCAACAAATTTCTAGATTATTTCTAGGTGATCTTGTGAGGGGAATTAATTAGGTTGCGGTACGTGTAAAACCTAATTGTTGAGGAGCATCTTCTAAAACGAATTAACGTTTTGATAGAAGATTTTCAAGAGCATATACTACAGAGAATTGGGAAAGCTCGAGTACACATGAAGCAGGTATTACATCTAGTCCAAAATCTAGTATTAGGAAAGTACTGTAACATCTTAAATCAGTGTCTTTTCAATCTATACTAGGTCCCGGGATTTTTGTACAATATTGTAATTTCCTCGTTAACAAAAAGTTCAGGTGTCTGTGTTATTTATTTGCATTATATTGTTTTATCATTATAATTGAAAAATCACATGTTATACGTCGTTAAACCAAGATAGTATTAACTCAACTGTACAAAACCTAAAAGACTCGTTCTTGTTGAATTCGTGTATTGAAATATATATTACAAGATTTTTTCATGCACGTGGTGGCGTCGGCGTCAACTGACTGCTAATAATCTACATGATGCTTCTTCCCTTGTTCACCTGTATTACTTGATTATCAAACACTCCAGGGTATCTGCTGCTAATTTGAGATCGCATACTTCTGATGGAAACTCTATCCCGACTCACCAGTGTTGCAAGATTTCTATACTATGTCTTAGTTGAAGCTTCCTTAAACAGCTTAGCTTCCACATGGTTGCAAAAATTTCAAAATGTTTTTTGAAAAGGAGAAATTTCAAAATGTTACTTAGTCTACTGCTTAGATTTTCTTCTGTAGCTTAATAAAATTTGTTCAATTTTTCTTCGTATAAATATTCGCACATCACCGATTTCAAGATCCTCCTCTCTCCATCTGCTTGTCAACCGAGTATCGAAAAAATTGAACCCATTCAGCCGTGGCATACATACTGACCTACTCCCTTGGTGAGGAGGAGGAGGAGTTTCATTCACGAACATCGTCCTGCTATTGTTATCCCAATAATTTTTTCCCTTCAGAATTCGTTTAATTAGGTTCCCCAATACCTCCTTTAATGTTCCTTGAGAGTCCATTATCAAGGCATGATCAATTGAAGACGATCAAGAATAAGACAGTATCAGTTTAACGAGAAGGATCAATTTTAGAAGATCTAAAAGAAGATGATCAATCGAAAAACCTTCTTTATTTGTTAGGTCCTGTATATATATATATACACACAACTTATGAAACATAAATTGATAAAGTATAATCGTGACTCACATATGAGATTAATTGTCATCATCCTTTTATGATTATTTGATTATGCAACCCAATAGGTTAGATATGAAATCCGCTAAATCAAAAGTCACAAAATCATAAAAAGGTAACCAATATGACACCTAATTATATCATACAACGATGACAACCCGGAGATACATTAATTTGATCAAGAACGTTTAGCACAATATTCTGAATGTCACGAGTATTGAAACTTATCATTCAAGTGTCATTATTGTGACTAACTTTTGATACCTCCATATATGTGATCCCACACGTATCACACTTATTTTATTCAAATTTATATTCATATTCGTAACAGATGAAATATTTGTATGAGTGGTTATCAAGTGATTTCAATTTAAAAAAAAGAAGTGTTAATCCAATTTTATGGACATCCTTTTGAGGAGTGTTAATATGAATTTTTTCACTTGTTTAAGTGGTTATCAAATAATTTAAACAAAAAATTTTAAAAGAAGAAGTTATTAGTTGATCTCATTTCCTTTGCATTCTAAAGCTTCTTCTCTAGTTATATAGCACCAAAACTAAATCAAAGAACGAGAATTAATAACGTGTAAACACCTTTTAAATTTGGTATATAGGAAATTAAAGTCTCACCATATAAAGAATCCGATTTTTTGCACACTTTGTAATAAGTATGGGTGTGGCTTTTAAACTTCTATATTGATTTAATTTCAAGTGTTGCATAATGAAGGACAAAATCCTAAGTACACATGGTGATATGACTATCCGTTAAATGTTTAGCCACTTAGATGAACATGTCAAATTCACACTATTTAAAGGAGTTTGCGCACGAAAATAAATTTCAAGACCAATTCTTTTTTTATCATCAAACCATAAGTATTTTGTTCCATAAGAAACATATACATGGTGGTTTTCAAGAGAAACAAGTACATTATAAAATGAAACAAGTATAAAAGAGAAATGCAAAACAGAAATAAAACGCGAAAAGGAAATAGCGATCTACAATGATAGCACTCAAATTCTTGTACTTTGAGATTAGAGAAGAAATGGTAATCGAAATTACAAATCGACCATTTTGATGGATTTTCTTCCTGGTAAAGAAATACTCCTATGGAGGAGTGATTTTCCTCAAAAAGAAAAGAAAATCATGTATAGCGCTTAACCCAAAGCCCTAAATATATTTATCTGATGAAGAAGAACTTGATCTTGCCCGTGCCGGATCGCCGATGAACTTGTATCAAGGTAACCAAACACGATCATCGGAAAAAAAATATTATAAAAATGTAGATAAAATCGTTTTAATAACGAAGAAATAATTGAAAACAAACAATACCTTTTAAATCAAAATCAACTATGTCTAATATTAATAAATACAATAAATTTAAAGAACTAGGTTTGAGCAAAAGAAGAAGATGTTGATGGGTTTTTTCTTAGTTTTTGAGTGACATAGATTACTGGAATCGACATTAAATCTGAACGGATGATATTCGCCACGTGTGAGAAAGCATACTTGGATTGTATAGTCATAAAAGAAAAGAACCCTTTTAGTAAACATGTAGTACACGTATAATCTTCGTGCCACTTGTTTTCTAGCTTTGGTTGTAATTTCCTCCGTAAAATTAGAAAACCCCTATCGCCCACAAATCAAACTGATTCTGTCTCTTTCTCTTCTACCAAATTAAGGTATGGAGCGAAAAGAAAAATGAGATTTAGAGAAATTTATTGTTATATTGATAGGGAAAAGAGAGAAAATAAATCGTTATTATCCTGATGAAGTTGATTGAACCATGTATTCAACTTTATGTAACGCAACAAGTTCATTATCTTAACTTTATACACAAGCCATGAATCAGCAAAAACTTTCATTTCAAAATGGAGAAAAAAGTGCAATGTGTTAGAGCACTGCTCGGTCGAACTCGCGATTTTTTCTATCTCAAGATTGGTATCAATGTTAGATGAACAAAACTATATATTTTGTTTTCTAGTCTACTAAAGTAGAGTCTAGGACTAGGATTAGAGTATGGTAGTTTAGTATCAAACATGAATAATCCTCGAAGATTTTGAATACTATAGATCAAACAAAGACATTTGAAGAACTTCATCGACAGAGAGGTATGTGAAGACTGAACCATCCTATTTACTCACAACATTTACGATTCTATCTTATGAGACTATATCGTATGATTTTAGTAGATTTAATATTATAAATAAGAAAATTTCAAGTTGAGGTTGTCATGATAAATCTCTCTGAAATATGATTCAAGCAATGTATATATTGTTCATGAAATATTTTTTTATTCAAGTTGATCATTTGGAAATTGACCCAAAAATTATATTTATTATCCATGGCAAGAGGAAATGTCTTTAATTATTTAAAGAGATTTTTCAGAACTTACTGAAATTCTGGACACATATTAGTCAACATAAATTCAAAATCGTTTTCCATTATGAAAACGTCAAGATTCCTCTTTTTAACAAAAAAGTTATCTTGCGAAATGCAAAGCACTTTCTCTAGGCATTGTTACTAAAGAGTTATAAGCTAAGGCATCAAGGTTTCTCACTTCATCATACTACTCTATGCAAATGTAAACGTGGATCGATGTCGCCAAGGAAATTTCTTTTCATTACAGGTAACTATGTATGCTTTTCTCGATCCTTTTGAAATTGAAAGTAGTTGGAAATAAGTTCTCTCACGGAGTCATTCTGTGCATAATATAACCAAGCTTTTCTTCTGAGCAAAATCTTCTCTGGAGTATTTCTCTATCAGATATTTTTTTTAATTTTCTTTTTTGAGAAGAAAATTCTGGTCTTCTTTTGTTGAGCTTCGATCCTTGGAGATGTGTCCACTCATCAACATGTTATGTGACAAGTTAACCGTTGTATAGTTTTTGACTCACTCTGTCAGACAACAATACCTTTTTAGTTACGCAAATTATAAGTCAGTCGTACTCGATGGATCTGCAATTTTACAAGCCTTAAATGTGATGACTCATTGTTGATATCAATACTTTTTCTGCTTCAAATAAAAATTCTCTCTGCCTATCCTACTCCTAAGCAAGAGACAAGAACATGATCCATGAGAAAAAAAAAATTAGGTAAAAAGCAGTATATGCTATGAGATTTTTTGCATCGAATGTTGACATATAAACTTATTGACCAGGGAAAGAAATACAAGAAAATATTAATTTGTCACTCTAGGTTTGCACATGTGCGGTTCACGTACCATGCACTAAGAATTAGTGTGAATCTAGTTCCTGAACTAGGGTAACCGGTTCATGAACTGTCCAGTCTTGCACATACAAAAGAGTGAAGTTTTTTTTTTTTTATCTCTTCTTATTCCTTCTTCTTCTTTCATTGTTAGATAACTAGAGAAGAAATACCAAAGGGTTCGATAGCCACCATCACCATCAAAATCAATTCTTAACGAAATTTTGATTCATTAGTATCTTTGAAATCGTTGCGAGTTTCTCTTCAACAGGTAACCATTGATTTCTGCTTCTAATTGTCAAAATTCTTAACCATCATCACTGCTTAGCCGAACTCGTAAGTTTAGTTATCTCAAGCTTGTTGTCAATGTTAGATGCAAAAATATATATTTTGATTTCCAGTATACAAAAGTCAAGTCTCAGACTAGGATTAAAGTATGGTAGTTAAGTATCTGACATCACTGAATAACCCTTGAAGATTGAAGACTGAAGAACAATAGAAGAAATTTGAAGAACTTCATCGATAAAGAGGCATGTGTAGACTGAACCATCCTATTTACTCATGGGATTTACCATTCAATCTTATGAGACTATGTTGTATGATTTTAGTAGATTTAATATTGCAAAAAAGAAATTTCGAGTCAAGCTTGTCTTGATAAATCTCTCGAAATATGATTCAAGCAATGGATGTTCATAGATCCTTGACAATCTTGGTTAAGAACAATTTAACGTTCATGAACTATTTTTGTTTCAATTTGATAATTTGGAAATTTCCCAAGCAATTATGTTTATTATCTTTTGTGATAGGGAACGTTCCAAATTATGTAAAAAGAGTTTTCAGAAGTTACTGAAATTCTGGACACATGGTAAGTACGCATAACCAGTATGTGTATCCTAGTAATTTGAGTTCCCAAGTAGAGTAGGTACGCATACCCAGTACGCGTACCCTAAAATTCTAAGGACTTGAAAGAGGGTAAGGTACATATACCCAGTACTCGTACGCCTAGAATCTTAGTTCGTGAATGATTAAGGGTACACATACCCAGTACGTGTACCCCAACATAATGAGTTCACGGACTGGTCCTTAAGTATGCATACTCCTATATACCTACCAAGTAGAGAACTAAGCAGATGTTCATAAACTATTTTCACAAATACGTTTGGCATTTCTACAACTCTCTTAAACACTTCTAAGAAAAATTTATTCACTAAATCCGTATGTGTTTATGAATAATCGTTTTGAGTCTTGAGTGCTGATGAACATGATTTGTGCTTGAAATTTCAAAAGGCATACTTGCCAATACAAACTATCATTGTACACCGATCTAGAACCCTGAACCGTAGTGTATATTCTTCTATTTAATATCATGGTGAACTTCTCACATGCTTACATGAATTCCTAAAAATAATTTCATTTAAACTGGGAAACTGTTTGATTAGATCTCAAGTTATCTTAGCTTGAATTCAAAAATATATAGATCCTTGAAAATATATAAATACGTTGCTTGCTAGAGTCGTCATCTAAAACCTATGTTTCCTCTTTGAAACATAATTAGGTTGTGGCTTAAAGACTTTAGTTAGGGACTCGTGAAGCTCTGTCTGACTATCTTTTACATGATATTTCGTATATCCAGATCTTGTTCTTATTGATCTTTGAGGTTCTTGTTATCTCAGATCAGGAACGAGATAGATAAAAATCAAAAAAATTTCTTCGTCTCTGACTTTGTGACTCCTCAAGATAGATATCGAAACTCTTCATCAATTTTTTTGGGTTGTTTTTGACATGTGGTTAAGAATCCAGGCTTCTCAACTAACTGAGTGCAAATGTTCCGGATTCGTGAGGTTTTCTAGATTTTGTCTATTGCAAACACATTTCCAAACTTATATCTAACTATTAAAATGAAAATCAATTAGGCTTCTCCAATATAGGTAGATTGGTATCAAAAGTCTCCACTTAGGCAGAGGAAGCTCTTAGGATGTAAAGGACGCCGTCTAAGGGAATCAATTGCATAGATCCTTGCGAGGTTCAAGAGACGTAAGGATCTCGACTGCAACTGAATTTCTTGGAGGTTTGATTTGGTTTTCAGCTACATTCCAGTTTTAAGTCTGATAGTAGGCTAGTGTCTATAGCGGCTTAATACAGTTTGGTGCTCAAAGCTGGACGAGGTCCTGGTGTTTTCCTACAGGTGCAACCCTCCTCGTTAACAAAACTTCTGGTGTCTTATGTTTTCCCTTTTCCGCATTATAATGTTTTATACTATAGTAGGTAGTACATGATCAATCTTGTAGTTCAATTCCTTATTAATTGTGATCAATAACGAGAGCTGTCCTTGTTGAATTCGTATTTTGAAAGATAGATCACAATTTTCATACTTGTTAGAATTCGGATCCTCTTGATTTGGACACGACTAGTTTGATATTGGATATTGATTTGAGAGATCCAAGATAACTTCTACGCAATCAGGTTCACGGACTTTGTGTTTAGACATGTTGATTGTGGAAGAGATAAGAGAAAACTTTATATACGGAATATTCAAAGATCTTTAATTTAGATCTATTTGCAATTGTATTAGGTTTAATCTGTACAAGTTTCTTAACAAAAAAAGTTGGTGGTGTACTTGGTACCCTCTGATTTTCATTATGGTTTATATTTTAATCTCCTTATTAACAACCCCTTATTTTTGATCAAAAAAAATAAAAACAATGTCATTTTTAATAGGTTTTTTGGATTAATGAGGATGGTATGAGACATCTATTTGCATGTTGGTTTTGTGATTTATATTGATTTATGGGTGGTTTCTTGTTGTTTAATGGATTTGAGTGTCCTTGGTATATGTTAATTATTTTTTATTTGTGGGGATCGTGTATTTTCATGATTGGATAAGTGATGTTGTCGGTTAAGTATTATTTGACTATTGAGATTTATACTATTAATATGTGTGGTGTAGGTTCATGTCATGGTCGTGTAGGTTCAAGTCCTGGTGGTGGAAGTCAGCAAAGTTTGAGAAGTCGTGGAAGTCAGAGAAGTTGTCGTTCGACTACAAATGGAGGTGAGTTATCTACTTTGTTGAACATCACTCTTAATCCAGAAAAATCGACGGGGTATATCTTTAAAGGTTAGAGAAATGTAATTCAAATGTAAGTATTGGATGTAATTGTTTTCTTTTTAATAATGAAAACTTGTTAACTTCCAAACCATTAAGTTTGAAGGGTCCAAATTTGTGCATCCCTTAAAAATCGAGGTGCACATTCTGGACGTCCTTACTGGTTATTAAAATTTCTAAAACCACATGTTTTATTAACTTTCTTTTACTTTACTTTCCTTTCCTTTTTTATTTCTATTTTCTTTTTAAGAACTACGAAACATATTATGAACATTAATCAATATTCTTATAGCCTCTCTTAAAACTGTTTAATCTAACCATTTTGACACTACATTATTGAAGGAAAAACTTGAAGAATTTGAAAATCTGTATAGGTCTCCTGAAAGGAGATTAAAATCTAGTGGCGTACCACTTTATATTTCTAATGACCTTTATTTCTCAAGGTTAGCCCAAATCATTTTATTAGTTTTGACAAACAAACCAGTTCGGAACTTTTTCACGTTAAAGATTCGTGAGATGAAGTCTTCAGTTTGGAATTTAAGTATTGCGGCAATTTTTTTGAGCATGTCGTTCACGTAGTTTCTATTTTTCCCGTAGAATTGTATTAAAATAGAAAAGAGTAAAGCTTCGAGAAATACAACTTTCTCTTTCATGTGTCTTATGCACCTCCCTTCTCTCTTCACTCTTGAATCTCCATATGAGAAACTGGTAATCTTAAAATATCAAATACTATCAATATATCTTTTATATCAAATTATTAGTGATTTATGAGATAAAATCTTCTGATTTTGGTTATTGTTACCAATATTATACGAGGGAAGACAAAAAAAAGAAGATGCATATGTTGATTTCTAAACATTATAATCAATAAGACATTGATTTCTAAGAGCAACAAACGGTGAATTTGATCATTTTCGTCATACAATATGTGTATAGAATATTAAGATAGATACAGAATGAGAAGAATAAAGAAACACAGATGTGACAGAGGAAGAAGAAAGAGGTTGTCGTCTTATACTTTTTCGTTTTCAAACACAACTTTATGTTATCTGGAGTAAAATAAAATAAAAACAAAAACCACTTAAAGTGATTTGGGGACCAATAGAAAAAGTCGGAATGTGCAATCCAGTTTATCGAAGGTGCACACATTTAGATTCAAGTTTTAAATTTTCAATTAGACCTCACATTGAACTAAAAATAGTGCATGCAGTACATAACAATATCATTATGCTTAAAAAAAACAATGTTACTACGTAACACTTAATCAACATTAAATTCATGCACATGAATCTCATAGAGTTCATAATATTAATCATGCTTAAACTGTCTTCTCTTGGCTTCAACAAATTTGGAATGAGTTATAATTTTCTGAAAAAACAGATAAATAATAAGTTAACATGATTTTAATTAAATAAAAGAATGCGCGATTGAGGGATACTAAAACTAATTGGGGGATAGAGGAAAAGGACAAAAACGGGATTTAAATATCAAATCAGGGTCACCTCTTATCTAAGTATTTTACCTAATACCTAATCTACCCCTCACTAATCATATTTAGTGCTTAATAATAATTAGTGAATTCATAAGATAATTTGATAAATGATTAGTGTGTATTTTTATTTGTATTTGGGTGAGTGAGGTGAGAGTAGAAGGAGGGAAAAAGTATATGAGAGGGAACTTTTTTTGGTGAAAATGGAGGATGATTATGAAGAGAGAATTGTTGCTAAGAGGTTGAAAATTTGATTTTTTTTCTTTGAATCCACCATTTTTGCAGCTAAAAATGCTCGGTGCCGGCATGGACGTGGTATGAATACAATGCCGGAAGCAGCCATACCGGCATGGTATTCATACCACGTCCATGCCGGCACCGAGCTTATACCCCATTTTGAAATTCAAGCCGACATAGTATTCAACCAAAAAACTATACCGGTACAAAAGTTTTTTTTTACCTACCGATATCCAGGGGGTCTGGGGGGGTCTGGTTTTGAAATTCAAAACCTATTTCGTTTTGATTTTTTTTCTTCTGGTTTTCAGTCCACTGCTGGCACAGTCAGTTAATTCTCGAGCATGCCTGTACTGCTATCGGCATGGTATGTTGCTTGAATTTCTTTCCCGGCACATGATGTAAATTATCCAGAAAATTGAATATTTTTCCAATTGACTACGGGTATTGATAGATTTCTATCGAGCATGCCGACACTTAGTTACGACATTGAATGTTAGTTACCAAGCATGCCGGCACCATTTTCCGGCATGGTCTTCATCAATTCCGGCATGGTCTTCATCATTTCCGGCGATGTAAAAAAAATTATTTCCGACATGGTATTTATCACTACCGGCATGGGCTTCATCACTTCCGGAATGGTCTTCATCACTACCGGCATGATCTTAATCTATACCGGCATGGTCTTCATCACTTACGGCATGTTTTCATCACTTCCGACATGGTATTCATCACCTCCGGCATGGGATTCATCATTTCCGGAATGGTCTTCATCACTACCGGCATGGTCTTCATCACTTCCGAATGTTAAAAAAAAAACGTTTTCAAAGTGAGGAGCCGACAGAGAAGGAGAAGAGAACTTGAAAGGGAGTGGGAAAAATTTAAAATTTGAAAGGGAGTGGGGAATATTTAGGTTTCAAAGCCCTAACCCCAAAAGAGATTAATAAGAGGTGAAGATGGAAATGGGGGATATGATTTTGTTTTTTGATTTTAAGTTTTTTAATTTTTATTTTGAGGGAAGGGTATTTTAGTATTTATACCTCTCCCAAAAATACCCCTTAGCAGACACTATTGGTTGGGGGAAGTAATTTATATCCCCCAATTAGTTCAAGTATCCCCCAATCGCGCGTTCAAATAAAACTAAGTCATTATTTTATTGAACTTGTTCAAGTTTAATTCTGAATTGTATTTATAGTCGGGAAACCGAGGTCAAAATAATTATCTTTGTACATAGGCTTCATTCCTAGGAATAATTCGAGGTATGAACAAATTATCCCTTTTCTTTCCTTTAAATAATAGCCTCTGCACTATTTAAAAAGAGTAAAAATTTCTTAAAATATTCACTCGCTTGCAGATGGATAATCCATGATGATCTTGGTTTGTCATCCACAAAATTTCCGCATGATTCCTCACATCCTTATTGATAATGGAAAATTTATTTTGAAGGTTGTTGGTTCTTTTACAATTTTTATTACCGGATAACGCCATAAACCTCTGAAGCATGTATATTGTTTCTTATTAAAAGTGGTTAAATTTATTTCTCCGTTACTTGCAACTAAAATCCAAGATCAAATAGGAGCAACATCTTCTTCTAAAGTAAAGGGAGCACGAGCCATTTCGATATAAAGAAAGTATTAGTTGAATTGTATGAGATTGAATATTTATGGAGAATCGATTAATTACTAGTTGTTGGATGATGAACCACTGAGCGACCTACAAGTGCCAAGCAACGGAGACAAAGTCACTAGGGATGAAAACCTGACCAAACGGTATATTGATCATCGAGTGATGACGTTTCTATCGTGCGGCAGAGACTATACCGCGATCAGATAAGTGGCGTATTGGCCATTTAGCCAGTTATGTTTGCCAAACCCACAATGAGTGCAAAAGTGTCAAATCCTTGAATTTTCAAGGTGCATGGGAACCCGCCTTACGTACTTCAACTACCTTTATAACTTGCAGTTGGCTCTATTTTTCAAGCTTGTGACACGTAAGGATTAGGTTGGGCTCAGACTTGGGTCAATTACACTGTTTCATATAAGTTCAAAATAAACCCAAACACCATACCAGCTTTGCCATTTTGTTCCCCTAGCAGCATCTTCTATATGCTACCAGAAGGATTTTTACAACCTACCTGAATGGGGAAGAGTTATCCCAAAAGGTAATTATAGGCAGGTGGGATGCAAGATCCAGGCTCCAAAAACTGGAGTGCAGCACTCTTAGTCAAATTGTCAGCATGGAAATAGAAGAATCCTTTGTAATCTTGACAGAGTGGTTGTCCAACAATGGTTTCAACTGTATGAAGTCTGGGGCTATAAAGTTGGTTTAAGGGTTGCTTCTGACCATTCACCATTATTGGGAGGATGTGCAAGCATACCTAAACCAAAAAATGTTCCATCTAGATTTCAAAAAATGTGGATCACTCATCCTACATTTCTTCAAACAATGTTGGATAGTTGGATCAATGAAGTAATTGGTGATCCAGCTTTTATATTTATGAAGAAGCTAAAGAACCTAAAGCAAGTTTTAAATACTTGGAACTGGAGTGTTTTTGGTAATGTCAAGGTTAAACTAAAGGAAGTTGAGGAGAAAGTTAAAACTGCAATGTCAATTTCTGATGTTGATCCATTTGATGAAGAAGCACTTGATAAACTTGTAGAAGCTCAAGATGATTTGGCAAATAGAGAAACTCAAGAGAGTATTCTGCTGAGAAAAAAATCAAGAGTTAAATGGGTAAAAGAAGGATCAGCAAACACTGGTTTTTTCATACAAATTTGAAGATTAGAAATGCAAGGAATTCAATCAGTGGACTTGAAGAAAGTAGTGGAAATATTGTCTCTGATCAAGGAAAACTTGCAGAAATTCTAGTTAAACACTTTGAATAAAAATTCAGTGCAAAGAATGTTACTATTAATCACAGTCTGCTAAATGTCATTCCTACAGTTATAACAGATGAGGATCAAAAAATGTTAAATGCAGTTCCTGATATTTCTGAGATTAAAAACACTGTTTTTGACATTGATCCTAAAAGCTCACCTGGGACCAAATGGTTATTCTGGAATCTTCTAGAGAACTTGTTGGGACATCATAAAAGATGATCTAGTAGCTGCAATTCAATTCTGTTGGAGGAGGAAATTTATTCCTAAAGGAATGAATTCTAACTTCTTATTTTTACTACCAAAACTTCAAGGTGCAAAGACAGTGAACCAGTTCAGACCAACTGGATTGAGTAATCTTATTTAAGATACTTACCAAAATCATTACTGCAAGAATGAGCAACTTAATGACCAAATTGGTATCTCCACAACAAGTGGCTTGAATCAAAGGCAGGAATATCCATGAGCAAGTTTTGCTGGCATCAGAACTAGTGAATGAATTGAAAAAGAAAAGAAGAGGAGGCAATTTGGGACTCAAACTAGACATATCACAAGCCTATGACTCAGTAAGTTGGGAGTTTCTTATTAAAGTATTAAAAAAGTATGATTTTTCTTCTTCATGGTTTGATTGGTTACTGGTTTTATTTCAATCTGCTAAAATATCTGTCTTATTAAATGGGGGTCCCTGTGGGTTCTTCTCAGTTACAAGGGGGTTGAGGCAAGGAGACCCATTGTCTCCAATTTTATTTGTGTTAATGGAGGATGTCTTGAGCAGAAATTTAACCCATTTGGTAAACAAGAAATCCATTACACCAATGGTAGTTACTAAAGGGGTATATCCAACACACTTATTCTTTGCAGATGATGTATTCATCTTTTGTAATGGTTCCAAAAAAAGTCTAAACAATCTCCTTCAATTATTGGATGAATATCACGCTACTTCAGGTCAAGTTATCAACAAGATTAAAAGCAAATGCTTTGTGGATGGAGTTACTGAAGCCAGGAAAAGTCAAATTGCATCAATGGTGAATATGGAGTTATCAAAATTCCCAGACAGATATTTAGGAGTATTACTTGCCCCTGGAAGAGTAACTACTTCAATGGTTTGGCCTATGGTTGAAATGATGCAAGACAAACTAGTTGCTTGGAAAGGAAGATTACTGTCTTTTCATGACAAATTGGTGTTGGTAAAATCGGTGCTCTGTAGTATACCCATCTACAATATGACAATGTATAAATGGCCTGCTTCAGTCATCAAAGTATGTGAAAAAATAATAAGGAACTTCTTATGGTCAGGTGATAGTGAGGTAAGAAAATTCAAAATCATATCTCAGAAAAGAGTTTGCACACCTTACAAAGAAGGAGGGTTTGGAATTAGAAGATTAGAGGTAATCAACAAAGTATTACTCATGAAAATGATGTGGGAGATTCTAAATTCTAAAGAAGAATGGGAAATGTTTTTCAAAGCAAAGTATACAGATAAGAATGGACAGTTTACATCTACATGGAAAATGTCATCAGTGTGCCCAGGTTTAAAATGGGCATGAAATGCTTTAAAAGATGATGTTAGATGGTGTGTAGAGGACAGAACAAAGATATCTGTGTGGTTTGATACCTGGACGGGGTGAAACTTCATTGATTAATCAAATTGGAGAGATACCTTTTGTCAAAGATAACATAACATGAAAGTCAGTGAGCTGTTAAATGGAACCTCTTGGGAAATACCTGTGGAACTCCAACCTTATATCAATAATGCAGCTTTGCCTGAAGCTAGTGGTGGTGCAGACTTAATGGTATGGAGTGGAAGCTTACATGGTGAATTTTCTACAGCAGCTACAATAGAGAGAATAAGACAGAAAGAACCTGAACTCCAATGGCCAACTCAAATATGGAGAACATTTCTGCATCCCAGTATTGCAGGTAACATTTGGAAACTTAATCAAAAAATTTATGTAGATGATGAAATAATGAAAGATAGGGGCTTTGAGATGGTATAAAGATGTTGTGTATGTGTAGCAGATCAAGATAGCATGGACCATACCCTCTGGCATTGTAAGTTCAGTGAAGAGATTTGGAAGTGGCTTTGTCAAGTCTTTCAATTATCTAAGCCTACATCTTTCAGTGATATATGAAAGCTAGCTAAACATTGTAGTCCCTAGTTAAGCAAGTATGGATGACAACAGCATGTATCACTATGAGAGAGTTATGGTTCCAAAGGAACAATTTTTTTTTTGAGAACATTGAGCCTAATACCAAGAATTTTAAAAATAGAATCTTACAATATGTTAATGAGGGTGGAAACATAATGAATGGTACCAGATGGGGGCAACAATATGATAGTGATATCATCTTATTCTTTAAACTGGGTGTTAGAAAATCAAAGTATAGCTTAAGGAATTATTCTGGACTCAGCCAAGAATGGGTTATGTTCTATTTTGCTGTGATGGTGCATCATTTGGAAACCCAGGGAAAGCAGGGTTTGGTATTTGTGTCAGAGATCACCTATGTCAAGTGGGTGGTACAATGTCAGGGGGTATTGGAATAGCTTCAAACTACATGGCAGAAATTTTTGCAGTACTCTGTGCTTTGGAATGGACTGTCACTTGGAGATTTAAAAATATTATAATAAGATCAGACTCAAAGACAGTGATAAATCAATTCAGTAAGGGGCTTGTACCATGGTGTATTAGAGCTAGATGGCTCAGGGGTTATCAACAAATTAATGAAGTTCAGTTTGAACATTGTTATCGAGAGATTAACTTTTCACCTGACTCACTAGCTAAGAGAGGAGCTGATTTGGCAGCTGGTGACATAATCATCCACATTGGAAGACCTTCCTTTCTTAAGAGAGTTGAAATGCCGGAAGTACCATATTATAGATTCAGTACTTGAAAAGATAGGAAAAAAGTTAATTTGCTCAACTGTGTAATTTCCTTTTGTTTTCATCATTGTTTTCTGGATTATTGTAACTGAATTTGGGCTTTATCAATAAAATTTGTGACTTAGAAAAAAAAAAGGGTGGGATGGAAGATGTCTTTCTAGTGACATAATTATAGGCAGGACCGCAGGTAGCTAATTCATTGTATTCTTTGATAAACTCGAATGTTTGCTCATCTGTCACGGGGTTCTGGTTTTAATGGATGGTAGTTAGGGACCGTGGGATGACAGAGCCCCTACTATGGTTTCCAAATTGGAACACAAAATTACTTCAGCAGAAACAAGGCTTAAAACCTTTATATATACTAGCAAATACGCACACGCGATGCGCCTGCCGCTACATTCCAAGACATGTAAAACATAACTGCTATGCATGTACTGTCGATCATTGTTCCAGACTGATAAAACGCGATTTCACTTCATAATTTATTCACTTATTCGTACTGAAATTAAGATTCTCATTCAATATTATTTCAACCAATAATATCCATTTACACAAAAAAAAAACAATCGTATGCATTTTCGCGATGAGGCAAAATCAGAAAAAGAAGAGAGACAATTTAACTGTCTTCACTTGTTTCAGACCGACAACCATCAAGACCTAGGACTCAAAAGTATTCATGCAATAACTTCTCAATTCAAAATAACCATATAAATAATTAAGTCCAGGGCTTCCACAGATTAGATCGTTGACTGCCATCCGTTGTGGTATCAATCACTGCCGAAGTCGAGCTTGCTCAATGATTTTAGGGCTCCAACGAAGATTCTCCATTGAATGAAAATGAAATGTAAGTTAGCAAATAGCTGAACTGACAAATGCTAGAATAATAACATGATAATCAAATGATGAACATCATCGCATTAAATTTGTCCACTGAATTCGACTCATCTGCAATGCATCTTATATTTACAATGTTTTACTCAGTCTCTAAATCATTTTAGCTCTCAGATTTTCTTAGACCAAATATTAACATCAAAATTTAATATTCAGAAGATGAATACCATACACACAAAAAGCAAATCCATTGAATGTAAGTTTTAAATTCAGGCAGTTGGGAACCAATACACTCCTGATGGAAACTTCAAACATTAACAAATCAAATGTTGACTTCATGATAGGGGATGTCAGAAACATAAGTGTATAGGTATGTTAAATCATAAATTGCAAAGTATTCAAGTGAGATGAAACGGATCCCTGCTACAAAACAGAAAGACAACTCAATCAAAGATGACAATAATTCTTACTAATGGATACCTTTTTGCTATATAGATCAATTGATGATGTTTCAAGCACATTATACTGCTTACTTATTGCATGTGAAATTTGGTTTGTGATTGAGCTTAAACATGTCTCTTCTATCAGGAAAACTTACACTTCTATAATACATCCACTGCTTACTTACTGCATGTAAAGTTGTAAACAACTTATCATTGAAATTAAACTTTAAACGTGTTTCTTCTTTCAGGAAAATTAGCCAACAGCTGAAGTCCACAAATTATGGTGTTAGGCATTTGCTTAAAATCCAAAGCCTTACCTTCCATTGTCATCTGTAAATCAAAATGTTTTGACGAAATTTAACATAGAGTTTGAATTAAACATTATGATTCATTTTCTTCCCCCCTTTAACCAAATACTTGTATAAGAACGTTATAAGTTGTGGTACCTGGTTCTGTTTCACCTCCAGAAAGAGGTTGCGCTCATCATCATACCTCCTGTTTCTCCCATACAAAAAAAAAAACTATAAATGCATAAACCCTGCATCTTGCAGAAAACACCCATGGCTTCATTAATACTCTATATGAGGTGCCAAATTCAGAGAAACACTTTCTTAAACTTGTGTCATTTAGTCACCTAAATCATGATATAGGATATCAGCTCTAAACATGTATAATTATGTTAGGAAAATCAAAAAACAAAGAAGTACACAAATTATGTTTTCTCAGTCATTTCAACATACAGCTAAAGTTCCAACACTAACTAAAGCTTAAAGCTTAATTTCAAAAAAAAAAAGGGCAATTTAATAAAGTGTCCTGCTTCAAACCATATAATTAATAAACCGGCCAAGCTTTTAAATTCTTTTAGAAACTGGCCTTTCTGTTAGAGTTGACACCTGGGCCCACCAGATCGGTCAACTGCGTTGAATAAGTCAAACTCGGTAGGAGAATTTACGACTGTGCCCTTGCCCATTTAAAGACCCGTGTGGTGTAATCTCTCACCACACTTTCTCTTTCTCCCTCGTTCTCTTCTCCCTCGTTCTGAAACTAGGGTTAGGTATTGAAGCTGTTTGAAAAGAAAAAGAAAACTGATGTTATTGAAGTTGTTTTTGCTGAAGACATAGATGTTAGTGAAAGACCAGAGTGTATTTGGAAGAAAAATTCTACATATTTAGGGATTCAGAGATAGTGGTGATACAGTGAAGATGAGGTACAAACCGGGATTGAAACAGTCTGAATCAAGGTAAGATTAACGAAACCCGTGACCTAATATATGATGAAAATCATTGTATTGATAGTTAATTGATTTAATTGATCGATTGATTTTTAGGGTTTCTGTTTTTTTCCTTTGTAATTAGGGTTTATTTGAAACCAAATTTTTATTGTTTAATTGGGGTTTAATTTTCGTGATTGGGTGTTTGATTTTAAGTAATATTGCTTAATTAGGTTTTCATTGGGTTTTCATAGGTTTATATCTGATTTTGTTTCATTTGTGTTGCAGTCAGTTCAAATTTAGGAATATCAGTGTATATGCGGAGACAAAGAATGAGACTTTGGTATTTCCTGATTGCCATAGAGATGAAACAGAGTTGATGACACTTAAGTATATGGTGTATAAGGGTTTGTCTATGGATGTTAAAGAGAAGTTTAATTTATATTGGTTTAAGGAAGAATGTCTGCCACTGCCATTGTTAAACAATGATGATTTTGATAACTTTTGGGAGGATTCTTTTGTAAATGAGGATGGATGTATATGTTTGTGGATGGGGATGAAAGACACAGTGTTTGGGACTCCAAAGACTACACCAAAGAAGAAGACAGTTAGTAAGGGAACCACCCCTAGAAGATCCCCAAGGCTAAATAGTGTGGATAAATCAGTTGAAGGTGCATCAAGAAAGCTGAGTTTCATGGATGTGCCCATGTCCAAACATTCTCAGGCTAGTAGCAGTGGTTGCAGTCAGTCAAAAGCTACAAATGAAGTTAAGTTTGTTGAAGATGTGGACAATATTCAGCTGGAAAACACCAAAGAAGATGAATGTCACCCAATTGAGAATCCAGAAGCTCCTCCAGTATATGACAGTGATGAAGACATTGAGTATGGGTCAGATGAAGAAGAACAAGAAGAGAAAGAAGAAGAAGAAGAAGAAGAAGAAGAAGAAGAAAGGCAAAGAAAAAGGTATATTTCATTTATAACTGATTTCATTTATTATAATTTGTAACTTATTATATGGTACTAATGTTGATCTTGAATGTGCAGGTAAGGATGTGGATGAAAGACCTGCTTACATGGATGACTTTGATGATGATTTTGGTCAGTACATGAAGGGTGAGCATGATGTAGATCTTTTCCCTGAAGAAGAAGTTTTTACTCCAGTAGATCCTAGCAAAATGGAGGTAAAAACTAGATTTGCAAATAAGGAAGCATTTAAGAAACATCTCAGGGGTTATTGTGTTCTTAATAAGTGTCAATATATTTTGGATAGAAGTGCTCCCTCTAGAATTAAGGCTGAGTGTAGGTTTAAAACAGAACATGATTGTCCTTGGTTTGTGTATGCTAGCAAGAAAGAGGGTGAGAAGACTTTTTTCTTAGGAAAGTGAATTTGGAACATAAGTGTGAAGGGGATCCCCAAAATAGGAATAGATCTGCTGATCCTCATTTTGTAAAGGATTTTGTTCTTGATCAGATGAAGAATAAGCCTAAAAAAGTTGTTCCAGACCCTTATAAAATCAAGGAAGACTTCTTAGCTGAAAAGAGAGTAAATATACCATATCAGTGTGCATGGAAGGCTAGGAATCTAGTTTTAGAGTCATTATATGGGAACTATAAAGAAAGTTACAATGAAGTACCAGCATTCTGCAAGATGTTTACTAAATGCAATGATGGGTCTGTTGCTAAGTTCACTTTTGACACAGTGAATAACACCTTTGAAAGCATGACACTCTCATTTGAACCTGCAATGAGGGGTTGGCGAAAAGCATGCAGGGGAGTTATAGGGCTTGATGCCTGCCATCTAACAGGGGAATATGGGGGAGTATTGATGGCTGCAACTGCACTTGATGGACAGAATGGGTTAGTAATGTTAGGAATTATGGTATGCAGAGCTGAAACAAAGGAAAATTGGATCATTTTTTTGAAGCATTTGAAGGATGCAATATTAGCACATCCAGTGAAAGTGGCTTTCATTTCAGATAGGCAAAAAGGTTTATTGGAAGCTGTTGGTATAGTGTTCCCTGGCCATCACCACAGATACTGTTGGAGGTAACTTTCTTGTCTAACTTTTTCTTGTTTCTTTTTTTGTCAGATCAGATAAAGCCTTATGTTAATTGCAATGTGTTAAAATGCAGACATTTATACAAAAATTTCAAGAAGGATTACAAGGGTCTTGAATTATACAGTTCTTTATGGAATGCAGCAAAAGCATACAAAGAAAAGCATTTTCAGGTTTGACAGTTCACAACAGTTCTTTGTTATTGGTTTTATGCACTGTTTGACAGTCAAGTTAGCTAGTTTTTGATTGGCTGTGCAGGAACATTTTGACAATATTGTGAAACAGAGTGCTGCAGCTGGTGCTTATCTCAGTAGAGAAGATCCTGCTACATGGTCCAGGGCCTTTTTTAACCCTATTCACTGTTGTGAACATATGAACAACAATTTTTCAGAGTCTTTTAACAATATGATCAACAAGATGAGAAATAAACCAATTATAATGATAGGAATAATGTATGCTAACTTAGTGATGGGTACATGGTACAATAGGAGGACTGAATCTGCATCATGGGTAGATGGTAATTTGGTTCCTACTGCTGTTACATTGATTAAGAAAATGTTGGAATTTGTGACTGACTATGGTGTTGACCCTTGTGTGAGGTTGGAGAGTTTATATGGTGACTAGTCCAAAGAATTCTGTGTTCACAGTGAACATACTTGCCAAGACTTGCTCTTGTTTGCAGTGGCAGTTGAGGGGGTTCCCTGTATCCCCTGTATGCATGCAGTGCATGCATAAGGCCACAATGGAGAAAGTAAGATTTCTCTTTTTTTAAATCTGTACCTTGTCTCAGAACTTATTTATGCAATTTCTAGGCCTTAAATGTATCTAGCACTAACCTTTACATACTCTGCTTGAGCAGGTACTGCAGTGATTACTATTCAGTGGAGAACTATAAGGCCACATATGCACCAACTTTTGCACCACTAGATGATAAAAGTGAATGGGTCCAGGTACTTTTTCTTCTTAAATTTGTAACTATATGCCCTATTTATATTCTCAACTACATTGATATAAGTGCATTTGTTCTTGCAGCCAAACATGAACAAGAAGATCTTGAACCCTCCTCACAGTAGGAAACCAGGAAGACCCAAGAGCAAGAGGGTAAGAAGTTATGATGAACCTCGTGTTGAGAAGACAAAAAGGAGGTGTGGGAAATGTGGAAATGTTACTAACCACAACAAAAGAACATGTGCTGGTGGTGAAGTGGGATCTAATCCAACTGCAAAGAGGCAAAGGACTGAATGTGATGCACAAAGCTTCAGCAACATAGAGCCAAGTCAGACCACCGGATTTAGGGGTGCAGCTAAGTCAAACAAGAAGAAGAGAACGGCATCATTTGTTGGTGAATGTTTTACAGGGACTGGCAGTCAGCCTTTGGCAACACCATCTTCTACTCCAGCTTCCACAACACCTATGAGTCTGCCATCTATAGCACCATCTTCTACTCCACCCTCTACAATAAATAACCTTTATCAGAACTTCTTTGGCATTAAATCTGTATCTCAGAATATAAAACAAGGAAAGGGAAGGGGAAATGGAAAGGCTAAGAAGAAATGATTTGAGATCCGTTTTCTGATTTTTTGTGTTTAAGAAGACAATATTTTTTTCTTTTGTAGACTTGAATTAATGCTGAATCAAAAGTGGCAGGTTGTTTATTAGTACATTTGCAGGTTACATTTTCAGATTGTTGAGTTCCTTACATATAGCATTAAGTTGTAAACTTGAATGCATAATTCTGTTTTTTGCAGCAATGAAGACTTCATCTGAGACCCATTTAAAACCGTCACAATCTGTACAAGTGAGGTATGCTATGTTCTTGTTGTGTTCATTCTTGCAAAATTTCATCTCCATCTTTGATTTGCAGTGATCTTTGTTGCAGGTTTGATTTTGCAGTGGGCAGTTTTTGAAGCAATGACCAGATTCTTCGCAAGCGTAACAACCATTCTCTACTGGTAATTTCACCATCTTGCATTTGACAGGATCGATGGCATCGTCAAACCATTCAAAGTACTGACAGGTTGGAATTGAACACTTCAAAAACATTTTTTCGCTTGTTTCTTTTGCTTTTGAACACAATAGTTGCCTTATACCATTACATGGTATATATTTGCACCTGGAATAAATCCAAGGACATACCTTTGGATCATGAATTCCCTGTGCACAGATAGAACATGGAATTAGGGGTTGTTTTAATCTTAATCTTACCTTGCTGCTGCTACTGCTGCCTGGAGAGTTTACTTCATTTTGGCTCATGTCTTATTTATTTTTATTTTTTTGATCTGTTGAGTATGACAAATAATATGGTTCTTCTCTGCATGGCCTAATTTATATGAATGAAGCTGAATCTGACCGTTACAAATCCGACCGTTACAAATCCGACCGTTGCAATGAGTCACCGAGTTGACTCGATACTGGTTTGGTTACGAACTCAGACGAGGGTTAAGTCGTCTTTTACCTAGAATGTTAACTGCCACATAGCCAGTTAACTACCTAAATCCGTTTTTTGAAAAAAACGGGATGGAAAATGTCAATATCGGCCAGTTTATATAAAGATTCAAAAAAACGGCCAGTTTCTTAAATATGGTTCAAAAAGGTGGTTACTTTATTAAAAAGCACATTCAAATATTCATATAGAAAAGGTAGAATTCCACAAACACCCATTTGATTCTTCAACCAATCTCCTATCTAATGGTTTCCGCTAGTTAAAAACCTCACAGTTACCAGTTTTCCTTTTTTTTAATCACACTCACTAATCCATCCATGACTACCTAGAAAAGTTTCAGTAATCAATTCCCATCTTTTGGGTTCTCTAATTGGATGTTTCAAAATCTTTTCTACATCAATAACTTAAAGTCCTCACCTCTTCATAAACCACAACAATAACTATCGCAGATTTGATAGGTGATTCATCCTATTCATTTACTGGTTCAAGAATTGACCTTGAACAACACGAATATCACCCGCAATGATTGAATTAAGAGAAATATGACGATCAATTAGAATTAGTTATAGAGAAAACCTAAATACGTTCTGTTGTTGATGGTTAGAAGGTCAGCTAGAAACTGCATCGGTTTAATCTAACCTAATTAGAATTAACAGAAATTGAAACTAAGGAATTCAAAATTGAAAGCAATAGACTTCTCAATTCACTTTAAGGATGTTTATCACATACCGGTGATCAACAAAATTCAACCATTGACGAAGCAATTTGAGAGTTAAGTGAGTGGGTTTGAAATCAATCAAATTCCGGTATTGAATGGCTTCAAAGACAAATTCAATGAAATTCAGAAAAATGTTATTAAAATCGAAGTCGAGTATGAAACCTTAGAATCACATACTGAATTATGCTTCAAATTTTGGTGAGTGAGGTTAGGGTTCGTTGTCGGTGAGAAAAAGTTTGTCGATTTGAAACGACCGTTAGGAAGAGAATAGAAGGGGAAATTATTAGGAAATAATATAGGAGAGTATGAGATTTGTGAAGAGTTTGAGAAATCACATCCAACTTTTCTTCCTTCTTCTTTGTTCCAGTCACGCTTTTGTTGCGAAAACTGTCACTTTTCTTAGTTTTTCAAAATTCTCTCACAATCCTTTCATCGCGCTTCTGCCACAAGCTCTAACTATTCTTTTGTTACTTTGCTGTCACAAATCTGCCATGCTATTCGATTTGCCACACTTCTGAATTCGCAACAGTTTTGCAACACTGTGACATTATTGTCACACTTGTGTTTGCAAGGAATTTAAACAAACACCTTGTGCACTTGTCTATTTTCTTTGAGGCTTTCAACCCGTCTTCGAATCACTTGCAACATCTTTGCTTCGAAATTCTAATCCAAGACATACATGTCTTTCCTAGTCATCTCAACTTCCAGAAATGTTTTTAAATCGCATCCACTCATATGTAACTATGAA
Organism: Papaver somniferum; assembly: GCF_003573695.1. Classification (NCBI taxonomy): domain Eukaryota; kingdom Viridiplantae; phylum Streptophyta; class Magnoliopsida; order Ranunculales; family Papaveraceae; genus Papaver; species Papaver somniferum. The sequence continues at coordinate 112,282,329 of NC_039358.1, forward strand.
TGCCTACTTAATAGGAGAAAAGGGCTCGAGCAATTAGGAAAGACACCAAGATTATTATCAATGTAGTCTTTTTCTACTATAGAAGAAGAAAAAGAAACTCTTGTAGAAGATGAAGTTGAGTTTGAGGTTCCTAGTGAGGCATCTACACAACAACAAGTTGAGAATATTCCGTCCTTGGCGTCTCAACGTGAGAGACGTGCACCAGTCTGTTATGGTTTTGATGAGTTTGCATCTTATGCATTCTCTGTTTTTGAGGATGAGCCGTTTACCTTTGAGGAGGCAATGAGTAATACTCATGCCGTTGAGTGGAAAACATCCATGGATGAGGAGATGAAGTCTCTTCTCAAGAATCGCACTTGGGAGCTTGTTAAGTTGCCTAAGAGTCGAAAGAAGATTGGGTGCAAGTGGGTCTATACGGTAAAGGATGGAATTCCAGATTCCAAGGGTGTCGTTAGTGGTGTACGATACAAAGCAAGGTTAGTAGCTAAGGGATATGCACAAAGGGAAGGTGTGGATTATAATGAAGTTTTCTCTCGGGTTGTTAAACACACTTCTATCCGAGTCCTTTTAGCATTTGTGGCGCAGTTTGACTTAGAGCTCGAGCAATTAGATGTCAAAACAACATTCTTGCATGGAAATTTGGAGGAAGACATTTATATGTCACAACCCATTGGTTATGAAGTTGCTGGTAAGGAATATTATGTGTGTCGACTTGAGAAATCATTGTATGGTTTGAAACAGTCGCCAAGACAGTGGTACAAGAGGTTTGATACATTTATGTTGCAGCAAAAGTATACTCGTAGCAAGTATGATCAGTGTGTGTACTTTAAGAAGTTTCCAAATGGAGGTTTTGTTTATCTTTTACTCTACGTGGGTGACATGCTCATAACTGCAAAAAGCAAGTCAGAAATTGATGTTTTAAAGAAACAATTGAGTTTAGAGTTTGAGATGAAAGATTTGGGTCCAGCCAAGAAGATTTTGGGTATGGAGATTACTCGAGATAGATCTAAGGGGAAGTTATGTCTTACTCAGAAATCCTATCTTGAGAGAGTTCTTCGTCGCTTTGGAATGCATAACTCCAAAGCTATTAGTGTTCTAATACCGCCTACAGTTAAGTTATCAAAACAGTTGTGTCCTACTACAACTGAGGAGAAGGAGTTTATGTCAAAGGTTCCCTATGCTAATGCGGTAGGTTCTTTGATGTATGCTATAGTTGTTAATATATATCCTTATTTAAGGATAATATATTGTTTCCTAGTATATAAGATCTTTGCTTTATCATAATATTGTGCTCTATATATTCATGAGCTGTGTAACCAGAATAGATAAGATTATCATAATAAGAATTATCTTCTTCTTGATCCTATTTTTGTGAAGATGGTATCTATGAGCTAGGGTTCTTGAATCATGGGTAGTGATTCAGAATTATACCAAAATAAATCAAAACAAAAAGGGCAGATGGAAAACAAATTTGCTCATATTATCGTTCAATCTGAAGGTGCAGTATTCAAGCCTGGGATTGTTCTTGATGAAACAAACTATGATTTGTGGTCACAAATCATGGAGATGCATATTGCTGAAAAAGAAAAAACCTCCTTTATTATGGGAAGGACAAGAAAACCTACCGAGGAAGATCCAAGATATGAGAAGTGGCACACAGATAATCAAAAAGTCAAGAGATGGTTGTTGATGTCTATGTCACCTGAAATCATGAAGAGATATATTTGGTTACCTACTGCTAGAGTGATTTGGGATGCATTATCTAAAGACTTTTATGATGGAGATGATGAGATGCAGGTATTTACTCTAAATCGACGAGCGTTTTCGGCAAAACAAAATGGCAGAGCACTCTCAATTTATTATGGAGGAAATATTTGGAGAGTTGGATCATCGTGACAAGATGGTTATGGAGAATTCTAATGATATTGAAGCCTATCGAAAATCAATTCAGTGCCTAAGGGTGCATATATTCCTTGCTGGATTAGATGAAAGTTTTGAACAAATCCGTGGTGAAATCTTGAGAAAGGATCCTATTCCTGAATTGGAATCATGTTATGCACTCGTTCGTCGTGAATCTGTTCGACGTACAATGATGGAAAAATAATCGTAAGAAGTTGAACCTGCTGCTATGGCAACTCGAAACCGGTACAATCAAAAAGGGTCTTTTCAGAGATACTCAAAGACTGAGGTGGACAAGTCATCACTTAAGTGTACACACTGTAATCAATCTGGACATACAATTGACATGTATTTCGAGTTGGTTGGATATCCAGATTGGTGGGATCAACATCTGGAGAGGAAGAAGGAGACAAAGAAAAATTCTGGTGCTCCAATGGCTTCAACAAAGAAAGGAAAGGATTCCATGGTAATATCTGCATCAGTAGCAAGGACAGGTAACGATGGTAAGTTTTTAAATGTTTCTTCACTTGTTTCGAATAATTTATGGATAGTTGATTCCGGTTCCACAGACCATATGACATGTGATTCTAAAAAAATCTCTCCCCTTAAACCATCCTTACAAAAAACAGTCTCTACTGCAAATGGCTCACAAGCTCCAATTACTGGTGAAGGGTCAATATCGCTCACTGAAACTTTAAACTTAGATTTTGTCTTAGTAGTTCCTACATTAGACTGTAATCTCCTATCAGTTTCCCAAATAACTAATACTTTACATTGTGCGGTGATATTTTGGCATGGCTGTTGTGTTTTTAAGGACATCACAACGAAGCAAACGATTGGTTATGGTGTTAAGCGTGGGAAGCTGTATTATCTGGATTTGGTGTCAAGTAGTTCAGATAAGCTGCGTCAAACTCTTCTTGCTGATGGTTCTGAGGGGGAGAGACAAAAATCTCAAATTTTGTTATGGCATCGACGATTGGGACATGCGTCGTTTGGTTATTTAAAAAAATTATTTCCTAGTTTGTTTGCAAAACTTGATATTTCTAGTTTTCATTGTGAAGTATGTGAACTTGCAAAAAGCCATCGTGCTTCTTTTCCATTATCATTCAATAAGAGTCCAGTTCCTTTTATGATCATACACTCTGATGTTTGGGGGCCATCTAAAACTACTACCCTGGGTGATTCAAGATGGTTTGTTACTTTTATTGATAATTGCACTAGAATGACGTGGATGTGTCTCATGAAAAACAAAAGTGAAGTTACCGCCTTGTTTCAAAAGTTCCATAAGATGATTAACACTCAGTACAACAAACAGATTCAAGTACTTCGTAGTGATAATGGTGGTGAATATATGGATTCTGACCTTCAACATTATTTTGAGGGACACGGGATTATTCATCAAACTACTTGCTCTAATACGCCTCAGCAGAATGGAGTAGCAGAGAGAAAGAATCATCACTTACTGGAAGTGGCCTGTGCTTCATTGATAGAAGCACATATGCCACTGATGTATTGGGGAGAGGCACTTACTTCTGCAGCATATCTTATCAATCGAGTGCCATCCAATACCATTGTGTTTCAAACACCCCATCAAGCTCTTGCTGAAGCAGTTGTGGCTCCAACTGTTCCTAATCTTCCGCCTCATGTGTTTGGTTGTGTATCTTATGTTCATTTGCACAAGAACCAACATGATAAGTTGGCTCCTAGAGCTCTGAAGTGTGTATTTGTGGGATATGCAACAACTAAAAAGGGATACCGTTGCTATCATCCTCCAACCAAAAGAATGTTTGTTACTTTGGATGTTGTATTTCATGAAGATATTATGTATTTTTCATGTGAGTATGAACTTCAGGGGGAGTACCATAAGAAAATTCAGACTCTTAACTATGATGAAGATATATAGGAAATTGATGTATCTGTTATTGTCAACTCTGATGATATGGTAAGAGAATCTGTTGATGAAAGTTCTTCACGAGAAGAAACAGAAAGTACAGTATTAGATCGTGATATATAGATTCAAGATGAGGTTGTGATAGAAGAGATTCCAGAGTATACGTTACCTCAAGAACATGAAACACCAAACCAATCGTCTGCTACAGATGTTCTTGAAGAATCTAGGAGACAACTTCCAAAACGTGTAAACAGAGGTATTCCTAAACCCAGATATGAACCTGAAATCTCTAGTAAGGTTAAGTACCCTATGAGTCATTATGTCTCTCACCCTCGTTTGTCTAAAGCTAATAAGGCATTCGTGAATCAACTATATACTGTTTTTATTCCTAACGATGTGCAGGAAGCATTAGCTGATCCAAAATGGAGAGCATCTATAGAAGAAGAAATGAGGTCCCTTTTTCAGAATGATGCTTGGGATTATGTTGATTGTCCAGAAGGAAGAAAGATTGTGGGGTGTCGTTGGATTTTCACCATTAAATACAAGGCAAATGGTGAGATTGAACGTTATAAATCAAGATTAGTTGCTAAAGGGTACAACCAAACTTATGGTATAGACTATACAGAAACTTTTGCTCCAGTAGTGAAAATCAACACAGTACGAGTATTGTTATCTCTTGCTGCGAACTTGGATTGGCCTCTGCAACAGTTTGATGTAAAGAATGCCTTCTTGCATGGTGAATTAACTGAAGAAGTTTACGTGGAGCTCCCACCTGGTATTTCAGTTCCAGGATCTCATGGTAAGAAGGTATGTAAGCTAAACAAGTCATTGTATGCGCTAAAACAATCTCCAAGGGCCTGGTTTGGCAGATTCACCAAATATGTGAGGAACTTTGGGTATCGTCAGAATAATTCTGATCATACTTTATTCATAAAGAAAAGGAAGGATAAAATTACTGCTCTTATCATATATGTAGATGATATGGTGGTGACAGGAAATGATCCAGAGGAGAGGAAATATTTGCAAAGATACTTATCAAAGGAATTTCAAATGAAAGATCTTGGTTCATTGAAATACTTCCTTGGGATTGAAATTTCTCGATCCAGTGAAGGGATTTTCTTATCAGAAAGGAAATATGTTCTTGATCTGCTAAAAGAAGTGGGCATGTCAGCCAATCCATACACCTTTAGAAGAAAAGGTAAATCTGTGTATTGAACCTGATCAAGTTCCTGCTGATAAAAGGAGATATCAAAGACTTGTGGGGAGATTGATGTATCTATCTCACACAAGGCCAAATCTTGCTTATGCACTCAGTATTGTTAGTCAAGTCATGCACAATCCAGGTGAACAACACATGGATGCAGTTTTACGTATTTTGAGGTATTTGAAGTCTGCTCCTGGAAAAGGAATTTTGATCTCTAAAAATGAAGATTATAGAAAGGTTGTGGCATATACAGATTCTGACTATGCAGGATAAATAGATAGCAGACGTTCTACTGAAGGCTACTTTACCTTTGTGGGAGGTGACTTAGTTACTTAGAAAAGTAAGAAACAAAATATTGTTACACGATCAAGCGCAGAGGCTGAATTCAGAGGTATGACAGATGGCATTTGTGAAACTTTGTGGTTGAGGCTTCTCCTTAAGGATTTGGGGGTTCCTCTCAAGGATCCTATTACTATGTATTGTGATAAAAAAGCTGCGCATGATATTGCTCATAATCCTGTTCAGCATGATCGTACTAAACATGTGGAGGTTGACAGGTTCTTCATCAAAGAGAAGCTGGACAACAACATTATTGAGCTGCCACCGGTTCGGTCTGAAGAACAACTTGCAGATATTCTCACACATGGAGTGTCATGCAAAAAATACTTGAGTTTTCTGGACAAGTTGGGCATGTGTGATATCTATGCACCAACTTGAGGGGGAGTGTTAATATATATCCTTATTTAAGGATAATATATTGTTTCCTAGTATATAGGATCTTTGCTTTATCATAATATTGTGCTCTATATATTCATGAGCTGTGTAACCAGAATAAATAAGATTATCATAATAAGAATTATCTTCTTCTTGATCCTATATTTGTGAAGAGACTCGTCCGGATATTTCACAAGCAGTTGGTTTAGTTAGTCGTTATATGGCTAATCCTGGGAGAGCACATTGGTACGCGGTGAAGGGAATTTTGATATATCTTCAAGGGACCTTGGATATTGGTTTAGTGTTTGAGAAGGAGCAGAATTTGAAGGTCTGTGGATTTGTTGATTCTGATTATGCGGGTGATAGGGATAAGTATTGTTCTACTTCAGGGTATTGTTTTACATTGAGTTGAGGACCTATCAGTTGGAGGTCTATGTTACAACCAATCATAACTTTGTCTACTACGGAGGAAAAGTATATTGCTGAGACGGAGGCTGTTAAGGAAGCATTATGGCTTCGTGGTTTAGTTAAATACTTGGGGATTATACAACGGAGTGTTGTTGTAAACTGTGATAGTCAGAGTGCTATTCATTTAGCTAAGAACCAAGTTTATCATGCATGCACCAAGCATATTGATGTTCGTTATCATAAGGTACGAGAAGTTGTTGATAACGGATTAGTACAACTATTGAAGGTTGATACTGAAGATAATACAACAGACATGTCGACGAAAGTCGTTCCGAAGGTCAAGTTTGAGAGGTGTCTCAGCTTGATCAATACTTCTCGTTGTTGACGCCCTAGGGGCATTTGAGGCTACGGTTAACTTGAGAAAATCAAGCTCAGTTTGGTGGAAACATCGGGAAGGTGGATACTAGGAACCCTTTGCTCCACCTGCATCGAATCATCTTCAACACCGCTACTACTCTCACTTTCAATTTGAGAGTCTCAATCAATGAACTTCTTTGAATCAAGCATCGCTTTCTCATTAAAGGTCACATCACGACTGATAATAAACTTATTCAGTTCTGGACACCATAACCGATACCCCTTAACACCTAATGGATAACCTAAGAAAATTGCTTTCTTATCCCTAACACCCAACTTATCTTCTTTCACATGAAAATAGGCTGGACAACCAAACACCTTCAAATTAGTATAATTGACGGGATTACCAGTCCATATCTCCATAGGTGACTTACACTTAATAGTTGTTGATGGTGATCGATTCACTAAATAGCACGCCGTATTAACTGCTTCAGCCCACCAAATCTTGTCTAAACTTGCGTTTGACAACATGCAACGTGCTCTCTCAAGTAACGTTTGATTCATTCTTTCCACTACTCCATTTTGTTGTGGTGTACCCTTGACTGTGAAGTGCCTCACGATACCTTGTTCCTCACAAAACTCCTTCAATGGGTCTTCGATGTATTCACCGCCATTATTGGAACATATCTTCTTAATCACACGACCAAGTTGTTTCTCTACCATGGTCTTCCACTTCTTAAACACCTCGGTGACTTCATTCTTATGCTTCATGGTGTAAAGCCAAACTCTCCTCAAAAAGTCATCAATAAAGGTCACAAACCACCTAGCACTTCCCTTAGAAATTGTACGAGAGGGACCCCAAACATCCGAATGGATGTAATCTAACATACCTTGCGTTTGATGTACATCGGTACCAAAACTGCTCCTACATTGCTTCCCGAAGATACAATGCTCATAGAAATCAAGCTTGCAAGTCTTTTCACCTCCAAGCAAGCCTTTACTACTCAACACGGACATACCTTTCTCACTCATATGCCCAAGACGCATATGCCATAAACGTGTTGACTCCACCTGTTTCTCATCAATTGATTGAGAAACCATAGCTCCACCACAAACTATATCTCCTTGTAATAAATATAAATTACCACATCTTTCACCGGTCATCTTCAAACTACCGTCGTAGTATACCTTCAAGAATCCATATTCAGCAACATACTTGTATCCAAGTGATTCAAGTACTCCTAACGAAATCAAACTCTTCCTCAAATCTGGAACATGTCTAACCTCTGAAATTGTTGTGATAATACTATGTGAACGAACCTGTACCGTACCAACTCCAACTGTTTTGCAGGCATTAGAATTTCCCATCATAACAGTACCACCATTCACCTCTCTATAAGTATTGAAACAATCCTTTGAAGGACACATATGATACGAAGCACCGGAATCAAGCATCCAACCATCATTGAGATAACTCTTTGATGTAACGGTTAACACTTCCTCATCAAAACCACACATTGGGTCTTCTAAAACTTCACTGCCTTCCGCAACCGAAGCAACAACATTCTTCGAATCTGATTTCTCACGTTTCTCATCTCTTGCCTTAAGCTTGAGACAATCAACCCTAATATGACCAGTTTTACGATAATAATAACACTCAATATCGTTCTTCTTGAAACGATTCTTCGACTTCTGCTTCTTATTACTATTCTTTCCTCTATCAACAAACAAACCCTCGGCTTATGCTTCATAGCTTAACTTTTGTTTCCTTAATGCCTTAGCTTGTAAAGCAGCGACCACATCATCGAAAACCAACTTATTGTCTCCTTCGGTTTTCACACTCAGCAAGTAGTCAACAAAAGCATCATATTATGGAGGCAAAGAACATAATAATATCATAGATTTGTCCGTATCAGAAATAGTCACACTGATGTTAGATAAATCAGAACAAATCTTATTAATCTCATTAATATGATCAACCATAGGCTTACCCGAAGCCATCTGAAAGGCATGAAGCCTGCGCTTCAAGTAAAGCTCCGAAGTCAAATCCTTTTGCAAGTAGAGCTTCTCTAACTTATCCCACAACACCTTTGCAGAGGTTTCACTCGAAAAATTATGAGTGATCTCCCTTGATAAACATAACCAAATAGTTGAACACGCCTCCAAAACAAGGTCATCCCACTTCTCATCGCTCCATTCCTTTGGTAACGCTGCTGGTTTGTCCTTGATCGCTTTGATTTGTTTCATACTAACAAGAATATCTTTAACATCATTTTTCCATGATGTAAAATTATTCTTCCCGTTGAATTTGATAATATCAAATCCATGCACCTTCGAAAAACTTTCACTTGATGTAGAACTAGACATCTTCACTTGCAACTATGATCCTCTCCACGCTCACCGCACCACTCGTTAGGATTAATGCCTTAGGATTAACCTCACAAGACACTAATAGTTCTTTGGATCAACGTAGAACTAAAGAAAACAGAAATAAGATGCACTAAACAAAACAAAGAAAGACACAAGATTTAACGTGGTTCGGCAATATGCCTACGTCCACAAACGGCTACGATCAACTCTCATTATAGAATGAATTACAGAGAATAAACCACAATTATGACCAGCAAGATGCTGTTCACAAACCCTAAACAATTCTCTATGAACCAAACATTCTAAAACCTAAAATTCTCTAGTTATGAATTCTCTGAATTGTGCCGTGTGTTTTCCCTTAAGACTTGTACACCTATTTATATAGGTTACAAACTTGTCTTCCAAGTATATGAGTTATACTAGGAAACCTAAACATAGATACAAAAGGAAAACTTGAGTTTAACTAAATTAGGAAACCTCTAGCTATACTAAATTAAGGAAAACCTAGACGATTCTAGAATACTCTAGAATGCCTACCTAATAGGAGAAAAGGTTGTAAAGGGCCTCAACACTTCGTGTTAGGTGTAAAATTGTTTCGGGGGTATTCACGTAATTTTAGTGTCATGTAAAAAAATGTTCCGGTCGAAAACTTCCCTCCCTTTTTTTTGAAGCATGAGATTGTATTGAGATTAAGCTGCAATTACACGAGGGTATGTTTTACCCAAAGAGTCATCCATTACAATTTGGTTAATGCAAGATGGGACTATATGATCCCAAACCAGGGTTGAAAGTAGGGCTGTCAATGGGTACCCATTACCCGGATCCGGAACCGGACCCGGTATATTATGGTCCGGTTCCGGGTCCTAAAGTTGGACCCATTAGCTACTTAGGACCCGGCGGGTAATTACCCGATTGGACCCGAATTTAAACGGGTCCAAATGGGTAATACCCATTGCGTACCCGCGGGTATCGGGTACCCGTTTATTCATTCTTTTATTCATGTTTTTAGCAAAATTATAAGTATTTTTTCTAGTTTTAGCTTTGATATTTTACTCATTTAAATTTTTTCTCTTACATTTAATCTTTATTTAGTACATTCACAAGAAATAATAATATTTTTTTATAAAAATTACTTAAATCCAAGCTAAAAAGAGAAATATATTAAGTTTTTGAGATTTTTTAAATAGTTTTCTTTAGACCCAATGGGTACCCGAAACTGATGGGTACCCGGGTATTTAAACGGGTCCGGTTCTGGGTCCACAAATTTAGGAACCGGACCCGGAACCGTTAGGAACCGGACCCGACCTTTATAAGTAGGGTCCGGGTCCGGGTCTAGTGATACCCGGGAGGACCCGGACCCGTTGACATCCCTAGTTGAAAGGTTTCCTAGGTGGTTACGGTCGGCAGCAAGGTTCGCCATCCCGTCTGCAGCTTGATTACCTTCCCTGTAGATGTGTGTAATGAGGCATTGCAGTAGTTAGACCATGATTAGCTTGGTTTCCGAGATCATACTTGAAATGTACCAAGGCGGCTCAGCATCCGAAGATAGGAATCGAAGCAGGTTTTCCGAGTCGATTTCAAAATGAACTTGTGCCCAGCTTCGTTCTTTTGCTATTCTAGATGCTATGAGCATGGCCCAAGATTCGGTAATCAACGCAGTGGTGATTCCCAGCGGTTGTGCTACCGCTATCAGGGTGTTCGCAGATGAGTCCCTGCATATGAATCCTGCTCCAGCTATTCCAGGATGTCCTCTCGCTGCGCCATCTGTGTTGATCTTGATCCAAAATTAGGTTTTGTACATCCTACCATGATTGTAGTGGAGGCCCGTGTTACATTTCCAAGGTTCATAGAAGCTGGCATTCCAGGTAGCATAGGAGGGAGGTTCGTTTGTGCCCAAGATAATTCTTGTTGAAGACTGAGAGCCATATGTGCTATGTTTCCCGGGTTTGGTTGCTTTTTACAATATATGTAGTCATTCCTAGCTATCCATAAGGACCAGAAAAGGAAACAAAATGCAGTATTGATAGAACCGTGTACCTTTAACTGTAGGATTTATGAGACTGTCGTTTGAGGGTTTGGAAGGGTTGGAAGATTTTGGCCGGTAATTGAATGATTAAGAAGTCCCATGATGAGAGTGTTCCATGCGGCCGTAGCTACTTGACAATGAAGGAGAATGTGATCAGCAGTTTCTGGATGAGAATTGCATAGTGGGCATATGTCTGTGTCGGTGAGGTGGATATGGTATAAAATGGCGAGGGTTGGGAGGCCCTCATTGATTGCTTTCCACAAGAAAAGCTGTATTTTTGGAGGACATGGAAGTGTCCATAGGAACTTTGATGCTGGTAGTGGGTGGGCGTGATTTGATGTGCTTACTAAGCAATTGTATCCAGATGATGTAGTGTACTTTCCAGATTTGGTGAAAGGCCATATGATCCTATCAGAGGGGTTGTTTTGGGGGAGGTGGATATTCACGATTCTCTGGGTTATGTGAGGGGGAAGGAGGTTTAGCTTGTCGTGGTTCCAGGTGTGACTGAGAGGATCAATGAGGTCAGCGACCATCTGGATGGAGTAATTGTTCGCCGGATCCAAGGTATTAGTGAATTGTGGGATCCAATTAGCTTGGATGGGGGTTGTTAATCCATTTCCGATTGTGTAGAAAAGATGTTGTTTCATTGTAGGAATGGGAGATGCTAATTGCCTCCGTTGAGGGCTGGTTGAAGAAGGGAGTTTAATTGGAGTTTCTGCAAATATAGGTTGTTGTTTCAGATATTTTTCGTTGTAGAGGGAAGCCAAGATCGAATCCGGTTTCTCATAGATGTTCCAAACCCGCTTCATAAGTAAAGCCTTATTATGATCACTGCTTTTATGTATGTCTAATCCTCCTTGTGACTTGGTTCTAGTAAGCTTATCAAATCCCAAGGGGTGAAGCTTCCTGACGGACGAGTCATGCCCCAAAAAAAAATTCCTAGTAATTTGATCAATTTTCTTGTGCACTTGTGTAGGAAGATATTGTGCTTGCATTATGTGGTTGGAGGTAGGGATTAAGAAGGATTTTATTAAAGAAAATCTTCCTGCAGGTGTTAGGCATTTCGTCATCCAGCCTTTTGCCTTACGCGCTAGGCGGTTTAGGAGACGTTCAAATAAGATATATGAATTACTTCAGAATTATAGTAAGATATATGCTGTTACACAGAATTCCTTCAGCAGAAAAAAGGCTTAAAACCCTGAACAATATAAGGTGAAACCTTGAAGAGACGTTAGAACTTTAGAAGGATTACTCCACAACCAATTTGCTTGCCATTGGTCACCATTTCTAGCGTCTCCGCGGGCCTCTCTGGTTCAGTCTGGTTAAGTCTGAACACGTACCGGTAAAGATTGTCAGACGAAAATCATGACATGAGTAGGTCAATATAAAAATCTCTTATTATAGATCAAACAGCAAAAACAAAGAACAGAAATTACATTACATAAAACTTCTAGAGAAGAAAAGAAAAAAAGAAAATGGTGAACTCCCCTCCACATCACACTCTCATCACTCATTACATTTGCATACACATAAAGTACTACTAAAGAAAAGAGAAAAACACTACTTGCACACACAGAGAATTACGTATAAAAACAAAAATACAAATCCATTATTCTTCCTCTCTTTCTCTCTAGTCATGATCAATTTTCATCTAATAACCCCACCATTGATGAACTGCAACTCCTTCATCCCTTAACCTTCCATACAAAGCTAAGCATTCCCAATATGCTCTCCTAGTACTCTTTTTCCCACCACTACCTTTTTGCCCCTGATGTTTACACTCTAAGAAAAGCTCATCCACTAAAGATACAACTTTACTATTCATCATTTCTTCGACCAATTCAGCTTCAGCTTTCATTACAACATACTCTTCTTTCTTCACGTTCTTCCTCAACCAATCTGATATCCCTACTTGTTGTACTGCTGTCGTATCCGATGTTGTCGTTGTCTCGCTTTCTTCGTCTACGATCTCTATCTTATACTTCTTAAAATCTAGATTTCTTGTTGGGTAATTCCTCTCAAACCATCCTGTATTTTTACCATCTGATCCTACATCGATGAAAACTCGTCGTGGGTATTCGTCTAGTGCGTCGCCCATTATGTCTGGTAGGTACTTGGTTCTTTTTAAGTGCTTCTTGAATTCAGATGAAGATTTTCTTGGTGGTTCTAGTAAAACACCTTCTAGTCCATTCAATGCAGCTTTCTTGGCTTCTTCTACTTCCGAATCAAATGAAAGAAGTTTCCTACTTTTTTTCAGTGAGTCCATAGAATTACTAATTTTCCTCAATGCCACAAACGTGGTCTCGAATCTTCGAATGTAAACGATTCTATAATTAGACGGTTTTTGAAAGCTGTTTAGAGGGTTGCCACTCACAGGAAGTGTAACAATTCCGCCTATCTTGAGAATTCTATCAACGAATTCATTTATACGAAAACCAGAAACGTAAACAAAATCAACCTTATTATCAGAAACAGAACTCTGACGTTGGAAATCAGAATGAGAGATTAAATCCATCTCATTAACAACCAAAATCTGTGGATTAACCTTCTCACCGCTACCGCTAAAGAAGACGGCTTTATCGCCCGATTTAAGTAAGCTTTCAGAACGTAAATCTTTAAGCAGCATTGGAAGTAAACCAAAATCAGCAGAATAATAATAAGATGTTGCGGATGACGCATGAAAATGGGTAGTTTCAGAAACAATACTACCAAGAAAAGAAGAACCCATAAAGGGTATTGCAAGAATAGCTAAAGCCAATAACACAGATCGAGCAATAAGCCTCAAAACTCTAGGATCCGGTATCCTTATAACCAACTGATTGTCAGATATCACTTCCACAGGCATGTTTTTAAAACCCATTTTCTGGTTTCCAAAGAAATCAAAATTAGTAGGACTGTATTTCATCATCATGAATATCATCTTAAAGAATAAAAAAGCAAGATCGCTGTGTTAGAAAATCAAGATTTTGAGAGGAAGAATTAATGAAAAATTATTTGACGTGAGCATAAGAAAATTATAAGAGAGATAAGATGGGAGGGGAAGAGAAACAGAGAAAGAAAGAGGGAGAGAGCAGAACGTAATGGAGGTTAAGAGATTAGCGACTGCAAAACCTGGCAGCAGTGTGGTTTCCACCCACGAGGGCTAATCGACTACTTCTGATTCTTGACCAAAGAAGCAACAACTGTTTTAACCTCTGCACCTCCATTTTTAACACCACTTTTTTCTTCAGATCAGTCTTTTGTATTGTGCTTCAATCATTTAGCGTAACAAACCAATCATTTTGACCATAATCAAGATTTCATTACAAGTGGTGAATCATGGAGGTGAAGAAGAGGAAGAAGAAAAGGAATTCAGGAAATTTGTCTACAAGTAATAATGCTGTCGAGAGAGGAGAAGGGTGTAGACTAGAGAGAGAAAGAAAAAGGAATTATTTATCAATGGTTTTGTTAGAATGAGAGGTCGAGAGAGTATTCACTTTTTTGCTTCCAGTTCTTTTTTGGGATTTTTGTCTTGCCCAACGGTTTTAACCGATAAACAAGTTTCACCGCCAATTATGATTTAGTAACTATTTACTTCTAAAAATAAAATTAGAGTTCGGGTATGTTTAGTGCTGTCAATCCTCTCAAATACTGTATTGGGTTGGAACTTCTTGGTTGTTAGAGCGTCCACAGTGGTGCGAGCATAACTAAAGACCAAAGACTAAAAAAAAAGATTAAATTTGGGTTTAGTCCGTCCAGTGGCGTAGCGGGTGATGAGTAAATTTGGTCGCGCGTTGATATAAAGTCTGCTTCATCGTCCAGCGTAGATAAAGATTACGCCTGGCATGGGGCGTTGATAAAGATAACGCCTGGTATGGGGCGTTGATAAAGATAACGCCTGTATGGGGCGTGAACTATAGCAACGCCTGGTGTGTGGGACGGAGATTATACGTTCGCCCGGGTTCAAAGAAAAAATAAATAATTGGGCGTTGATAAAGACAACGCCCCAAGCAAAGTTTTCAAAACTTTGTGAAAGTGGGATCATGACTATATCAACGCCTGGGTGTCCGGCGTTAACTTTACGTACGCCCCATCCAGGCGGATATTATACCAACGCCCCATCCAGGCGGACATTATACCAACGCCCCATCCAGGCGGACATTATACCAACGCCCTGCATCAGGCGTTAACTTTACGAACGCGCGGCTACAGGCGGACATTATACCAACGCCCGTCGGGTAGGCGGACATTATATAAACGCCCGACTATATTTGGATTTGGTCTTAATCGCCGAGCAAATTTGGTCCGAGTTTTACTCTTTGATCAAATTTTGATCGATGGTCCGTCCCACTACGCCAGCCCACTCGACACCAAATTTGGGTTTAGTCGTCCACTGCAGTTGCTCTTAGTCATTGGAGATTTTTAACGATTACGATTTGGCACACCGACCGTGTTTCTGAGATAGATGTGCGCATTCTGTGAATTTTCGCGGCCCACAAGTATACTAAAAGCTCCCAAACCAGACCAAGTTGGAGGACAACATACGAGTAAAGACTATGCTTGAATTGTCCATATCAACATTTAATTTTCACCAAAGATAATTAAGAGCTCTGGGATCTCTATAAAACCATTAGGGGCTGGTTGGTAACCATTATTTTAAGTGATTATCAGCTTATAATCCATTTTACAGATTATAATGGATTCTACGTGGGTTTGGGAACCATTATAACAATTGTTTATTTTAATCATAATTGAAAAAATCTATTATTTCTATAAATAAGAAAAACTTGTTTTGAAAATTTATTATAATCTATTATTTTCTCTAAAGAACTCAAATTGAATTTTTTTTTCTTGTTTTTTCTAAACTATCAAGAGAGTGACAAAAAAACAAGATAGGACTAAAAAAATATCCTAAATCATTGTTCTTTCCTCTCCTTTTTAAGATCATCATTCTAAGATAATCAATTATCTGAAAAAGTGTTTGGAAAAATTTATTTTTAAAATGATTATACCAAAATCGTTTATCAATTTATGATTATCTATAATCATAAATTTTACCAAACAAGACCTTACACTAATATCTTCTTTTTTTTGTTCCCATATAATTTCGTTAAGAGATAACATAGTACTACTAAAATTGTACTTTAAGGTATCCAACACTGCTCCGTTCCACTTTAGATGATGTTTTTGTAGTTTTCAGGCAAATTAAGAAATGGAGAGATATAGGAAATTTTTTCATCTATATCCTTAAAAAAAATCTTCAAACATTAATTGCTATTAGTGCACTTAAAAATAAATTTATAATTTCAAGACAAAATGTTAGAGTGTTATTGTAAGTTTTGTGGAAAAATATGAAAACCTTGTGGAACAAAAGAATACTCCTAAAACATCATCTAAAATGGAACGGAGGGAGTATAATTGGTTCGATGGTCAGTTCATTACAAGTTCCTCCTTCGTCTTTTTATTTGTTCCACTTTTGGTACAGCTCAAAAAACTCACATCACATGGATGACTTATTCGAAGAGTTAGTAGGTTTTTTGATGCAAGAGGAAGAAGAGAATATTTACGAGGAAGTAGTAATAGTTGATAATTCGCACCATAATCATCACCAAGTTCAACATCGTCATCACAGCTCTACTCTTACTAGTAGCACAGGCCTGGAAACGGATAATGCAGCAGCGCCGAGTATGGGTGGTGTTGAGGATGATCTTATGTCGACGAGCATGATGAGCGGTTTTGACTATGATATCATTAATTATGAGCGAGATGAAGATCGGTACAATCATCAGTCGGGTCAAGATCTTTCTGATTACGAAAATCATCCGTCTGATAATCTATTATTGGATGTCACCGATAATTTTCAACCAAATTGTTCTACCAATCAGTACTATGATATGACCGAGACATCAACCCTGCAACAACAAGCTGCAGATGTTTGTTATAATCATCATCAAGCGCAAACATCATTGCCATTTATGCCTTTTCTTATTGACTATGTACCCATTGATGCCGATGACAACAAACTCCCAGATCGTCAACCTAGTACAGCTCCATACCAACAACCACCTGAGGATCAAGGACCACATGTACGAGAACAAGAACAAAGACCGGAAGAACATGGACAGCAACGACCTCCGTTGCCTATTATAGTGACGGATGATGTTCAAGAACAGAAGAAAAGGAGAAGACAGCATAAACAAGTTCTAGTTGATCACGTGGAGGATGAAGAGGAAGAAAATGTTGATTTAGTACCAAACGAGTCATCACGAGTCATTAGTAAAAATCTAATGTCAGAGCGTAATAGAAGGAAAAGATTGAACCAACAGTTGCTCACTTTGAGATCTATCGTCCCAAATATTACCAAGGTATATATATATATATATATATATATATATATATAGCTAGTATCCTTGTCCTTATTGTCTTTCTTCTTCATGCATATTAATCTGTATATAAATGGGGGATAAATGTAGATGGATAAGAGGTCTGTTCTTGTTGATGCTCTGGCTCATCTACAAAATATACTTCGGCAAACAGAAATAGAAATCGAAAACCAGAATAAAAACTCTTCCACAATTGCAGTTGATGATCATGGCGAGGGGATGCTAGATTCTACTATGTCACCTAATTCCTCGGTATTAAATGTCAAAATGGACCATATTCCTTGCCACGGACTGGCACTCCCAGAGAAGAACGTGGTTGATGTTAATGTTGATGATGACCAACTACAACCATTACTGCAAACAGTACTACCAATTGAACCTGCATTAACTTCATTGCCATCCGAACGCGCAATTTTTCCAGCTATAATTAAGGTATAGAACTATCTTTTGATTAACTAACTGGTAGCTAGGAGTACTAAACGACTTGATAACTAATGCGACTAAAAATTATAATCGGATACAAACAGTGCAGTATTTTTCAATTACATTGTGCCAAAATATTCAACCCCATGTCCAAAACTTTTCCGCTAATATCATTCATGGATATTGCAACTTAACTAGTAAAATTAGTCACCATTTTTTATTAATCTTGAATTATCGAAAGGAAATCTTTACACATGCTGCCATGCATATTATGAAAGGAAATCCCAAAACGCGCGGGGAGTTTGAATCCTAAATCTGTTGGTACCACCGTACAAGTCCACTACACCTATACTTTCATATTGATTTGCGCAGTAATTTCCCCTTTTTTATTTGATAAAATATATGGATTCAGATGGAAGCGGAGAAGCTAGACGAGGAGAGGTATTTGATAAAGATTGTATTCAATAAAGTGTTGGGAACAATGGGTCAAGTACAAAGATCGGTTGAAATGCTGAAAGGATTTGATTTTATAAATGTTTCGGTTTCTGAATACGATCAACACCATATGCAATCTTCCTGCTTCCTACATGTAAGTTCGTTAATCAATCCAGAGAAACTACGCTATCATTGAATTTGCGCTCATATGAGTCGAAACCTGTCGAATAATTTTCTTATCCAGATAAATGATAATAAATATCTTAACTACTTTTGTGGATGATTTTTGTAAAGAATGCATATCAAAAGTCGATTTGCCACCTTCGTTTGGGTCGTCCTAGGTTATCGATACTTGCATACCTTTAATTACTAAAATTATTAATTTTCACTGTAGGTAAAGAAAATAAAAGGATTTCTCCCCGTGACAAATGAAGATGACATCCTAAATATGTTGAAAGCAACTGCTGAACAATTAGGTCTACTTCTTTCTCTTGCAGCTTATTCCTCCGAATAATTTATAACAATCTATTGGTTTGTTTTGTATAGGGCTGCACAAACCCGACTCAACCCACCGACCCAACCCACACCCGTCTGAAATTACCCACACCCGACTCAACCCACCTAGGAGCGGGTCGATTATGGGTCACAACATCAAAACCCATAGTATTGTGGGTCGATTATGGGTCAAAGCTTCCCTCACCCGACCCCAACCCACCCACCCACCTAAATATTTCTTAGTTAATATCAACCCTTAGATTACCTATCCTAGATGAATCACATCCGTTGAAGTAGTGATATATAATGCCTAAACCTAAATCGCTAACTTCACTTCAGTCTTCACTTCTTCAATCACTTCCTTGAATAGTCTTTTATCTTTTGAGCTTCGAACAATTGAACTCATTTCTTGTAATTTGTATGCACTTTGCAACTTTGCACCAACTTCTTACTTCTCTGGATTATAATTATCATTTGTTTACACTTGACTTGGGGTCAGTTCTTTAATTGTCATCTGTAAGAGTCTTAGGTTAGTCTGTAACTTTTTTTTTTGATGCAATGTAACTGTAATGTGTATTTTATGGTTGGTAACCCACCACCCACCCGACCCGACCCATTGTAATGTGGGTCGGGTGAAAACCGACCCATTGTTATGTTGGGTTGGTTGTGGGTGACAACTTCTGCTACCCACCATCAGTGGGTTGGGTGGTGGGTGAGGCCAAACCCGACCCAAACCGACCCATGTGCAGCCCTAGTTTTGTATACACTTCAATTAGGTCTACTTCTTTCTCTTGCAGCTTATTCCTCCGAATAATTTATAACAATCTATTGGTTTGTTTTGTATACACTTTTTAAAGGAGTGTGGTATAAATTTGACTCTCTCGGTTTGAAGCTACTTATATATTTATCCCCCATTTTTAGGGGCGACCCAAAAGAATTAGGGGCAAACAAAAAAACAAAAAAGGTCACCCAAACGTAATTCTAAGCAATCCCTTATCTCTGATTTTTCGAAATGACCAATATGCCCTTATATAATCGGGAGCCTACACCATAATCGGTAGGTTAAATTGAAATTGTACCTACCGATTATAGTGTAGATACTTCGACTAATAATCCCTTTTATAATCGGTAGGTTATCCAACATATATGACTACCGATTATAAGTTTCCCCAAAATGTATTTTTCCCTAAAATTCCTTCATGTATTGAATTTTGAAACCTGGTATAGTTGGAAGGGAATACAACTTAACAACCTACCGATTATAAGGAGTCCCAGATCGAACCCTTGCCATATTCCATAGGTTTTGAGTGTACACAGCCATCCATAACCACTTGGTTCGTGTTTTGGATGCAGCGTTAATCGGGAGTTAAATATATTACAAAACCTACCAATTATAAGTTGCCCCAAAATGAGTTTTTTCTAAAATCCTTCATGTATTGAATTTTGAAACCTGCTATAATCGGAAGGGAATACAACTTAACAACCTACCGATTACAAGGAGCCACAGATCGAACCCTTGCCATATTCCATAGGTTTTGAGTGTGCACAACCAGCCATAACCAATTGGTTCGTGTTTTGGATGCAGCGTTAATCGGGAGTTAAATATATTACAAAATCTACCGATTATAAGTTGCCCCAAAATGAGTTTTTTCTAAAATCCTTCATGTATTGAATTTTGAAACCTACTATAATCGGAAGGGAATACAACTTAACAACCTACCGATTATAAGGAGCCACAGATCGAACCCTTGCCATATTCCATAGGTTTTGAGTGTACACAGCCAGCCATAACCACTTGGTTCGTGTCTTGGATGTAGTCATAATCGGAAGGTATATGGATTACATAAACTTCTGATTATAGGTTGCCCCAAAATAAGTTTTCTTCTAAAATCCTTCATTTAATGAATTTGAAATCCACCATAATCGGGAGGTATTGTTACTCGAAGCTTTTCGATTATGGGAAGCCCCAAATCGTTAGCTTAGACAGGTTTTAATTCGTCCGATTATATAGGAGCCCCAAATTTCACCATTGCAAAAATCTAAATATTTCTAATTTCTATACTTTAACAATCGGTAGTCTCTTGAGGATCTTGTTACTCCCGATTGTTATAGAAGCCAGATACGAGTTTGGCACATAAACGAACTTAATTGGTAGTGTAATCTAGTTAATAACCTTCCGATCAGGTATTTACAATCGGGTACAGTATAGCTTCCGATTATATAAGGGTATTAACGTATTCTCCGCGTTTTTGGACATCCCTTAACGTAGTGTATAGGTTGGGAATAAAAAAGTCGCCCCTAATTCCTTTTGGGTCGCCCCTAAAAATGTCAGGATATTTATCTCATTTGTGAAGAGAAAAACTGAAGAGGATATCAAATACTTTATCCACTTATTACATCAATTCAAGTCTATAATTAATCTATAAATGTGTATATATGCCTCATATTTATAATACGGTACTCATGGTCACGGGACATCAAACTCACTATTAACCCAAGCTAGGGATAATGTAGAATTGATGGCCAGTCAGATGAGGTGCATGGTGGGTTCTTGGAGTAGTTGGACTTTTTTTTACTAATAGGAAAATGGAATTGATATCAAGAATAAATGTTGCATAATTTTTTGGGCTGCCCAAGAAACCCAAAATAGAGTTGTCTTATTCCACTCTTCAACATTGTTTAAACTAACAGATACACTGGATAGGTTATGAGCTTGCTCATTTATATTTCTTGGGACATAATTAGTTTGACGCTTACTAAACGTTTTTAAAATTTGTAAACAATCTTGAATTAGAGTGTAGATTTGTCATTTTATTGCACCTATTCTTCTATTCGGAGAGGCCACAACATTTTGGCAGTCACCCTCCAATTGCGCTCTGGCTATGCCTCTCCTTTTGACCCATGCTAATACTTCCAGTGTTGCATGTGCTTCTGCTTGCTCTGGTTTTACTGCTTGTGTTGGGCAACATTTAAGTCCATTCCATGTACCTGCACGATCATAAACAATCAGACTACTTCCAACTTTTGTACTAGTTGTTATGAACGTAGCATCTAAGTTAAATTTGTGATATGATAAAGAAGCAGGATTCGAAGATTCCATTATTCCAGAAGTTATGTTATCTTTATTGTTTCTATGTGACTGAGAGGTTGAACAATCAATATGAACTGTGTTAATCTCGTTAACCACAGTTTTCATATTTCCTATACAGTAATTTCATATTTCAAAAGAGTAGCAAAAATCAGGCTGATGAATTATATTGCTATTAATGAAGTTCATAATCAACCAATTAGATTAACTCAAACTAGTTTGCACTGTATTCACATCATTAATGAGAACATTCCATGATATGTTCATTAATGAAAACATTCAAAATAAATTGCATATTTTCCTGGCAAGTATTACAAAGAGGACAATTAGTATGGGCATTTCGGACAATGCTAGCGATTTTTTCACTGGTGGGTAGACATCCTTGAATACACTTCCATATAAAATGTTGTATATTAGGTGGTAACTTAAGCTTCTAGAAATTATTCCAATTCATACTATGATTTTGGAGAGCATTGAAATTTCCATTTTCCTCGTTCATGATGACCTTATAAGCAGACTTGGTAGTAAAATCACCACTGTGACTTGGTAGGCATCTAAGTTTATCTTCCTCACTATTAGGAATCTTAATTTTCATGATTTAACTAATGGAATCTTCATCAAACAAGGCATTGAGAATACTTACATTCCAATTTTGTATCCTTATCAATGAGTTGAGAAACAGACCTCAAATTGCTAGAAACGTACTTGGCATCCAACTTACTCTATTGTGTGTTCGTTTATCTTTTCATAAGTTAACTTTATCACATGTACCCATTTCTCAGCAGTAAATAGTACTCCCTCCGTTCTTTTTTAATAGGCCAGTTTTGTTTTTAGCGAAATTTAAAGAAATTAAGAGAACTAATCATTGAAAGTGGTCCTCATGACACTTGTCAATAAAAGAAGTGAAGTGAAATGGTCCCATGACACTTGTTAGCAAAAGAAGTAAAGTGAAGTGGTCCACATGACACTTGTCATCAAAAGAAGTTAAGAGAAAAATGGTCCCAAAAAATTAAAATAACATTTGACTTTCCCAATTAGGAAACTAGCCTATTTTTTTGAAACTTTTATTTATAGAAACTGGCCTATTAAAAAAGAACGGAGGGAATAATGAATTCTGAAAATATCGAGATCTTGATTAATACCTTTCCGAATCCATGATCGTTTATAGTA
The DNA here is from genome assembly GCF_003573695.1 of Papaver somniferum. Classification (NCBI taxonomy): domain Eukaryota; kingdom Viridiplantae; phylum Streptophyta; class Magnoliopsida; order Ranunculales; family Papaveraceae; genus Papaver; species Papaver somniferum. The sequence continues at coordinate 112,305,171 of NC_039358.1, forward strand.
TGTTTGGAGTACATGGGATTACAATTTGGATAGCATTTGCTCTTTAAGCCCAATAATCGTTTTCATTTTGTTTTCTAATTGTTGATGTTGTTAGATTGATATGATCTTACAATTTAAGTCTTAATATTTTTTTATAGAGATCATATGAAAACTATTCATGCACATACTAATTTTTTGAAAGAAAGTTTTCTTCATTGAGTATGATAATACCATAAAACCTGAGCACAATCTGAAATGTGTAATATCACCACAACCACTGTAAAAATCAACCGAATAAAATTCAAATATAACCAAATCATAATATTATATATTTGGTTTATGTTTTTTTTTCTTCCTCTCTTTTTCCTCTCTCCTAAAAAAAAAAAACAAACAAACTAGAACTTCCTTCTTCATCTTGCTCGGATTTAGTCCTCTGGGCTAGATCAGAGCAATTTTTTTTAGTTTTTTATTAATAAAGATAATTTAATTTATGTTTTAAGGTTTTATTTTTGTTTTGGGTGTTTATAAAGTGTGGACATATCTTCGCTATTTGGGCGATCTTTTCTTCGTCTTTAGGACGATTTTTTCTTCGCTTTAATAGCGGTTCTTTCGAATCTCCATGTTGTTTCTTGGTTTACTATGATCGAGTCATCAAGAACATCAACGATTCTGCTCGGCGTCGCCGTAGATTAATCTTCAACAAGGGGGATTTAGGACATCCAGATTCGTTTGGATCTACAAGATTTTGGGAAACATAATCCATTTTATTTGGAACATCTCTTACTGAAAAAGATTATCATTTTAAATGGTTGGAGTTGATTCCGGTTCACAACATCATTCATCAATACTACATCTACTAAAATTGTATGTCTTTGCGGTT